>NW_026067937.1:5051368-5127785 GCF_014885135.2 Alexandromys fortis | reverse complement strand
GCTGGAGAGATGGCTCAGTGGTTAAGAGCATTGCCTGCTCTTCCAAAGGTCCTGAGTTCAATTCCCAGCAACCACATGGTGGCTCACAACCATCCATAAAGAGGTCTGGCGCCCTCTTCTGGCCGTCAGGCATACACACAGACAGAATATTGTATACATAATAAATAAATAAATATTTTTAAAAAATACCATAGGTCTAGTCTTGCAGAAATATCCTTCCGTGCGGGTTTGTCTGATAGTACCTCGAAAGCCAATCACTGCTATCGGTCTGTCATGGTGATGCTGCTTCCTTGTCAGGTTTATCAGATGGCACAGTGTCATCACTACATTCAGTTACTAATGTTCATTCTGATCAGCTGACTAAGGTGATGTGTTAAATTGTTCCTTTTCTACTGTAATTCACTTTTTCTGTAAAGTTTCCATTTAAAACCATATAAATATTGTTTTCCTCATTATACATTAGAGACAGGTATGGTGCGCACTCCTATGAGGCAGGAAGAGAATTTGAGGCTAGGCTGAGCTATATACATAGGCAAGATTCCGCCTCAAAAATAAATAATAGCCTTTAAATCTATTCATGTATTTCCCTCTATGAATTCAGACTAGTGAATTCCTATTATATTTAGTGGGTTATAATCCATTGCTATAATTATTTTGATACCAATTTTCCCCGAATTGGCCACTTGGAGCTGCCTCAAAGTGTATTCATTCACCAGGGGCTCCTATTTTCACAGATGTCTGGCATAACGATATTCCAGACTCAATTTGTTCATTTCCTCCTATGGCCCAAGAAGCAGCCATTTCCTTTAAGAATACCTGATTATAAAATATATAATAATATAATAAAACATGTAGTAAATTTAACCAAGTCCAACACAAATGGGACCAAATTATTTCTATTTAGGCATGACATTTTCCTTTAATATATTTTTCAAAACTTTCATACAATATACTTAGATCACATTCTTTTCCTACCTCCAATGCCTCCCAGATCACATCTACCCACCCAAATTCTCTCTCTTTAACACACACACACACACACACACACACACACACACACGGAATCTTTTTGTGCAGATCAATACTGGACAGACATAGGGCCTGTCCTAGAGTGTGTTGATACACCACAGTCACTCCAGTAAAGAAACAAATCTTCCCTTCCAGTCACTCTCAGTTGCAAACAGCTTCTTGGTTGGGGATGGGACTTTGTGTCCACTTCCCTGGCTCCAAGCTGGGCATTTGTCTACTTGAACCTGTGCAGGTCTTGTGCTTGCTGTCATGGTTTCTGTGAGCTCACATGAGCACCAGTCTCTTGGAATCATTCACCATGGTATGAATTTGCTGTACATCATCATGTGTAAAAGTGTACATCATCATGGGGAAGCAACATAGGAAAGCACCTGCAATCTAGATGAGCCTGACAGAGAAGCAAGGTTGCTACTAGCTGGCCTTGAAATAGAAAACTTTAAGCCAGGTGTGGTGGCTCCCACCTGCAATCCCATTACTTGAGAGACTGAGGCAGGAAGAATGTAATGAGCTCAGGCCAGCCTCAACGACACAGAGAATTCCAGGTCACTCTGGGCAACAGAGACTCTGCTTCAAAAATCCAAACTTTAGAGCTATGCATTTTAAGAATACATTATTGTTGTAGTAACTCAAGTTGATTCCAGATCCTTTACTAGCTGGGGAAATATACTTTTGTATAAGCAGACTTCTGTGTACACAGATATCACTTGTTCCTTGTACATTAAATATGTCTATTCAAAGAACAGCTCAACCAAGCCTGAAGTCTTGCTTTATGAGTAATTACTCACAAGTCCAATGTAAAGCCCACAGCTCCAAAGTTGAGATTATATGGTAACAAAGTCTATACATGAAATGTATATACTTATACATATATATATATATATATATGCCATGTGTTTTTAGTCAAATTTATTGATGTTCATTACAAGTAAACATTTTTTTTAAACTTGAAACACTGATATAAAACATAGCTTAACACTGGAAACTGGCAAGTTGGAAGGAAATTTTCCTCAATGAGAGACTAGAACTCCGAATGGGCTGACAGACTGCTGATAGAGCACTGGAAGAGAATGCTTGCAATTCTTCAAATAAGAATGCAGTGAAGGAAGGGTCACTCAGAAAAGATGGCTATTAATGGAACATCTCTTTCTGTTGTTCCATTTTTACCTATGTGCTTAAGCCAAATGTTCAACTACTAGCAGATGAAATCCAGTTCTATTAAGGAAAGGGTTATCTTGGTTTAGTAACTCAGTATGTCCAATTCTGGCAACAAGTATACCCATAGAAGACAGGTACCACAGGCTATCACTGGAAATGCCACAAAACTATGAATTTGTATTTGAGGCATATTCATCAAGAAAGTATTGAGCTATGGATATAGCTCAACACTAGAAAGCATGAGGTCCTGGGGTGCAAGGAGAGAGAAGAGGGAGGAAAACTGATCATAAAGTGGATCCCACAAAAGTGATTTTTCATGCAGAGATCATAAATAGCTGATCCTCATTTCTTCATGTTAATAAACCAAGCATAATGCTGATGTTTGGCTACTCCCGAGTTAAGTGTTCATAAGAACAAAACCCATGTCTGATCAAGTTTAAGGCAATGATCAGATAATTTCTTAAGTACAAAAGTCCTGAGTGCTGGCTTGCAGGCCTCTCCCACCATGCTTGTCTAGTCCGGGTTTTGTCATTGTTTGTTCTGAAAACCTCTCCCACACCTGCCTTTATCTTAGAGAAGATTTCAGGTTTTGTAGTTTCATGTTTACTGAGGCTGAGGCAGGAAGATGGAGGTAGAGGGTTCTAGACCAGCCTGGCCTATATAACAAGTTAGCCTATCCTAAAATGTTTAAAAAGTAACTTGCAGTGACACTTAGCTTGTGTTTTAACAAATACAGCTTGCCTGGAGATCAGAATGCAGAGCTAAGCCACTACAGGCCAGGCGGTGGGATCTCTGTTAGCTCAAGACCACCCTGGGCTACATGAGATTGAATTTGTCTAAAAGAGAAACAGCTCACACAAAGGTGATCCCAGCACTTGGGATCCCACACCTTTAAACCCAGCACTAGGGAGGTGGAGACAAGAGTGATATGGCTGGGCAGAGAGAGGAATATATGGCAGAGGAGACAGGAGTTAAGGCAGTCTGAGGATGCAGTCTGAGGACAGGATCACCCCTTTGGTTTGAGCATTGGTAGAGGCAAAAGGTCTCTCTGGTGGCTGATTGCACTGCTTCTCTAATCCATCAGCTTTTACCTCCTAACATCTGACTCTATGTTTTATTATTAAGAACAATTAGAATTCATGTTACATAGTTATTAATAAAATAAGAGATTTACTAAGTTATCTCGCATGCCATTCACATCCCTGTTTAAACAGCACTGTTCTGGGGCATTTGGGGACAGTCATAGAATTGTGCAACCATTACAGCACTCAGGTTTGGGGACAAAGGCATAATGCTCTCAACAATCAGTCACACTGTACCATGTCTTAGCTCCATTCCCTGAACTCCTTGTGCCTAGCTGCAAACTTTGAACGTCAACCTTCTCTTTCTACATTTACTTGCCAAGTGAGTGAAATAAACCAATCACCTACATTCTTTATACTGTATTTTAAAATACAAAAACAAAACAGAGTCTGGCTATGTAGCCTTGGACAGTTTAGATTTCACTATGTAGTCCAGAGTGTAGGGGAATTCACAGAGATCCATCTGACTCTGCCTACTAAATTCTGGCACTAAAGGTATGGGTTACCATAACCAGCTGTTGTTTATGTACTATATTCTTAATAATCCCTTTTTGTTGCTAAACAGCACATATTCCATTGCATACATTTTATGTATCCATTTATCAGGATATAGACAGTAAGTTGTGTACACTTCTTGGCTATTTTTTTAATGATAGATTGAGGACTAACTTAGCTTAGCCAGAGAACACTCGCTTAGCATGTTCAAAACCCAGGTTTGGTGTCCAGCAGAGAAAGAGAAAGGGGAACAGGCAAAGGGGAAGACATAGGAGGGAGGAGAGAAAAAGAGAAATGCGCTGGGGAGGGATATGTATCTAGTAATCCATTTATCTAGTCGACACCCTGGCTCAAATGTCCATTAGTCATCACGAATTGGACCTAGTGAAAAAGAATTTTTGGTCTCCTCCAACCACTCCCACTCTTCCAGCTTTCCCCCATCTTGAGTTTCTCAGCCCCCAAGGCAGAAAAATCAAACAGGGGCGTCTTTCACTTTCCACATCTACTAACAAATCCCACTACCTAGCATCAAAATCTATCCAGAATTCAACCACTCCAGACCACCTTCACTGCTCTATTGTCTAATCCAGGCTGACATCTTGTTTGGATTATGTCAACAGCTTGCTGCTGTTCGAGCTTCTGTCCTTGTCCTCTCCCACCCACCTCAGTCTAGCAACAAGACAGGTAACACAAACCACTCCACCACATCCCTCAGCCCAGAGACCCCAGTAGAATCCTATCTCAGTGAACGATCCTCACAGTTGCCTCAGGTATCAGGTTCACCGGTATTTCCTGCCATCTTCTTGCATGCTTCGAACATTGGCCTAAATATCATGTCAAACCTGCTCAAAACCATTACACATAAGGCTAGCTAGGAAATGATTCCAGACAGGAGCTAGACTTGATTCCCTTTTCTTACCTGTCTTTCTGCCTAACGGTCATTTGATTACAAAGACTGTCTCACAACCTTAAACAAGAGGAAGTTCCACTACCCTCTGGCATTTGGCTCCTGCTTGGTTGGTCTTTTCTAACACTTCCCAACAACTGATAAATACGTCTGCTCATTGTCTCTTTCCCCTTTGTTCCAGCAGAGTTCACATTCTATGAAGGCCACAAGAACTTGGACTTTTTGTTTCAATGCTGTGATTCCCACACCTAGAAGAACACTGCTTGGCACAGAGCAGGCTATCACTATCTGTGCAATGCGTTTTAACAAAGCTTTTGTAACCCAGGAAATTAAGGAACAGTTTGTGAAACCAAATATATTAGTTCAACAAGTAGCAGCCAAGGGACTCTGACTCACTAGCCACCTTGCATTTAAGACAGCTGAACATCTCAGGAGTAGAACAAAAACAAATACCACCTGCTGAGCGCTAACAATGGGTCGGGTGCCATGGAAATAACTACTAATGCACTGCCCTGTTTAAAGAAAATGTTCTACAAACAAACTGCGGCAGTGTTCTTCTACAAGATCAAATCCTCGGGTAAGCAAAATGTCCACAGAAAAGGACTGCTGCTGAGAGCAGCCAACCCTGGAATTCCGTAAAGTATAAGGTTCCTGAGGCAAGTTTAGAGTTGTTGGCTGTGCAAAACAAGAGAAGAAATGCTGCACCCACATTATCAAGGAAAGAGTGGAGCCGAATCTTTTTTTAAAGATTTATTTTGTTTTTAACTATGGGAATTTGTGCATGTCTGTGCGAGTGAGTATGTGTGAGTGCAGGTGTCTGAGGAGGGCAGACACGTTGGATTCCCCTGGAGCTGGAGGTACAGTCAGTTGTGAGCTGCCCAACAAGGGCGACCTCAACAGCTGAGTGATCTCTCCAGCCCTGTGCTGAGAGTTTAAAAATTGATTCCTAATCTTCTTTCTCTCATCAAATTATGAAACTGACTCAGAAAAAGAGAAAACCAAACTAATAGAAAACATAGAAACTGGCTCAGACCTCATTTTTAATAGTTCTTGTTATATATACTTTCATAGTATTTTAGAAAATGAAAATATTAACTGACCTTAAAAAATTCATAACTTGAGGAACTGTCTGCTACATGCCTTTTATGGTTAACTGGTCCATAACTTCTATAAGCAAAAGAAAAAGAACGCAGAAAGAAGGGATGAAGAGGATCTTGACAGAGAGCATAGCTGCTCGCTCAGGCTGACATGCCCACTGCCAGCCTGGACAAGAGCAGCTACCGTAGCCTACAGGAAGCCGAGGCTTGGCCTGGCCTCGCAGACGAGCAGTATAGCAGAGACCCAGGTTTCTGGTAGCAGTAGCCTTCTAACACTCCCTCCAGGCCAGGGGTGGGAGGGTGCTCTGAGGTTCTAACCACTTCCTCAGCACCTAGTCATAGTAATCTTAGAAGTGTTCATGTATAAAAGAAGTCTTTTTTTCTCCCCACCCCCTCAACCCCATGGGACAGGGTTTCTCTGTATAACCCTGGCTGTCCTGGAACTCGCTCTGTAGATCAGGCTGACCTCAAACTCGAGAGCCACTTGCCTCTATGGCTCGAGTGCTGGGGTAAAGGTACGCGCCACCACTTCCGACACTAGGAGTTTCCTAAAAATGGACTGAGGGTATGGCTTTTCAGTAGTGCAGATGCTCAGGAATTGTTTTGTGCGCCCATAAATTAGTAACTCTTTAGATCACCTTTCCTGAAGGCAATCAACAAGTCTTTATTTTTTATAATTTCATGTACACACACATAAATGTATGTAAATATATAATGTATTTTATCATGGTCACCCTTCATTATTCTCTTTAAATCCCCACCCCAACTCTAGGAAAACCCTTTTCAACATGTCACTTTCCTACTTTTCATTGCACGCAAATTATTTAAAGAACATAATTACAAGAGTAGCAAGAGCTAGGAATGTAGTTATTACATTCATAACAAAGTCCTGGGCTCATCCTCAAAAGAGCAAAAGCAGCATAGTAGTAGTCTCTTGTAATTCCAGCACTCAGGAGGTGGAGGCGGTGGATCAGAAAGTCAAATTAGGTTCCACACCTAGGGATTTCAAGGCCAGACTGGGATGAGACTTTTGTAAGAGGAATAATAGTAAGTTCTTAACATAATACTATGATACATTTACTAAGTGTCCTATAGCCCTTCTAAGTACTTTAGAAAGTATTAGCTCACTGGTAGTCATACACATCTTTTTAACAGATGAAGAAACAGGCACTAGAGTGAGTTCCCAGGCATGACCATGGGGCAATCAGAAGTGCAGGTGGGGCTCGGAGGCGGCTGAGCTTCAACCACTACACATTAAGATACATAATTCCTATGATTACTAAGACTTTGGACATTTACTGGAAGTTACACCTCTTGGATCTTATATTCACTGCAGCAGAGTAGAAAAGCAGGAAAAAAATGAAAGAGACAAGAAGGGAGAGAGGCCTCCCAACTCAGAGGCTGAGATAGTCTCAGCACATTTGCCACACAGATAATATGCCTTGTTTGTTTAATATTCCTTTTCTTACAGATATATTTCAAATTATGCTAAAATAGGCTAAGCCTAGTGGCACTCACCTTTAACCCTAACACTTGTGAGGCAGAAGCAAGTGGATCCCTGAGTGTGAGGCCTGCCTCAGCACAGTAAGTTCTAGGACAAGACAATCAAGGCTACACAGTGAGGCTGTCTTCCAAAAAACAAATAAATAAACAGTAGGAGTGGTGAGCACACACCTTTAATCCCAGCATTCAGAGGCAGAGGCAGGAAATTTCTGTGAGTTAAAGGCCAACCTGGTCCACAGAGCTAATTGCAAGACAGCCAAGGGCTACACAGAAAAACCCTGTCTCGAAAACCAAAAATAGATAGATAGATAGATAGATAGATAGATAGATAGATAGATAGATAGATAGATAGATAGATAGATAGATAGACGTGTTAAGATGCTTAAAACTATACACATGTGGCCTTTACCTTCACCCTTATTCTTCTCCTGCTCTGAGGTCTTCTGGTCTCACAGGAATGACCAGGCATGCATGCTGTTAACAGCCAAATGTGTCTTCACTTCCTTGTAGTCTACAGACAGTATGGTTCCTTTGATCCTCCTGACCTGCTTATAACTTAAGGGCTTGAGACCCTGCCCAATGCCCCCTCAGAAATGATCTCAACATTTCATTTTCTGCAAGTTTCTTAGAAACCTCTTAGAGGATATAAATTCGGTGATGGAGGTGGGTCTTGTAATAATAAAGAAACTGGCTCGGCCCTCATAGGACAGAAAATTAGGTAGGCGGAGTAGACAGAAGAGAATTCTGGGATAAAGAAGCTTAGTGAGAGAGTCGCCATGATGCTCCCACTCCAGACAGACGCAGGTTAAGATCCTCTCTGGTAAGCCAGCTCATGGACTACACAGAATATTAGAAATGGGTTAGAACAATATGTAAGAGCTAGCCAATAAGAAACTGGACCTAGCCGGGCCAGGCAGTGTTTGAAAGAATACAGTTTCCGTGTAATTATTTCGGGCATAAACTAGCCATGCAGGCGGTCGGGTGCCGGGGACGCAGCCCTGCCGCTCCTATTTCAACAATTCGGGTCACTCTACTGAAAAGACGATGAGACTCTTGAGAAGCCAATCCATGAATGTGATGTCTGTTCCTAAGTGCCCCCCTCTCTACCCACTTACACTTGTATCCAAATCTATTTTAAAACCTTTTCTTTCCTTCCCCCCAGCTCTGCCCCTCTCTTTTGGTTTGGTTTGACTGTGACACGTCTCACACTATAATCCAGTCTTAGAACTTACTGCAATCCTCCAGCTCAGGCGCCTAAGCACTGGAATTACACGCATGCGTCACCATGCCTGACTCAAAAACCTTTCAATTTAGGCTGGAGAGATGGCTCAGTAGTTAAGAGTGTGTATTGTTCTTAAAGAGGACAGAATTTAAGTCCCAGCACTCACATCAGAAGCTCACAAGAACTCTAACCCCAATTCTAGGGGATCCAACACACCTCTGACTTTCTTACGTGCATAAACATAAATATTTTTAAAAACCTTTAAATTTACAAGGAAGTTAGAAAAAGGCTACACAGCTGTACAGGCTTTCTCTTTGGGCTCCCAACCAACTCCCAAATAAAGACACGGAGACTTATTGTTAGTTACGAATGCTCAGCCTCATCTCATGCTTGTCCCACTAGCTCTCATAACTTAATTTAACCTGTTTCTATTCATCTACGCTTTGCCTCGGAGCTCTTCCCTTTCTTTCATTCCGTATGTCCTACTTTTCCTGCTTCTTCCATGTCTGGGTGGCAGCCTGGCTGGCTGGCCCTGGGCATCTCCCTCTCCCTCATTCTCTCTTCTTCTCTCTAGATTCCTCCTCCTACTTACTCTCTCTGCCTGCCAGCCCTGCCTATCCCTCTACCATCTAGCTACTGGCCATTCAGCTTTTCATCAGATCAATCACATGCCTTAGGCAAGCAAAACAATACATCTTTATATCATTAAATAGATGTAGCACAAACAAATATTTTGGGGACACTTAAGATTCAAGTTGTAGAGAATATGCCTGCTCCTTTACCTCCAAATGCATCATTTAGTGTACGTCCTAAAAATGAGGCCACTTATACAGCTGTAACGTTACATGTCAAAATCAGGAAATTACCATAAGCATGATAATATTATTTAAAACCAGGGTTACACAGTGAGACTCAGTCTCAAGAAAGGAGGCATAGGGGTGCATGCCTTCAACCCCAGCATTAGGAAAACAAAAGCAGGCAGATCTCTGTGAGTTCAAGGCAAGCCTGGTCTACGTAGTGAGTTCCGGGACAGCCAAAGATAAGGGAAGGGAATAAAAAGGAAGGGAAGGAAGAGGAGAAAAGAGAGGAAAAGAAAGGAAAGGTTTGCCAATCACATCAAAGAATGTTTAACCTTTCTAGCATACAAAAAAAAAAAAAAGTAAAGGAGTTGGAGACATGGCTTAGCAGTTAAGAGCACTTACTGCTATTCCAGAGGACCTAGGCACATTCCCAGCACCCTTATGGTGGTTCACAACACCATATAACTCCAATTCCAGAGATCCTATGCCCTCTTCTGACCTACACAAACACCAGGCATACACATGGTGCACAAGCAAAACACACATATACTCCCAAAGTGAAGAGGCAGCTGGAAGGTAACCAGCCACCTGTAAGACTAATGATGGTCTATAGGAGTACATTAGTCTCACAGAAGAGAATCTGTTCTTAAGAAGGGTCACATCTTGCTGGCACTTGTGTCCTTTCTGCACAAGGCTGGTTCCTTTTCCACTTTACCACACTGTATCAGTCACACAAGCCCTCTCCACAACACTGCATACTGATGGTTTAGATATCATCAGCTACCAGAACTAAACAGATAGATAAATGTTCTTACGAAGTGCCCATCCTCTTTATGACATGTGTATGAGAGGGATATACCTGCCTCTCCAGACTGTAATAGAACCCAGGAAGGCCAGGCATAGCATAAACCTCCTCAGCCAAAAACACATCTAAAATTAAGAGTGCTAGAGTGACTTCCTCGGTGTTTCTGGAAAACAGTGGAACAGCAAACTCTTAAGCTAAAGCCTGGCGAGGACTAAAGTGAGCTCTCTGCAAACAGGATAAAAGCACGGGTTTTGTCTCCTCTCTGGAAGAAGACTGCAAGTTCCTTAAGACCACACCTTAAAGAAATATTCCCTGGGTCAGCAGCTGGTTCAGCTGCTGAAGGCACCTGCAAGCTTGGTAAGGGGAGGAAGGAAATAACCTACACCTGAATGTTGTCAACTGACCAGTACACCTGTACCATGGGACACTCCCCACATCATATGCACATAAAGCAGGAACAAATAAAGTTTAAGAACATTCAATGGACAGAAAATATCCAGTTAGATACAACACTCCCCAAAATATATTCCACTTCAATGTTTTAAAATCACTAATTCCCTGAGATATTGGCTCTAAAATAAAATTGTCACCACTGTGAACTAAACTCCGCAAAATAAATAAGAGGATCCAACTGTAAAAGCCAGATAACAAACAGCTTGTTGTACAGACTTTTGAGTGGTAGTAATACATATATATAGGATTATTATTTGTAACAGAGGCACGTTGGTGGTACAGGAAGTGCTGGGAGGAGAGGTGTGTGTGTGTGTGTGTGTGTGTGTGTGTGTGTGTGTGAGAAGGTGGGAGTAAGTAAAGGCAGGGGTGTGTGAGGGCAGGGGTGTGAGGACAGGGGTGTGTGAGGGCAGGGGTGTGTGAGGGCAGGGGAGTGTAAGGACAGGGGTGTGTGAGGGCAGGGGTGTGTGAGGGCAGGAGTATAAAGGAACTGTCTCTTATATTGCTTGCTATGAACCTAAAACTAGTCTAAAAAACAAAATCTATCTTAAAAGTCTATAGAAAATAACTTAAACAGAACAAAAACAAAAAACAAGTTCCAGTACAAAGAGAAAACATCATTGGATTTAAACTATATTTCCTTGGCATAACGGTTGAGTTTGGGGTTCAAAAAAAGATGCTAAATTTGATTATCCTTTTGGGTAAGAAGTTTAATTAGAAAAGTTATTGGTGGGCATGGTGGCACACACCTTTAATCCCAGCAATACTAAAGAAGCAGAGGCAAGGGGATCTCTTGAGTTCAAGTCCAGCCTGATCTACAAAGTGATTTCCAGGACACTTTTTTTGATTTCCAAAAAAAAAAGGAAAAAAAAAAAACCAAAAGTTTTAGATATTTAAAAACAAACAGAAAAATAGAAAGTTGACAGTATAAACAGGCAGGTACACAGTCACGGTGAAGCTGAGAGTTCAGGCCCAGGGGGCAGAACTGGGAGTCCTTTCCTTAAAGACACTGGAGGGGGGGGAGGGAAATGGGAGGCAGTGGCGGGGAGGAGGGAGACAGACAGACAGACAGACAGACAGACAGACAGACATTGGAGGCAAGGGTAAAGTTTCACAGCAAGAACCTACAGCCAGACAGGCCCGGGTTCCTGGGTGGCAAGGAGAGGAAGGAATTCCAGGAAGGCACACGTCCCTCTGAGCACTGGGGTGGGACAAGGGAAGAGGAGAGGCACACCTGTTTGAGATCTGCTCGTTGTGAGGGTGGAGGATGTACTTGCCTCTGCTATCTTTCTAAAGTCTCTGCCTGGCAACCTGGTCTGGAAGCTTCTCTGGAAAGTGAGAATGGCACCTGTCATGGAATCCAGGCACCTGAGGAGTCTGTTTACAGATCCATAGACAGGATCTTGATACAGCCTGTCTCTCAAGCAGCTGGTATCCCAGAATCAGCTATGAAGATGAAGATAGAGGTCTAACTTGAGCATCCCATCTCACGTTCTAACAGTTACCAACTAATTGCAAGGCTGAACAGAAGGCAGTGGCCTAGAGGCTGTAAATGTCTCTCATTGACTTGGAAACACAAAAACTACAGTTCAGAACTGGTAGGAAAGAGGGGCCCTGGCCCAGGCATTTCAAACACAATCACAAAGAGACCAGCAGCTCTTGAAAGAGACCACCACCCGGCGTCTTCACCCAAGAAGACACTATCACACAAGTCTAGACCGCTCCGTCCAAAATGATGACAACTACTGTCTGTGTCATCCACCTGCACATGTTGGCCACTTCAGGTGTGACTATGTGGCCGAGATGAGTTCACTTATTTCATTTCAAAGAATTAGTTCACACCTATCCAGTATCAGAGACTACTGGCTACTAAGACCTAGAACTTTTCATATCCACAGTCCAGTGCTAGCACACAACATTCTCAGCCAGGCACAAAACACAAACAAAGGCCAAACCCAGAGGGAAGAATCAGCAGAAGGCAACTACAGGCACTGACCTATAAAACAGGCACTTCAAAACATCTAAGAAAATAGATAATAGACTTTCACCAGAAAACTTTAAAAACGCACAAATCCCAAGGGGCTGGAGAGATGGGTCAATGACTAGGAACATTTATTAATCCTACATAAGACCTGGGTTCAATTCTCTGCACTCATTTGGTGGCTCATGAACACCCATCACTCCAATTCTAGGAGAGCCAATGTCTTCTTCTGACCTCCACATGGCACAAGTATATACATATATGCAGGCAAAACACAACACACATAAAATAAACAATCTCAAAAGAAACTTAAAACATTTAAAAAAAAAATCAAGTGTTCTAGGCATAGTGACCTACACCTTTAATCCCAGCCACAGGGAAGCAAAGGCAGGTGAATCTCTGAGTTCAAGGTCAACCTGGTCTACACAGTTCCAGGAAAGCCAGGACTGCACAGAGAAACCCTGTCTCAAAAAGCAAAATAAACAAACAAAAATAACAAGATAGCTTAACAGGAAAAGGTGATTGCTGCCAAGCCTGATGAACTGAGCTCATAGCAGAAAGCTACTCCTCCAAGTCATTCAATGAGTTCCCATGGCACTAACATGCCCCCTCACACTTAACTAATTCATTAGTGTAGTAATAAAATGACCTCATTGTTTGCTCTTAATAAGACAAGGTAAATCACAGATTTATTTCCAAGGTTACAAAGATATCACATGGCAAGAACCAGAAAAGGTGAGAAAGACCTAGCAAAAGACAGGAGCCCACATGAGATACCAATACTAAAGGGAAAGCTTTAACTGTCTATTAACTGTCAGCAGCGAACAGACAGACCCCTATCTGTACTCTCACACAACCATGCACACACAGAATAAAACTATATCAGGCACAGACTGCACCTTGCCACAGGTCTTATATTGGGAATATATTTCTAAACTACAGAAATGGGAATACAGCTCAATGGTAGAATATTTGCGAGGCACTCAAGAGGCTCTAGGGGTCAACAATTCCCATCACTACAAATTAAGAAAGAAAAATTTTAAACAATTTCTGAGTTAATCATAGTAGCACATACCTGTAATCCCAGCACTTGAGAGGTAGTAGCCAGATGATGAGAATTCAAGGTCATTCTAGGCTATATAGTTAGTTTAGGGCCAATCTGGACTTCCCAAGACCCTGTCTTAGAAAACACTAATAATAAAGCAAGGCATGATGGCCCTCCCCTTTAATTCCAGCACTCTAAAAACAGAGGCAAGCTGATCTCTGATATCAAGACCAGCTAGGTCTACATAAGAAGTTCTAGGCCAAACTAAGCTACCTAGTGAGAGCCTGTCTCAAAAAAACAAAACAAAACAAAAAGAAAAAACAAAAAAAAAAAAACTAGTAATAAGCAAATACACACACATTAACCAACTATAATAAGAATACCAAGCATATAGAAACACAGATAATAGTTACTTCATAAAGTAGAATATGAAGTTTGTTAATAAACATGACATATGTAGTGGTTATATGGGTGTGTTCACATTATAAAACTTAACAGCCAGGCAGTGGTGGTGCATGCCTTTAACCCCAGCAGTCAGGAGGCAGAGGCAGGCAGATGTGCCTCCTCTAACCTACAGAACTAGTTCAAGAACAGCCAGGGCTACACAAAGAAATCCTGGGGTGGGGTGGGGGGAGGGAGTTAAGTAGCACTAGAGATGGCTCTATGGTTAAGAGCACTTGCTATTCTCACAGAGGACCTAGGTTTCGTTCCCAGCACCCACACTGCAGCAAACAACTGTCTGCAACTCCAGTTTCAGGATTCTACATCCTCTCCCCTTCTTCTGGCCTCCAAAGGCACTGCATGCACATGGTGTGTAGACATATATGCAAGAAAAATCCCCTACATAAAAATAAATCAGTAAAGCTGGGCCATGGTGGTAGCGCACACCTTTAATCTCAAACTCAAGAGGCAGAGAGACAGGTGAATCACTGAGTACAAGGCCAGCTGGTCTACAAAGAGAGTTCTAGAACAGTCAGGGATACACAGAGAAACCCTGTCTTGAAAAAAATAAAAATACACAAATATAGAAATGAAAAGAATTAGTGGATGCATTATTCCAGGACGGATGTTGCACAGCCGCACTCACTCTCACTGAGACAGTTCTGACTGAGTTCACACAGACTCACCTGCATTATGCTGACTGACATGGCTCTGAAGAACAGCAGCAGTAAGCCACCAAGCATGGGAGACCCTGCCACTGTACCGTTGCCACTAGATACTATTTTCATATATCCTCCACTCTTCTACGTGGCTCCTACTTCTAACGTGCATGCAGTGTTCCAACACACTAAGAGCTTTATCTGCATTTTGAATTAATTTTCACAAATTGATTTAAATTAATTTCACAAAGTAGCTATTAGTATTTTCATGCTGCAGGTAACACAGTAAAACCAGAACCATAAGCATGTGGATTAATACAGTCACATAATTTCCTGTCCTTAGCCCCATCAATCCTACGTTTTTGTTCTGTTTCATGACTTAAATTCTGCCCTTGTCTGAAAAGAGACATGAACTAAGACAATAAATTATGAGAACATAGTTTTAATGCATTATTAGAATAGTTATACACCTTTATAACCTTAAATTTGACATGTTTCTTAAATTTTAAGACACAAGCATGGACAAGAAAAGAAAAAATAGAAAACTAAACTTTATTAAAACAAAAACTTTTGTACACTACTGTCTGGAGAGGGCCTAAAGAGATGGCTCAGCGGTTAAGAACCCTTCTTGGTCCTCCAGGGCACCTAAGTTCAGTTCTCAGCATGCTTTCAGGTAGGTTCACAACCACCTATAACCCGGCTCCAGGAGACGCATACCTGCTTCTAGCCTCCATGAGCAAGCCGTGAAGGACAAGCCAGTAAGCAACTCTCCTACCCTCACCATCAACTCCTGCCTCCAGGTTCCTGCCTTGACTTCCCTCAGTGATGGACGTGATATGAAACTGTAAAACGAAACAAGGTGCAGGGCGGTGGTGGCACACACACACCTTTAATCCCACCACTCGGGAGGCAGAAGCAGGCAGATCTCTGTGAGATTGAGACCAGAGCAAGTTCCAAGTCAGCCAGGGCTGCACAAAGAAACCCTACCTGCAGGGGGAAAAAAAAACCTTCCCAAGTTGCCTTTGGTCATGGAGCTTTATCACAACAGAAACACTAAGGAAGCTGGGGACATAGCTCTATGTACTTGCTTAGCACATGCAAAGTCTTAGGTCTAGTCCCTAGCATGGGAAAAGGGGGCTAGAGAAGTTACTGAAGCTACAAATGAGGCAATGTGCCTTATAAAAATGGAAGGGGAAACTTATTAGGAAAACAAGAAATAAATACTACATGAGAAAATGGAATTTTTACGGGGCTGGAGAAATAGTTAAGTGGTTTAAGGGGGGGGGGGGGCACTGATCTTCCAGAAGACTTGGGTTCAATTCCCAGCACTACTGTGGCAGCTCACACCTGTCGGTAATGCCAGTTCCAAGGCTTCTGACATCCTCAGACATACGTGGAGGCAAAACACCAATTGTAGACAGCTGCGTGGAGCCACACCTGATGGCAATGTAGAGAGCTGCATGGAGCCGCACCTGATGGTACTGGCTCCTCCCAAAAGCGAGCGCTCTCTGTGATAATCAGCTTCGAATATTGGCTAAGACCTGACGTATGCTATTATCACGCAATGATTGTCAACTGCTTGCATATGCGTGGCCCTATGGGCAGTGCCCACCTGGCAATCGGGGTTGGTAGCCCGTGCCTTTTTAAGGGCTGGGAGAGGTTTGCGGGGGGGGGGGGGGGGGGGGGGGGGGGGGGGGGGGGGGGAGATTCTGTAACAAGGTCCAGAATAAACTTCTAGCAGGAAGAGTTCTGGTGTCGCGTCATCTGTCATCCTTGCTGGTCGAGGCGGACGTGACAACCAATGATCATAAAACAAAAATAAATTAAAAAAAAGAAACCCTAAGACACACATAAAAATAAATCCAAAAAAATTACAGTACAGAGGTCCAGACCAGAACAAGACATAGAAAAAGGTGGCAAAATAACACATGGGAATATATCAAGTTAAATTACTAGGATCTGCTCACTTGATGATTACAAACACAGTAGGGGAAAGTGGCACCAAGAGCTGCTTTTAACACTGAATAACCCAGAAAATGGTTCCTTAGTGCTGACCTGTGATACGGGAGGACGAAAAGATGTTAACACTGATTGTACCTGAGGACGGCGACCTCTCTAAGATTATTCAACAACAGTCAGAAGGGGAGACACGGCTAGAAAAGAGTCTCCCACTTAAAGACATGGATCTTCCAAAGGAGGAAAGCAAACAACAGTCAGTCCTACATGGCTATGGCACCCATAATTCACACAGTGACATTGCGGCACAACAACCCTAAAGGTGAAGAAGTGGCTTGCACACGTTTAGAAGTAACCAACAGCTCTAATCAGATTTAAAAGAGGAACAGTCATACCTGGTACTAAAAACCTACTAAAAACCTAGTTAATGACCCAGGCCTAGTGGAGGTATAGATCTTTGAGGAGAACCTACAACCACCACTGTACTAAGTCAGCATAATCCCTAACTGCTTTCTAAATATTTGTCCTTATGTCCACAGGTAAGCGTAATCCTCACACCTCATCATGGAAACTTGTCTTTGCAACAGAGACCATTACAGAAAGTCACAACCAAATAAAAGGTTGGGTTGCAGAGCCCAGTCCCAACTGACACGTCTACAAGCAACTCCCAAACCTAAAGCTCAGGGAACATTGCTGAAGGAGAGATGGAAAGATTCTGAGAGCCAGAGAACCAGGGAGTTTGCTGTGTGTGAGACTGTGTCTTCTAAGTGACATCAGAAGCTATTATTAACACAAAGCTGCACAAGGACAACAACAGACCAAAGTGGTTGGGGGGGAGGGGGATAAAAAGGTCACGACCCTACACAAAAAGAACTACAAACAACTAAGAATGCTGAGAGCAGTCTTCCCAGGGAAGAACACAGCAATGGTTATCCTATACCAAAGGGCTAGCCTTGAAAACATACATAAAAAAAAATTACATAGACAAAGCAGGTTATATTCAGAAATATGTATGTATATAAATACATATATATGCAAGTAACAACAATCAATGAAAAGGAGGCCATGAATTTAAAAGAGAACAAGGAAGGATATGTGGGAGGGTTTGAAGGGAGGAAAGAGAGAATGATGTAATTATAATCTCAAAAATAAAGTATTATTTTTAAAAAAGTCCTAGGGAAGACAAGATCGTCATGAAACCATAGAAGAGGGGAGGGAAGGAACAAGAAAGCCTGTCAGAGAAGTGAAAAGACAAACCTAAAGGCATGACATCAGGAAGTACAAAGTCTCAGGAAGACCCAACAGTCAACAGCAGCTGAGCAGTCAGAGGGGCTTAGAGAGCCAAAGAGGAGGCCACTGTATTTTCACATCCATATCCTCCGGCAGAGGAGCTGCAGGAAGAAAGGCGAGCTCCCTGAAGAGGAGTGGGACACGAGAAGGAACAACCGAGCTCAAATCGCAGCTCTGTCGTTTGGAGGCTTGAGTCAGACTGTTGTTCAACACATCTGAATCTCAACTTCCTAGTCATAAAATGCAGACATTATTACTATTTTTATAGCTAAGGCCAGGGGAAACTGTGGAAACTCTAGCACAGTGATGAGGACAAAGCAGTCAGTAAATTTCATTATTTCATTTTATACACGTGTTCCCTGCATTTCAAAAAGCACCTACTAATATAATAATACATGACACAGAAATTGGATCTACATTTTTAATGCTGCAAAAGTGACTAAAACATTTCAAAAATTCAGTAGAGTCTGTCTACTGAATCCACTCTTATGAAAATTAGAAGTTACCTCCTTTCTAAAAAAGACTTCTAGGCAAGGAAGAGAAGAGAAGGAGCTAAGGGTTCTGGTGCATCCTAGAGCTCAGTATGCAGCTGGATGGTGTGGAATTTCTGGTCCTCCTGCATCCACCTCCTGGCTGCTAAGATTACAGAAGCCAATTATATACCCAATACATACAATGCTGGAGACCAAACTCAAGGCCTCCTGCATGTGAGGCAAGCACCTTAAGAACTAAGTAAACTAATCCTAATCCCAAAATGCCATTTTCATGTTATAATTAAACTCACTGAACAGCTTAATATTTAGGAAGGAGCAAAATGTACATATGCACTGACTGCACTAACAATCTTCCCCATTAGAATGTGAAAGTATGGATCCCTCTGACATTATCTGAAGATTATATCCGTGTAATAGGATTGTTTTAAATAAAGGGTAAACATGTTCTATAAAATTATAAAATAAAATCACAAGGTAAAGGGATAAAAATGTTCCTATTTGCTACATTCTTACTAGCGTTTAAAAACTAGCATGTGTCTAGAGATGGCTTAGCAGCGCAGAGCACCTCCTGCTCTTGCAGAGGACCTGAGTTCAGTCCCCGACTCCCACGCTAGCTAGCTAGCTCACAGCTACCTCAACACTAGTTCCCAGCTCTGACACCTCTGGCCTATACAAGCACCTGCATTCGCATGCACATACTCCAACACAGATACAGAATAAAAGTAAAATAAAAATAAAATCCTTTTTAAAAACTTTCAGAGTTCGAGGCCAGGTTGCTCTACCAAGTGAGTTCCAGGACAGCCAGGGCTACTCAGAGAAAGCCTGTCTCAAAAAGCAAAACAAAACAACAAACAAACAAAAAAAAACCCAGCAAACAAAAACTTTCATAATTTAAAAATATTAAGTGAAATGATTTTAACTTCAGATAAATAAATACAATTTTTATAGTTCTGCGCTTTCTCACAAAAGCAACATTTTTTGCCATTTAATGTCAAAGCTCAGCACATACTAAAGTCTGTCTTCTAAGTAACAGAATCTCACCTCACAGCTGATACCTGAATTATTCACCAGCACACAACGGGCACTCTTCCACAGTAACACGCTTGTTGTTAATAACAGTCAGGGCACTAAGTTCCAGCCAGAGGAAGATGAGGAAGACACAGAAATAAATAGGCATCTGTGCTCATGTGTACAGAAGCTGACATCTAACCCATGTCCTCACTACAGTCCACTGCCAATATACATCATGAGGCTATGGACATTTCCAGCAGAGCTAGACAGTCCAAGGGAAATACTGACAGCATTTCAAATCAAAAGCTTCTACTGACTAGAATAAAAGGCCATCATAAAAGTCTTCTTTAACCTATGAGTAACTATAATAGGTACTAACTAACAGGTTTAGCATACAGCCTTCCAAGCCTGAGAGGACGTGACTAATCAGTCTAGCTTACATGGCATTACATTTATTCTATATTTATAGCTACCATGTGCAGAATTAAACTCAACTGTGATGAAGCTTTAAAAACTGATTTTGTCATATGTCTAGACAGTAGTACTACTGTGCGTTTACACATTAGAGCTTTGTACACTAATACATACCTATAAGACACAAGGGCAGTAGCAGTTCCTTTACCTGTCTATGTAGAAGCTAATATTAAGTAGCTTCCTCATTCATAAAGTACATCAGTCGATGACAGAAATTAAAATTCAGAGTTCCAGTGTCCTTGTTCTGCACCAATTCTATCATTACTTATTCATTTTACATCTGGTCACTAATAGCCTTTTTTTATCATGCACAAGACTACCATTATATATAAGTAATTCAGGAATCATCATACAGGAGTTCAGTGTGAATTATAAAACAACAATGAGGGGGCAAGATTACATGGGAAGGATATCATTTTTGACTCATCTCTGGAAATAGCAAACACTAACTGCAACATTAATCACAATGCTCTTTTCAAATGAACAGCATTTAGGACATGGCCAATTCATTCTTCTTTCGATGGCGTTTAGTCCGTTACATACAATACCAAAATAGATACTGTCTAAAATATTTTCCACAGCACAGACCCCAAGAACAGTGCTCTAAGCAAGGTAAAAATAATGTACCAGGATCTAACAATTCAATATTTTAAGAAAAATAAATATATACACACTGAATCTGTCCACTGGTCAGTATTCTTTTTTGTTTTTGATTTTTTGACACAGGGTTAGTCTGTATAGCCCTGGCTGTCCTAGAGCTTGATCTGTATACCAGGCTGGCCTCGAAGTCACAGAGGTCCACCTACCTCTGCCTCCCAAGTGCTGGGTCCAGTTTTTTTTTTTAACCATGGCTGTCATTTATTTTACAGCTAATATCCACTTATGAGTGAGTACATACCTAATGTTTATCTTCCTCGGTCTGGGTTACCTCTCTCAGGATGATTGTTTTCTAGTTCCATCCATTTGCTAGTATTCATATTGTGAGCAAAAATATTTGTTTTTTATGAACTCAAAATGTGTTCAATTTCTGCTGATTAGAGAATTTGAACAATGAAAGAAGCCTGGAAACAAAGAGCCCACAAGCTTACAAAGATGCTCAGCATCAGAAAAATTTGAGTCCAACCCTAGTAAAAGAAAGAGAGCACTTCCCAGGCATCAGACAGAAGACAGGAATCTGGAGAGATGGCTCAGCAGACAAGAGCACTGCTTACTCTTCCAGAGGACACAGGTTCAATTCCCTACCCACACTCACAACCACCTCTAACTACAGTTCCAGGAATCCAATCCTCTTTTGGCCTCCTTAGCGCCAGGCATGCGCCAGATGCACAGATATGCTTGCAAGCAAAAATACCCAACACAGAAAATAATAAGACTTTTTTTAAAAGATTAAAAAAAAAAAAAACAAGAATCAGTAGGGATGAGGAAAAGCTGAATTCCTGATACAGTACAGATTAAAATTCTAAAATGTTATGGAAACAACATGGGGGACCCTCAAAAACTACAAAACAAAGGGCTGGAGAGATGGCCCAGAAGTTAAGAGCACCTGCTGCTCTTCCAGAGGACCGCGGTTCAATCCCAGCACCCACAAGGCAGCTCACAACTGTCTATAACTCCAGTTCCTGGGGATTCGACACCCTCACACAGACATAGATGTGGGAGAAACACCAATGCTCATTAAATAAATATAAATAAATCAATTTTTAAAAATTTAAAATAAAGCTGGGCAGTTATGGTGTACCTTCAATCCCAGCACTCAGGGAGACAGAGGCCAACCTGGTCTACAGAGTGAGTTCCAGGACAGCCAGAGATACCCAGAGAAAGCCTATCTCAAAAAAAAAAAAAATTAAAAATTAAAATAGAATCACAGCAGGAACCGAGCAACTGAAGGGGGAGTCTTGAGAGACAGCTGCACCACCGCAGTCCTAGAGGCACTGGTACTACTCACAGCGGCTGCAGAGATGAGCTTTCCAGGAGTCCAGGTGGCAGAATGAGAAAGAACAGTGGTACTGGGAACCGGGGTTATAGGGTCTTGTTTAAAGAACACATTTGGGATGCGTAAGATGAAATTCTCTAGCGAACAATATGAACATACTGAATACTGTGAACTATATGCTTGAAGAGGGTTGGATGGCAAATCCGTATTTGTCAAAAAAAGAGAGAGAGAAATATTTCAAAATAAAATTCTTTTTTGGGCTCCTGAGATGGCTCAGTGGGTAAAGGCACCTGCCACCAAGGCTTACAGCTCCCAAGACCCACATGGGAAGAAGAACCAACCCTCTAAGTTATCCCCTGACCTCCACTCGCACTGTGCCACAACCTGACCAACAACAAAAAAGTGAATGTAATAAATAATAGAAATCAATCATAATTTTTGTACGGAGCATGGCAAAACATGTTTGTAATCATAGTACTAGGGTGCTGAGGCAAAAGAATTACTGAGAGTTCAAGGCCAGCCTTGGCTACATAGCAAGAACAAGTAATAACAAAAAATAATTATATTTTAAAAAGTGAATACTAATATTAAAATGTTAGCACAAAAGGGCTGGAGAGATGGCTCAGTGGTTAAGAGCACTTGTTCTGGCAAAGAACATCAATTCAATTCCCATCACCTATATGGTAGCACACAACACCAATTCCAGGTCATCCAACAGACACACATGTAGTACACATATGTGTGCAGGCAAACCGCCCATACATGTAAAGTAAAATAAATAAAAATCTAAAAGAGAAATCCCCATAAGCTCTGTTTAAAAAAACAAAGCTGTGTGCCAGGTGATCCATGCCTTTAATCCTAGCACTCTGGATGCAGAGGCTGGCGGATCTCTGAATTCAAGGCCAGTCTGGTCTACAGATAGGAGTTCCAGAACAGCCAGGAATACACAGGGAAACAAAAATATATAAATGAATGAAGTAAGTAAATAAAAATGTAAAGTGTCAGTTCAAGAGGGCAATAGAGTTTACAAATGTAGTCTTCTTGTTTTCCTAACACAAAGGAACAATACTGACCATGTGTGTCCAAGGCAGAACATATATAGAAAAGGATTAACTAATTAAAAATAATTCCAAACTGTAGTTTTTTAGAAATATCACATCCAAGGCCAACAAGATGGTAAAGGTACAGAAAGATGTCTAGGCTACTACATCAACACAATCCTCACCTACTAAGCACTGCCCCCAACTTCAAAACATATATTATCATTCAGAAGGTCTAAAATTTGCTGAGCATAGGAAATGAGCATGAGTCCAATCCCAATACTCAAGAGATGGAGGTAGGTGGATCAAGAGTTCAAGCTTCAGTTACACAGTAAGGTAAAAATCAGCCTGGGCTATATAAGACTGTTCAAAGCCATTAAGATAGCTCCCGGTAGCTGAGTAGGAAAGCTGTGATAGAAACTTTATATATTCGGATTATAATGCTAATGCTTTAAAATAGCAACCACAGCTGGGTATAGTAGCGCACGCCTTTAATCCCAGCATTCTAGAGGCAGAGACAGGCAGATCTCTGTGCATTTAAGAACAGCCTAGTATACAGAGTGAGAAACAGGAAATAGCCAGGGTTACATAGAGAGATTGTGTGTGTGTGTGTGTGTGTGTGTGTGTTTGTGAGAGAGAGAGAGAGAGAGAGAGAGAGAGAGAGAGAGAGAGAGAGAGAGAGAGACTTAATGTGTCAGAACCAGATATACCAGCATGTATCCATGTCGTTATTATACAGACCTGTAGAAATGTAGAGCATAAACACATACCACATATTTTCTAGTTTTACCATGAAAAGGGCATGAGAAAGCACTGATACTCTCATATCAATAAGTACACTTGCATTGGCATACAGATCTTTTTGCTAAATAACCATTCTCAAATAAAATAAAGAAATTGGGCAGACAGTGGTTATCTATGCCTTTAATCCCAGCATTCAGGGCAAACGACAACTTTCAGGAGTCTTCTTCAGCTTTTAGATGGGCTCAGGGGACTGAACTCAGGCTGTCAAGTACCCACTGAACCATCCTGCTGGCCCAAAAATGTCCTTGTATCTAGGAAATATACACAGAACTATTTAGAGGCTTTGTTATCTGAAACTCTGTGTGTGTGCACACATGTGAGCGTGCATGTGTGTGTGTCTGTGTACAGAAAAATGTGTGGGAAAACTAAGGAGGTAAAATGGTAGTATTTTATATGTCTAAAACTATTTCAAACTAAAAAAAACTGAAAAAATATAAAAGAAAAAAACACCCTTTCTATTAAGCTCTTGTACTTTACAATTCAGGCTGGGGTTGTTTTTGTGCTAGTCCAATGCACGCGGCACAAGGCCTCCCACTCTACAGGCACTAGGTATTTTGGAAAACAGTCCTAATCATTGACAATGTTACAATTTCTATTCCTATATTATTTTTACTGGTAACATATCTTTTTAGATTTCCAACCATTCATGATCACAAGCATATGATGTTGTATCTCTAAAACTCAATAAAAACAAATAAACTGCTGATACTTACTACTCATCCACGCTACAACATGATGAACCTTGATTGGAGGTTGATGGGGCAGGGAGATGAGAAGGTTGGAGAAAATGGCTGAGGGAGTGTTCTTTGGAGGATTGATTCACCAGGGTAGAGTTATGACTATAATCAAAGTGTTAGAGTTGTATGCTTTAAATGATTTAAGCTCAAGGCCAGTCTGGGCTACACAGATTAAGTTCCTGGCCATCCTAGGCTTATCTAGGAAGACTTTATCCTCCCACTCGCCAATATTCCAGAGAGAGACAGAGAGAGGGGAGAAACAAAGCAGAGTTAAAATTGCTTTGACAACAAAAATGAGACAGTAGAGCAGTAGCTACTCTAAAGTAACCCAAGCCAGGCTCGGGGGCATGCACTCAGCTCTCAGGAGGCAGAGGACAGTCATAAGCTTATAAGGCCAGCCTAGTCTACATAGAGAATACCCAGGCCTGCAGATAGATGATTGATAGATAGATAGATAGATAGATAGATAGATAGATAGATAGATAGATAGATAGATAGATACTAAATAAGGTAACCTATATAATAAAGTATCAATCATTATGGTTCTTTGTATATGACTTAATTTTGATATAGGAATTTTACCTTTGATACTTCTTGGTCCAAGAAGAAATGAGGTGTAGGTATGCCCTAAAGGAGAATTGATATCTAATTTTCATCATTCTATCTTTCTGTACTATGTCAAGAATAACGACAAGCCTCCCAACCTACCCCAAGTTGGGGATATAATCACAACAAGGTGAGAGGCCTCACTGAGTTATACCCTCATTCCTACAAAGCAGGCTTTACTTCAATAGCAATTACCACCAATTAGTAATACAGTAAAATATATGTGTGTGTGTGTGTGTGTGTGTGTGTATTAGCATATAACCTGTTAAGCAGGTTACTTTATAGCCCACTTTCCTGTCTCTGCTCTGAAATAGCTGAGACCCACAGGCTAAAATTCTATATTTAAAAAAAAGGAAAAAAAAAGAACTTCATGACCTGAATATTGCCACCACACCTCATAAATACAGCACCTTCTGCTGCTAAACCTTTCCACATTCAAAAGCCCTACGTGTTCTTGACAGAAACCACGCTCAGGCAGCTGAATTTAGAACATGCTGACCTTGAGCAAATCAATGCCCTTAGCATGTACTTCTGGCTTCCATCACTGCAGGAGCTAGACAGCCTCACCATCTATAGTAGTCAACAACCTCTGGTCACTACGCCTGTCTATTTTAAGATATCCCTACTACATTCGTGTTGCACAGTTCAAACGGGTGCCACATGAATCTGTGTCTAGATGTAATCATTTACCTTAGAAACTAGGATGCACCTATAGTGTCCCTACCTTAAAATACTCATTATGCTTCCATTTGTTAATCACACAGTATCTAAGTGACCTTGTCATAAGCGAAGCAGAAACAGCAGGGATCAAATGATGTGCAACTTTTGAAATAAAGTAATAGCTAGCTGCCATTTTCATGCAAAAATATACCAGACATTAGGACAGTACCTAATTAAGAACTATATTATATTTATGCTAATCTATCTACTAATCATTATTATAATATCTACTAATTATTCTACCTCTTAAATCTGTCACCAAGTCCATTTTCAGTTTTTTATCAATTCAGAATCATCCAAAACATAGGCATCAGCTTTTGTTTAGTGAATACAAATTTCCTATTTTTTAAATTCTAAAACACAGAACCTGCGACTAATCTTAGTTCTGTGCAGCTTCTGGAAGCCGGGTAAATAACCCAAAATTTATAAATAAACAGAATGGAAATTATACTTAGCTATTATTCATAATTTTATTCCATTCTTAACACAGAGGCTAATATTTATGGAAAGGCCTAATGCTAGAAAACAGGATCATAAAACATTTAGCATTTTTAGATTGCTTTTCAAAGGAGTCTCTTTACTCTTTTGAAACTTTTAATAAACCAACAGAAATTCTCAAGTATAAAAAAAAATGGGCTAATATTTCTGCTGTTGTGTGTTCTCCTCCTAAACACTTCAGTCATGAAAAGGAGGCTAGACGTCACACAGCACAGAGTCTGACATGGGAATAACGCAGGACCCAAACTGAATGAAGTCATTTCTAATAAGTGAGCTAATAATAGGGCCCAGGCAGCTGAAACTGAGTTTATATCATACACTAGCTGGCCAGGCAAAGCTCAGAACCCACAGTCTATGACGTACAAAAGATACGAGGAAGAAGAAACACGATTCTTTTCATGCAATTGAGTAAGATTTCAAAATCATTTTTCCTGGGGGAAAAAATCAGCTAAAATTGAATCTTACATTTCAATAAACTAGGAAAAAGAAAAGAGGGTTTAGGAGGACAGAGGATAAGTAAATCTAATTATGTGAAAATAAGTAAAGTCTGACACCCTGTTGCAACAGCAAATTACCCATTGGTTACTGAAAAAGTGTTTTTATTGTGTGGTGTGTGTGTGTGTGTGTGTGTGTGTGTGTGTGTGTGTGTGTGTTTGTGTTCTGAGACACAGTCTCACTGTGTAGCCCAGGCTGGTCTCCAGCTCAGAGAGACTCTCCTGCCTCTGCCTCCCCATTATGGGATTAAAAATATGTACCTCCAAATCTAACATCTAAACAGTTGTAAGAATGGTATTCTGAACCATAATACTAGAAATAATGCCATCTAAAATATACTAAGGATCAATCAGACGACATTTCTAATTCCTAATACTTATATCAGTACATTTAATTATAACTAAATTACATGATCATGGCATCCCTTCTGATAACTTACTAATAACAAGGCACACAGAGTTGATATTTGTAGATGACCAGCTTACTTCTTATTTGTGCAAGGTATTACAGAAGACTAATCAGGAAAATCAGAAGTAGTACAAAGGCACATAAGATACCAAAAACAACTACCCCCTTGTTGGGTCAAAGTTTATAACCCACATGACATAGCAACCTCTGGCCATAAACTGCATCTCCATCTATTCAGTAACTGACGAAGGACCACCCCTGCTGCCAGTACCGCCGCCCTGTATTTGCTCCCACTGTGTTAGCAATGATGGCGTTATAGAGGACAAAGAAATATCTCAGCATTCATGCTGAAATGTAAGTAACTTACTCCCCAGTTTATGAACTTGGAACTCAAATGATGAATTCAAAGGCATTTTCATATTCACAATGAAACTTTTTGCTGTTTTGAACCTTATTAAGCATGAGCTAGCCTCTGAGACTACAGTACTTAGGCTAGCATTACACTAATCTTGACATTGTAGATCTCTGTCAATAGCTGCATGGAAATTATTTTTGTCTTCAGTTTCTTCCACAAACAGCACTAACACTAAGGTAACATTACTCATAGCACAGACATAGAAAAAACTCATGGCAGCTATGTAAATACATGTGAATCTTAATCAGTCAGAAAAATGGCCTGACCTCCTAATTTCTATAATGTCTTTATTAAATTACTTCTCCAGGACTAGCGATGGCTCAGCAGGCAAAGGCATTTGTCACCAAGTCTGATGACCTGGGTTCAATCTCAGGGACCCACATGGTAGACAGAAAAGACCAGAGTCCCACAGTTGTCCTTAGACTTTACATATGCACCACAGCATGTGCACACACAACTAAAAATGTAAAGAAATTACCTTTCTCAATCACTGAAAAGCTCCAAGAATATATAAAAACTACTTTCAAACAACATTTTTAAACATTTAAAGACTTGCAATTATAATCTTATTTGTATGGCATTCTTTCCTATCTTCTATTAATAATAAAACAATAACCAGATGTCTATAGCATGGAACTAGTAGATTTCTATTGTCCCTGAAGCAATTTTATACCTGGGTTTTTCACATCTTTTTAAAACTTCAAACCTAAATAGACCTTACTGATTTCCTTATTTAACCAAAGCAGTCTCTCATCACATACTCTTATCAAATGTCACTTAGCAGAAACTCAGCAATTGTTAAACAGTTAAAAAGCAGTTGTTTCCTACCTGTAGTACCGAGATTGTAGATACGTTGAACAAACAGTCTTTGATACATGGCTGGCCGACCCAAAGTCTATCACTTTAACCCTGTATGGCTGTCGAACAGGATCCACCAACATAATATTCTCTGGTTTGAGGTCAGCATGAATTAAACCAAGACTTTTTAACTTCTTCAGTGCAGTGGCCACTTGCTGAAGAACGGGTCGGATCACCTTCAGGGGTAGGGGGCTGAATTTATTCTGCTTCAGAAAGTCGTACAGGTTTTGTTCCAGCATCTCAAAGACCAGGCAGGTATGGTTGCGGTGCTGGAAGCACTCGTAGGCCCGCACGAAGTTGTACTCATCAGCATTCTCAGTACTGAGTCTTGCTAATATGCTCACTTCTATCTGCCCTTGGCGAGCGTAAGAAGGGTGGTTCTTCAAAATTTTGATTGCTACAATTTCATTTGTCCCTCTCTTCCAGCATTTAACAACCTGGCCAAAAGTGCCACGACCAAGAAAATCAAGGACTTCATATGTGTTTTTCATGGAGCATAAGACTTCATGCTGTACTAACTGATAATCGCCTTCTCCGCTGGTACAGTTCTGTTTCGATCCTGTCGTCGTCGTCACAACTGTCACTGGATTTCCCATGTTGGTTTGCAACATTGCAGGAAGTATGGACAGCTCATCGACAATCTGCATTGCGCCGCTGTGATTATCCAACTCCTCACTCTTGCGCTTCAATCCACATCGCTGGGGACCTTCTAGGAAATGTAACCTGTTTCTCCAGACCACGGTCCGAGGTGTCTCCACTCCAGCTTGCTGCGCTTGAGCTATGACCTTTGTAGCACTGGCAGTGTCTTTGACAACAACGGCTCCTGCCTGCAATGAAAAGCTGTGTCCTCGAGGTTTAGTAAATGGTATCTTTGTCTGAAAAGCACTACCCTTCGTGGAAGGATGAGAGTTTCCAAAGTTTCTACCATTCACATAGGTCTGTGGATAGTTTCTCTCCTGGAAAACACAACTGCTTGGCTCTACTTTGAGTTTCTTCACACTACAAAAGGCACTTGACTGAGTTTGATAAACATATGGTGGGTAGACCAAGACTTGTGAGGCCATACCTGCAGAAAGAAGAAGAAAATGTTAATCAAAAAAATAGGTTTTCCTCAACTTTAAGCTGTAAAAAAAAAAAAAAAAAAAAAAAAAAAAAAAAAAAAAAAAAAAAAAAAAAAAAAAAAAAAANAAAAAACCTTTTAGGATCAAATTCACAATTGCTAAAATAATAGTAATTTAAAATTTCATTAAGATTTTTCCCTTGGGAGGAGATGAGATCTTCAGTATCTCCACATTAGTTCTCGAGACCTCAGCTAGTGGGGGAAATACTTTCTGAACAGCTACGCTGACCAACATACACAGTAGAAACTGCGCCAAACATTTTCTCACAAAAGAAACAGTACAACCCCTTAAACAAGTGGTGCAGGTGTGGCAAAAACAAAATACTCTCTCAACAAAATATGACTTATGAGCCATCAGCTAGGAGGCAGTTCAGGGTTAGGAGCACTTGCTGCAAAGAATGAGGACAGGAGTTCAGAGCCCCATACCCATGGAAAGTTGGGTGTGGTCCCATGCATGGCCATAATTCCAGTATTGAGAACAGAGACACGAGGACGTGGGGCTTGCAGGCATCCAGTCTTGCTAAAAAATGGGAGCTCCGGGGCTAGCCTCAAAGGAACAGGTAGAGGGTGGCAGGAGATACCTGGCATAGCCTCTGGACTCTACATGCTCACTCTTACACATGCATACACTTCACACACTCATTGAACCGGCCAACACAGTTTACAATCAGGTAGAAACGGCTATGTGTGCTTTAGTATATACATACATACAAGGATTAAAAGGGCCATCCTTTTCATGAACAGCTCTGACCCTATATTCTACTTGCCAAATACAATAGCCTTTCATCTTAAAGAACACTACAAAGACAACTTAATGGCTTTCTATCCAGTTTCTTTCATGTTGCCTAAATTCCCAGACACTACCTAGATTTCTATGGATTTTGGTCTGACCTTATCTAACAGTCATGGAGTGCACAATGACTCTGTAAATAGTATCTGTCTCCAGTACAACACAGATACAAAAGGGGATTTAACATGTTACTGGCACAGCTGACTTTCTCCCTTATGACCTGAGAATTCATGTAATATACAATCCAGCAACTGCTAATCCATGTATACAAACTTAAGACACACACACAACAAATCCTCAGTACCACAGCTTAAAACACATTAATTAAAACTATTTAACCTACCCCAACTATTTAGTCTATCACACAACATGTAAAACAAGTGAAAATTACCATCTGACAAAACTTTAACATCCATGTTCTTTCCTTGCACACAAAGTCCCACTTGTTCTCTTTAGTTATATCCTTCTTTGTATCTACCCTGAGCACACTGCAAACTCCTTTAGGATCTGACCAAAATAATTCAGTACTATCCTGCTTGTGTACCACAAACCTTCCTTCCAAGAAGAGCTAGGCATTCAGAGATTCAGAACACCCCCACACACTCTTCTCCTTTAGACTCACTGTATTGTAACTGTCAGTATATACATGTCTTCCACACTAGATCTGAATCAAACCGTCTAGAATGTAAAATTCATGTTCAATAAATTTCGGGTGATTCTATTAACTTCAAAATATTTTAGTGGGCTAAAGAGATGACTCATTGAGTAAGACCATTTATTTGAGCACAAGCATGAGAACCTGAGATCAATCCAAACACTCATGTAAAAAGCTAATAGATAGAATGGCTAGCCAGCCAATCTAGCTGACTCTGCAAGCCCCAAGTGTTTAATGAGACCCTGTGTCAAGGAGTAGGAAGATACTTACATCCTCCTCTCACCTACACATGCACACAATCACGAGTACACACCCATACATGCATATGTACATATGCTACACAAAAATTAACTTTATTCAACCCAATTTTCTCTGGACTGTATTAACTGTGTCACCTCCTATTTCAACGTATCATAACTATCAATTGTTTATCTCAGAAATAATGGATTGCATCACAGTATGCAATAGCCACAATATTAAAGATAACAAAGCTAAAAGAATTTTAGAAAGAGCTACCTATGGGAGAATAATTATGCAAATGTTTAATAATGTTTTATAATATTTGGCTTAGTGATGTTGATATCTTTCCAATTTGCTGTTAAGATCATTAAATACCAGTGAGTAAAGGCATTTGCTGCACAAGGCTAGCAACCTTAGCTCAATCCCCAGAACTTATCCGAGCTATATGGAGATAACTAGCTTCACAAAATTGCCTTCTGACCCCCAAGAGAGTCATGGTATGCATGAGAGCACGCACACATGCATGCACACACACACATACATACACACACACACACACACACACATACATACACACACACACCATGCATGCACCCACATAATAAAATTTAAAACAAGAAAGAAAACCAAGCTCAGAGGGACCAAGTAATTGACTTAAGGTCTCAAAACTACGATGTAAAGAAAAAGAAGTAAATACATCACAACTGAAATAAAACTTCCAAAAGTTTCTTGTGTTCCACCTACCAGATTCCTAAGTTCCTCGTATAAAGTCAGAGCAAACTTCACAGTCAGATGAAGACTTGATATTCAGTAAGTAGAAAATACTGTAACTGAAACTCTAGGATTTAAACCTAAGGAGGTTTATCTGCTTCCTTAAAATGTTCCCAGCACCTGTCCTATATTCCAAAGCTGTGCCAATTCACCACAATTTAAGGCAGAGACTCACGGTGCCAGTGTGCAGGCATGGAGTTTCCAATTTCAATCAGGATGGCAACAAACTCAGAGAGATTCGCATGCTTCTGGTTCCCTGGTGCTGGGATCAAATGCCCAGCTAAATTAATGAATCAATACCACACTGAAAAATCTTTCTAGACATATCAAACTCATATATTATGCATTTTTGTAAGGCTGCCCAATCGTAGCACCAATGATAACTCTCCTATGATACGTCTAATTTTCAAAATACCTATGTAATTCTTACCCATAAATCCAAAATCAAATATAAAAATCACTTAATACCAATTGCTGTACACACAACTAACCACCATGGAGTCCAAAACACTGCTTTTGCACAGTACTATGCCTTATTATTTTTCACTGTAATAGGAACCATGTTGCATTCTGGAGCTATATTATTCATGTCTTTTGCCGCTTGTTCTTATCAGCAGACTAAGAAATAGGTTTTGAAATACTAACCTCTTTGATAGTGGGGGCTGCCTAAAACTATTACTTAGGAGTATAGTAAAGGCTCCTGATGGAGAAGCCATTAAACTTTTATTTCTCAGGCTTATTTGCTTCAGATTCTTTTTGCTTGTAGCTGAGGCTAGCCTAAAACCCACAGCAATCCTCCTGCCTTAGTCCCAAGAAAAGAATTGCAGGTGTGTACAACCACACCCAGAGCTCTCATTTCAGGTACTTTGTTTTAAATGTTTACAGTCTCTCAAAATTTGTTTATTAAAACCCTTCCTACCCACCAAGAATCTGGAAGGCTGAGGCAGAGAGATTGACATAAGGTCAAGAAAAGCCTGGGCCATAGAGGGAGACCCTAAATCAAAAATACAATAGAAGGGGCGTTGGTAGCTGATTAGGACATGAGGGCTCCCTTTCATAAACAGAGCTTCTTCAGGGAGCTTCTTTGCCCCTTACCATGTGAGATCACAGCTAGAAGCTATCTTTGGAGCAGAGAGCAAGCCTTCAACAAACCCCACATCTGCTTGTACCATTATCTTGGGACTTTGCAGCCTACAAAACAATGAGCAATAAATCTTTGTTCTTTACAGAATTTTGTGGTAGCAGACTAAATGGACAAGGACATGCATTTTACTCTTCTAACCCTATAGTAAACTTGAAATCCTAACTGAACCCTACTGTCTGTAACAACCCACCAGTAATATATGCAACATGAACATCCACAGACACATGTCTGACCATTGACATGCTCTCCTGGTTTCTTCTTATGCATAATACTGGGTCTACTGAAGAAAAAAAAAAAAAAGCAGGATCCAAGACAGAAATACTTTGTTAACATATTCAATTCTTTCAGCTAATAAGAAATTTCTGAAATATTTTCTGCCAAACTTAACTATGCCTTCTGTGTAACAGGGCTAATTAAGTAACAAATGAAATGTAAGAGTCAATAGTTTCTCAGAGCCCCTCATTCAATTTCCTTCCACCTGTCCAAACCTTCATTTTTGAAACCTCTTCCCTCTTGAAAACCAGTTTTTTATCTATGTCTATATAGATAGATATTATATACTATATAAAGCTTACAATTTTAACCATTTTAAGTTACTATTTGGTGGCATTACATATATCCCCAATGCTGTATAATCACACCTCCGTCCTAACACAGCCCTCTTTTGCAACTGAAAGTAGGACTCACGACTCTAGCAACCATCAATAATTTTCTGTTCTATGAATTTCACTTCAAAATATACCTCATAAATGGTCTCATATTTGCCTTTTTATGACTTAGAATAATGTCAAAGTTCATCCATGTTATAACATGCAACTGGATTTTCTTTCTTTGTAAAATTAATTGGTATTTCATGTGTGTGTATATATAACATTTTATTCATCCATCCATGGATGGACACTAGAGTTGCTTCTACTTTTGATGTTATTTTACTGCTGTTTGTTATGTGTACCAAGCTGGCCTTCAACTAAGGGCCTACTCCTGCCCCTTCATTGTGCTGGGATTAAAGGCTTGCATCTTTCATCTTAATAGCCTATCAACTCCACTCAGGAAGCACAAATAGACAAATAGTCTTGTGAGTTCAAGACCAGTCTGGTCCAGGACAGCCAGAGCTAGAGAAAGAGAGAGAGAGAGAGAGAGAGAGAGAGAGAGAGAGAGAGAGAGAGAGAGAGAGAGAGAGAGATATCACCCATCAACTCTTTCAAATACATTAAAAATAAGTAGATTCAGCAATCAAGAAGCAGAGACAGGTGGATGGATCTCTTCTGAGTTTGAGGTCAGTGTGGTCTACAGAGGTAGTTCTAGGACAGCCAAGATGACACAGGGAAACTCTCAAAAAGGGGGGGAGGGGCTGGAACAGGAAATTAAACATGTAATTAAAAGATGCCATGTGAGGTAAATGTATGTTGGGTGATAAAACTTTTCCCAGGGAAATGCTATACACCCCAGATAGAAATCCGTGACAAACCAAAGAACAGATTCCAACAAAGCCCAACTTGGTGAACCAGGAGTTTTAGTGGAGTTATAGGAATATTGGTGAGAGGCTGCTTACAGGAGCAAAAATAGCTCAAAGGCAGCAACATCCCTGAAACCCACCCAACATAAAAGACAACTCACAAAACCGGAAACCTGGAGCACACAGCACATCCTGCAGACAGCTCCATAGGCTGGAAAGTGTCCTTTTCAGGTGCCTCGTCTGGCCTACACCTCTCCCAGACAACTGCGCTGCTCTAAACCTCTCCCGGACAACTCCGCTGGTTCCTGTCTCTTACAGGCAGCTGGTTTGGTCTGAGTCGTCTTTGTGGCTCAACTCCTCTCGTCTGAGAGGAACTCTCAGTTTTTATTGCTTACTCTGTCAGAAAACGCCTAGAATCTGGTCAGTTTCATAGTCTTCCTGAACTATTTCAAGTTGTTTGCCTCCTGTTTAAGGAGCTTCCTGGAGGATGGAAATGTTTCAGTCTCAGAGGAACGTGTCACACAAAAATACACCAATGTACAAATTAATCCCAGAACTCAGAACAAAATCAGGCACCTCTCCTCACTGTATCCGCCTTCTACTGCTACAAATAATGTCGCCGGTGCATGACTTCACAAGTATCTCTTTTGCGTATACACTGTGAAGTAGAATTACAGGGTAACAAGGTTATTTCCTTTTTTACTTTTTTAAGTCAGTAAGTGTTCAATTGCAATTCAACCATTTCTTATGCTGATTTCTGCAAGGTCTCATCAGCACTTTGCTTAGACCCGCCGTCCTAACAGGTGTGAAGTGAATGCTCTCTGCTCATCAGCACTCCTACACTAACGCTTATAGTAACTTGACGTCATTGGGAGCTTGACAAATAATCTGTGCATTCACTGGAGTTACTGATGAAAACTTTAAAATACTACACCTCGCAATAAGTTCTAGGCAGACTCATATAGTAAGTGTGATGGAGGAAGGTCATTGAGCAATAAAGAAACTGCTTGGCTGGCCCTGATAGGTTAAGGCATAGGTGGGAGGAGTAAACAGAATAGAATTCTGGGCAGAAGAGGAAGTGAGGTCAGACTCTGCTCTGCTCCTGGAGAGACCCGACAGCTCTGCTCTCTGGAGCAGAGAGGCCATGCTCAGCTCTCCCGGGTAGACCCGACAGCTCTGCTCTGTGGAGCAGAGACACCAGGCTCCACTCTCCCAGGCAGCTCCAGAGACACCAGGCTCCGCTCTCCCAGGCAGCTCCGACCCAGGATGGACGGAGGCTAGAATCTTCCCGGTAAGCGCACCTTGGGGTACTTACACACATCATTAGAAATGGGCTAGTCCAGGTGCGAGAATTAGCCTGTAAGGGCTAGAGTTCATGGGCCAAGCAGTGTTTAAATGAATACAGTTTGTGTGTTATTTCGGGCATGAGCTAGCAGGCGGCCGGGGTGCTGGGGACGCAGCCCCGCCGCTCTTATTTCAACATAAGTGAGCACCAGCAAATTACTACTGAGCTTCCCCATCCCCGGTGCCTTTGAGTCATGTACTGAAAAACAAAGAGATGATTTTTTTTTTTTAATACACAGGGTTTTGCTGTGTAGCCTTGGCTTGTCCTGGAACTCGCTCTGAATACAAAGTTGGCCTCAAACTCACAGAGATCCACCTGCTTCTGTCTCCCGAGTGCTGGGATTTAAAAGTGTGCACCATGACTGCCCAGATCATTATATTAATTTTGAAACCACACTTAGTGTGATAGCACATTCATGTAGCATTTGGAGTTCAATTCTAACCTTGGCTATATAAAGATTCAAGGCCAGCCTGAGTTACATGTCACAAAAAATATTTTTTTTAATACAGACAGGCCTATAATCTAGGCATGTGAGAGGCTGAGGCAAGATCACAAGTTTAAAATGCCCAAATGGGCAACTTAATGAGACACTATCTCAAAATTCAGCATAGGCACATGTGTGTGCATGTCTGCTGAGGACTGAATGGCTGGGGACACAGCAAGTGCTTGCAACCTGAGTTTGACTCCCAGAAGTCACATTTTAAAAGCAGACAAGTGCACATGTTTGTAACCCCAGCACTGGGGAGGTGGAGAGTGGCAGATCCATGGAGCCCGCTGCCAAACCAGACCAGAGTTTAGAATTTAAGGAAAATAAATAAATAAAAGCTGTCTCAACAGCAGTAGACATCAGTGAGATCCCTCAACAGATAAAAACACTTGCTATCCAAGCTGGTCTACCTGAGTTCGAACCCAGAATCCACAAGAAAGTCACAAAATGGTGGCACACTTCCAGCATTTGGAAGGCAGAGGCAGATCTCTAGAGTTCAAGGCCAGCCTGGTCTACAGAGTGAGTTCCAGGACAGCCAGGGCTGTACAGGGAAATCTTGTCTCAAAAATCAAAAGCAGAAACAGAATCCACAAAAAGGTAGAAAGAAAATCGACTCCACAAAGTTGTCCTCTGCCTCCCATGTTCAGGCATCATGGCACGCATATGCCTACACATCACACACACGCGCGCGCACACACATAAACACGCACTAGCAGGCAAGCATATTACCTACCATGTGAAAGGCCTTAAGTCAAATCTCCAGTACCACAAAAAGAAAAAACTAAAGAAGACCACCACACAGACATACACACCAAAAACCAAACATATTTTTAAAATAAATTTAAACCAGGTGTGGTTAAGTAAACCTTTAATCCCAGAATTCAGAAGACACTGAGTCTGAGGCTAGCCTGATCTACATAGTGAATTCTAGGACAGCCAAGGCTATACAGAGAGATTAAAAAAAGAAGAAAAGAAAGAAAAGAAGAAAGAAAACATGATCAGTAGTGCAAATGTCTAAAATACTAAAATGAATGAGTTAAAGAATGAAAAGAGGACCTTTTTAAGAAGATTTAAGAAATATTTAGCTAGGTATCATGTTCATGCCACCTATAAGTCCAGCACATGGGGAGGTAAAGCGGGAACACCGCTATGAGTTCAGGGCTAGCCTGGGATAGATAAGAAAATAATGTCCCAAAAGGGGATAGGGAGACACGAAAATAGTTCAGGGCACTAACATATTACCCCATAATAAACAAGGCTTAAAACATTAAAAAATTAAATATGAAGCCTGTACTTCATAGCTGTCTTTAAAGCTAGTAATACAACACAGGTGCCTTGAGGAAACTTACCACAGGGATATTTTTTGCTCCACAGGAAATAAACTCAGATAAAAAATGGCTCATTCTCCCCAGTGATCCTATGATTCTGTTCCTTTTCGGAACTCACCAATGAACTCTTTCAAATACATTAAAATAAGTAGATGTGGGTTCACTGATACTTTCAAAATTAACTCACTGTCTCTAAAGGAAAAGAGGATGCAATGGGAAGGAAATTAAGCAGCCCATTACAGTTGCCTAAGGCAGTAAATGTTCCAATAACCTTTAACCTGATGCCTGCCAGTAGATGATCACCTTAGGTGAGAACAGCCTGGCTAGGGTGTAGCGCATACAGCAAGCACAGGCTAGGAGTCTAAAGCCAGCCTGGCCTACCCTGTCTCAAAAACAAAACAAAACAAAAACAACAACAATAAAAACAACCTGACTATATATTATTATATTTCTAAAATAAAGGTTTTTAAAAAGTCATTATTTAGGCTAAAGTTCACAGTGCTGCTGCATAACCTAATTGTATTTTATTTTTTGGTTTTGTTTTGTTTCCTTTGGTTTTTTTTTAAATATTTATTTATTTATTATGTATACAATATTCTGTGTGTCCTTTGGTTTTTTGAGAAAGGGTTTCTTGGTAGCTTTCCAGCCTGTCCTGGAACTCGCTCTGTAGACCAGGCTGGCCTCAAACTCACTTGGATCAACCTGCCTCTGCCTCCCAAGTGCTGGGATTAAAGGCGTGCGCCACCACAGTCCGACTATAACCTAATTTTCAATTTAACTTTTCAAATGGTAATGAAGTTAGCGCTCTATGACAGTTACATTTCATTCACCACTATCAATGTCTTATCTACAACCATGGGTATCAAATGTTTTAAGATTAGCCCAATTCTACTACCACCTCACTTATCCAAGGCAAGAAGGCTTGGCCTACAGTTAATATGTGTAGTTTAAAATTTTTATCATTTGAGAGCCAGCAAGATGGCTGAGTGGGAGAAGGCACTAGCCACCAAGTCTGATGACCAGGGTTCAACTCCCAGGACCCACATGGAAAGAGAGAACTAGATGCCCTCTGACTTTCATAAGCATGCCCCACCACACACACACACTTAACAAATGTTACAAAAAATATTATAAGCTGGACATGATGGCAAACACCTTTAGTCTCAGCACTCTAGAAATGGAAGCAGGCAAATCTATGATTTGAAGCAAGCAAGGTCTACACAGCAAGATCCAGGCTAGCCAAGGCTATATCATGAGACCTGTCTCAAAAATGGACAAAAATAAAAAAGTTCTAGCATTTCAAAGATAAGCTTTCATTTATGACAATAAAACCTATAGAAACTGCTACTGCTTCTGATATCAGTATTCTGCAGAAGAAATTTAATTTGTAAATTTATAATTTTGTATACTGTTTTCAAATAATCAAGTTAGCCCCCCCCCCAAAAAAAAAATGGTGTGACTGCACATGCCCATAATCTCAGCCTTTAGAGAACCAGGAGTTCAAGGTCATCTTCTGCTACGCAGTCAGTCAGAGGCCAGGCTGGGCTATAGTAGACAGGCAGATTTAAAATGGAAAGTTACTTGCTGCCACGAGCTGCTTTGTGTCTTCTACAGACAGAACTGAACAACTGTTTCAGCTCAGTGTTATCCTTCTCACCTACACCATCCAAAAGAAAAAGAAAAGACAAAACAAAATAAGGACGTTAGCAAGTTAGAAAGAGCATGTCGTTATTTTTGGTTAGCTTGGTTTGGGGTTTGAGGTAGCTCAGAGGACACTGTCCTCTCTGTTTTGGGTTTTGAGACAGAATCTCACCACGTAGCTCAGGATGGCTTATACCACATTAAGAGGAAGTTCTTCATGAAGGGAAGAGAAACAATCTAGCTGTCTCCAGTTAATGATTCCCCATACCAAAATCCCAGAATGAACGCTGTGCCTTAGCTGAGACTTTCATAATGCTGCATTTGCCCTTCGCTGCATCTCACACCAAAAAAAGCACAGAATTCCTACAAGAGGAATACCTTACAACAGGACTCACATATTTTAAATATTCCCTCCTTTCTACTCCAACGACTAAAGACCAAAAGAAACCTGAGGTTCTAAATGTCTCAACGCTTCGGGTGTACATAAGTGCCCACACAGACTTAGATTTTTACCCCTTTCAGTTTAAAGTATGTGCTACAATTTTAATAAATTAATCATCAACCTTTAAACCTTTAAAAGAAAACCAAAGATATAAAAAGTATATATTATGAAAGTGGACTTTACTCGGTTGGGTGTGGTGGTACATCTTATAAGCCCTGGTACTCTCCAGGTGAGAGCAGGACAGAGTTAATGTCATCCTTGGCTATCACACTAGCTCCATCCAAGCTAGCCTAGGCGGGTGTGAAGTCTTTGTATATGTGCTGCTTTTATTGGTTAATGAATAAAGAAGCTGTTTTGGCCTGTGATAGGGCAGAATAGAGCTTGGCAGGGCAAACTGAATGGTGGAAGAAAGAAGTTGGGAGAAGCCATGTAGCCGCTGTCGGGGACAGACAGGTAAACCACAACCACGTGGCAATACACAGATTAATAGAAATGGGTTAACCAAAGATAAAAGAGCTAGCTAGCAACACGCTTAAGTGATTGGCCAAGCAGTCCATAATTTAAATAATATAATTTCTGTGTAATTATTTTGTGGTCTGGGTAGCCAGGAACAAACAAGCAGTCTCCACCAACACTAGGCTATATGAAAAATATATAAAACATACAAATGCAATCCCCATCAAAATCCCATCAAAATTCTTCACAGATCTGGAGAAGACAATAATCAACTTCATATGGAAAAGCAAAGAACCCAGGATAGCCAAAACAATCCTGTACAATAAAAAAACTTCTAGAGGCATCACAATCCCTGACTTCAAACCCTACTACAGAGCTACAGTACTGAAAACAGCCTGGTATTGGCATAAGAACAGACAGGAGGACTCATGGAACCGAATAGAAGACCCAGATATTAATCCACACTCCTTTGAACAGCTGATTTTTGACAAAGAAGCATCAAATATCAAAGGGAAAAAGAAAGCATATTTAACAAATGGTGCTGGCATAACTGGATATCAACATGTAGAAGAATGAAAACAGACTCATATCTATCACCATGTATAAAATTCAAGTCCAAATGGGTCAAAGACCTCAACATAAAGCCAACCAAACTGAACCTTACAGAAGAGAAAGTGGGAAATACACTTGAACTCATTGGCACAGGAAACCACTTCCTAAATATAACCCCAGTAGCACAGACACTGAGAGAAACAATTAATAAATGGGACCTCTTGAAACCAAAAAGCTTCTGTAAAGCAAAGGACACAGTCCACAAGACAAAACAACAGCCTACAGAATGGGAAAAGATCTTCACTAACTCCACAAAGAACTCAAGAAATTAGTCATCAAAAGAACATATAACCCAATTTAAAAAAAAAAAAATGGAGTACAGAACTAAACAGAGAACTCTCAACAGAGGAATCTAAAATGCCTGAAAGACACTTAAGGAAATGCTCAACATCCTTAGTCATCAGACAAATGCAAATCAAAACAACTCTGAGATTCCATCTTACACCTGTAAGAATGGCCAAGATCAAAAACACTGATGACAACTTAACGCTGGAGAGGTTGTGGGGTAAAGAAAACACTTCTGCATTGCTGGTGGGAATGCAAGCTGGTACAGCCGCTTTGGATGTCAGTGTGGTGATTTCTCAGAAAATTAGGAAACAACCTTCCTCAGGGACCAGTAATACCATTTTGGGGTATATATCCAAAGGATGCTCAATTGTGCCACAAGGACATATGCTCAACTATGTTCATAGCAGCTTTGTTTGTCATAGCCAAAATCTGGAAACAACCTAAATGCCCCTCGACTGAAGAATGGATAAGGAAAATGGTACATTTACACAATGGAGTACTACACAGCAGAAAAAAATAACATCTTGAATTTTGCAGAAAAATGGATGGAGCTAGAAAACATTATTTTGAGTGAGGTAACCCAGACACAGAGAGACAATTATCACATGTAGTCACTCATATGTGGTTTTTAAACATAAAGCTAAGAAAACCAGCCTACAAACTACAATTCCAGAGAACTTAGACAACAATGAGGACACTAAGAGAGATTTACACAGATCTAATCTACATGAGAAGTAGAAAAAGACAAGATCTCCTGAGTAAATTGGGAGCATGGGGACCTTGGGGGAGGATTTAAAGGGGAGGGGAGAGGCAGAAAGGGGGGCAGAGAAAAATATAGAGCTCAATAAAAATCAATTAAAAATATATAAAACATATATTTTACTTTATTAAAATTTACAACTTTGCTGTGTATGGTGGCAAAAGCCTTTAATCCCAGCACTCAGGAGGAAGAGGTAGGTGGATCTCTGTGAGTTCAAGACCAGCCAGGACCACAGAGAAATCTGCCCCCGCCCCCACAAAATACAACTTTTATTCATCCAATGATAGCAGAAATAAAATAAGCCATCAACACAGAAGATATTTTCAATGCACATTACTGACAAAAGATCTAGTCATACTGTTGGCAAAACTCAATAGAAAAAAACTAGGCAAATGATATATGATAGTAAGTCACAAGTAAGGAAATGCAAGCCAAGGACATTTAAAAAAAAACTCCAGAGGCTAGAGATGGCTCAGCAGTTAGGAGCAGTGGCTGCTCTTCCAGAGGACCTGGGTCCAATTCCCAGCACTCACATGGCAGCTCACAACTGCCTGTTAACACAGTTCCAGGAGATCTGAAACCCTTGCACCAATGCACATTAAAGTATTTTTAAAAATTCCAACCTCACTGACGATAAGGGAAATATAAAACCCACAGTCAGAAGCCATTATACAGTCATGAGACTACCAAAAAGCAGAACAAGAATAATTGTAAATGCTGGTTTAAAAAAAAAAAAGTGTAGTTACTTTCTTTTTTTTTCTTTTTTTTTCTCCCCTCCCCCCAAGTGCAGTTACTTTAGACAGCAAAGCCAAAGACAAGCACGCTGCAGAGCAGCACTTCTCCAGGCGTGTGCCCTACATAGACAGATGCTCACAAGCCCTCCAAAGAAGTAGACTGAATAACGCTCTTTTCATTGCTCCATACAGTAATGAATTCTGAGATACTCTAATTGACTGGGTACTGCAGTTTACTCATACAATACTAAGTATACAACACAAATGTGATTCTTAGGGTTAAGGGTCTTAGCTCAGTGCTTAGAGTGTTTCCTAGGCAGTTCAAGGCCCTGGATATGGCACTTAACACTAGAAAGAAAGAAAAAAAACAATGTGGCTTATAATACAATGACCATATATTTGTGTACCACACACACACACACACATACACACACACACAAATTCATAATAGATAAAACTGGTTTGGAAATGCACAGCAATTATTTCAAGTGTTAAAAATGGGGGATGTTCAGCTGCAGGTGGTGGCTCACACCTCTAATTCCAGCACTTGGCAGACAGAGGCAGGTAGATCTGAGTTCAAAGCCAGAATGGTCTACAGAGATAGTTCCAAGACAGCTAGGCTACATGGAGAAACCCTGTCTCGAAACACCAAAAAGAAAAAAGAGAGGAGGGGTGTTTAAGTTATACTAAGAACAGAAAGAACTAAAATGGATAATGCTGTGGCAAATGGTGCATCATCTATTATAAAGTATCCTTTAATTAAGACAAAGCTCTAACATCCTTAGGATCCAAAGGAGCTGGGTGCAGGCTACCAGGGATGCACACTTTCAGTGGATGTTCAAGTTCCTAACACAAAACAACATGGCACTGGAGCTAGAGAGACGGCTCAGCAGGTAAGAGCACCTGCTGCTCTTGCAGAAGACCCCAGTTTGGTTCCAGATACCCACGGGACAGCTCACACCATCTATAATATTCCAGAAGACCTAATACTCTCTTTAGGACTCCATGGGCACTGTACACATGTGCACACATATATTCAGACACACACAAATTCATAAGAACATGTAAATATTTTTAAGTGCCTTTAAAGGGGGAAAATGAAATATTATTTGAGAATTCTAGATGAAAGAGACAGGAATTCTGTAACATTCTTGTAACTTCCTTATACATCTGGATGTTACTTGCAGCAGTAGCAGAAAAATCACTTGTGTTCAGGCCATTCACTGTATGAACTGTAAAGCACATAAAATCCCAAACTCACAGTCAAGTCCTGAGGGGCACTGGCCAGCCTTTGCTTGGTTTTTGCTTTCTCCACTGTGAAGCCCAGTAGAACTCTTAACTCTGTTCACCTAGTAGCCTACTGAACACTGGACTAAATGTTACCATGCCTGGCCTACCAGGCCTTATTAGCCTATTTTGGGTTTTAAAAATAAAATAAAGTATTGATAAATAGTAAACATTAATCTCTTTATTTAAAAGTAAAAGACATTATCTTACCGATTTTTGCTTTGTTTAGTTTTAGGTTTTTTTTATTTTTAAGACAGATCTCATTGTGTAGCTTTGGCTGTCCTGGAACTCGCTCTGTAGACCAGGCTGTCCTTGAACTCATAGAGATCCACCTGCCTCTGCCTTTGGAGTACTGGGATTAAAGAAGTGTGCCACCACCACCTGGTTCCGACATTTTTTCTTAAGGAGTCTGTAGGAGACATAAGTGAACTTGGAGAATGGAACTGCATAGCAGCGCCTAGTCAACTTGGCCGCTGTTACGTTCTCTGTACATATTTATAAAGGACAAACATGTGTCTTCTTTGAAATAGAAAATCAGCTGTTAATGTGAACAGAACATTGTCACAATTAAAATCCTGCACTACTTTGTGTGGTCTTTGGACCAGTATTTTGTCAGTAAATTACACTGAAGCACTTTACATAAACATTTGCACGTATCTGAACCACACGTATAAAGCTTCATAAACGGGGTCTATTATCTGAGGTGCCGACAGAACATTTTATCTGAAAATTCTGAAGTCTTGGGTATTTTCCAGCAGTACTGTGGAGAAGGCATCTAGAGAATGTGTTGACTATACACAATCTCCGTATTAAATAACAAGCCTGGTCTGACTTAGCAAAACACTCCAACTTTTGGAATGGAAAATGACCTGCTGGACATTTCAAAGGTGCTAGAAATCACCCTAACAATCCAAATCAGTCTAAAGGGGGGGCTACTCTTACTAGAACAGGTAATTTCCCAAAGTTCTCTTAAATTATCAAAGATAAACATCAGAATTACTGATTGGTACCAAAGGCAAGATAGGCCAGAGACCTAGGAAAGAACCAAACACGTGTGGTAAAAGAAAAAAAAGTCAACCAAATGTTTCCTAATGATATTCTGCTATACTCATGGATAGGTGCCTAGCCCATGTCATCAGAGTATTACAGATACTTCACCTAGCAACTGATAGAAACAGATGCAGAAACCCACAGCCAAACATTAGGCAAACCTTGGGGACTACCACCAAAAAAAAAAACACAGAATCCACTACCCTGGATTCACAGGGGCTCACAGAACTGGCGTGGGACTGACCAAGGCCCTCTGCCCCTCTGCACATTGTGACAATTGTGTAGTTTGGACTTGTGGGAGTCCTAACAGTGGGAGCAGGAGCTGTCTCTTACTCTGTTGCTTGCCTGCTTTTGGGACCCTTTCCTCCTGCTGCTTTGCCTTGTACAACCTTCATAGAAAAAGAGGTGCCTAGTTTTACTACAGTCTGATATCCATGGGGGAGGCCTGTCCTTTTCTGAAGAGAAATGGAAGAGGAGGAGGAGAGGATGGAGAGAGTTGGGGTCTGAAAGGAGAGGAGAGAGGGGAAGCTGTGACCTGGATGTGAAAACAAAAATAATAAATAAATAAATAAATAAATAAATAAATAAATAAATAAATAAATGCAAAAAAAGGAAAGAGAGACTGATTGGCTCAAGATAAGGTTTACCTAGTACTTTCTTGAAGTAAACTTAAAATTAAATATCAAAATTTAGTTCATAAACCTGGGCATAGTGGCACACACTTTTAAACCCACCACTCGGGAGGTAGAGGCAGGTGAGTTTCTCTGTGAGTTAGAGGCCAGCCTGGTCTACATAGGGAATTCCAGGACACCCAGGGCTACATAATGAAACCCTATCTCAAGGGGAAAAAAATCAGTTCATAAAGCTTCAGTTCAAATGATTGTCTTCATTAATATCTACCAGTGAACTTTTTGCTCATGTGTTTATGTGTGTGTCTGCCACACATGGGTGGGGATGAGAATAGGGCATCATTTCTCCTGGAACTGGGTTTTCAAGCAGTTAGGAGCTGTCTGAATAAGTAGCTAAAGAAATTCATTTGCAAAGCTAAGTACACACAAAACTTTTGTACTTCTTAGTTTGTCCCCAAAAGAATCACCAAAAAACTATTTTTTAAAAAAAGGGGGAAGACTAGAGAGACATATCTCACATCAACCGCTGACCTCTGCTTCTGTGTGAACACGCAGTCCAGTATTTTACTATAAAATCATGAAAGACAAACACCCTTGGAAAAGGTTAAACTTCAATGTAAACGTCTAAGTTTTTCAATTACTATAAAATTATAAAACATGCCGGGCGGTGGTGGGGCACGCCTTTAATCCCAGCACTCAGGAGGCAGAGGCAGGCGGATCCTCTGTGAGTTCGAGACCAGCCTGGTCTACAAGAGCTAGTGCCAGGACAGGCTCCAAAACCACAGAGAAACCCTGTCTTGGAAAAAAAAAAAAAAAAAAGAAAGAAAAGAAAAATAAAGCTAAAAAAAGTAAAAAAAAAAATTATAATACAATCAGATTTTCTTAGTCATTTTAATGTCCATTTATTCAATCAAAGTACATGTAAATCCTGGCATACTGGTTTAGTCCTTTTATGGGACAGTTTTCATTGTTTATTAGAATATACTATATATAACAATGGGTCTCATCACATACATTACATATTGTGATCATACTCACATAACCCTTACCCTCTCCCATTCCCCTCATTCCCACTAATCGCCCTTTTTCCTCTTTTGCTTCACTAGTCTGAACTTCACACTAGTGTTTACAGGAGCCGTGTGAGCTTGTGCAGAGCACAGGCATCTCACCGGTGACCACACAACTGATGCACATGGCCCTCCTTCCCATCAACCATCAACTGCATGTAAATCTGCAGGGAGAAGTAGAGCCAAGAGCCCCTTTCCTTCACATGACACGATGTTGACAGGTCCAATCTTGTACAGACCATGAGAAAATATCACAGCTGATCTGAGCTCGGGAGTTCAGCAGCCACGGGGCTGGAGATGGCTCAGCAGTTAAAAGTGCAGTTTCCAGTACCCACTTCAGACAGCTCCTAACCACTTGAAAACCCAGCTCCAGGAGAAACGATGCCCTCTTGTGCCCACCCACATGTGGCAGACACACACATAAACACACTAACAAAGAGTCTTAATTAAAAAATTTGTTCTGAAAAAAGCACAACAGTCAGACCATACCCAGGAGGCAGGGCTCCACAACCAACCCCCAATGTGGCTGACTCTTCCATTCTTCCCATCCCCTTTTCAATGAACCCTGAGCCTTAGTCCTATTACTTTAAGTAACAGGGTAGCAGCCTACTTTCTGCATGTATAACTTATTGGACTGTCTTCCCCACTTGTTAGAATTATAAAGTACCTGATATCCTTTCCTTAGCATATATCCAGAGAGGGGGCATGATAATATCTTGGAAAGAACAACTGCACAAATTTTACTAAAACCACCACCAAAAATAAGCTTTTTTAGATTTCAAGTTTTTGTTACTTACTTACTTTATTTCATATGCACTGGCATTGTGCCTGCTGTATATGTCTGTGTGAGGATGTAGATCCCCTGGAGTTACAGACAGTTGTGAGCTGCCATGTAGGTGATGAAAATTGAATCTGGGTCCTCTGGAAAGCAGCCTATGCTCTTAACCACTGTGCCATCTCTCCAGCCCCCAGATTTAAAGTTTTCACAACCTGAGCTCAATCCCCAGAACTGAAAGACTCCAGGAAACTATCCCCTGCCCTCCACCCATGAGCCTTGGTATGAACATCTGCCTCCCACCACCACCACACACAATAAGTAGGTAAATAAATAATGAGGATTTTCTGTGTTTTTTCTTGGTTTTAATTTTTGAAGACAGGTCTCACCCTGTAGCCCCGGCTGGCCTGGAACTGCATAGGCCAGGAGAGCTCACTTGCCTCAGCCTCCCGCATGCTGGGATTAAATATTTGTGCCTTCTACATGCTGGGATTAAAGAGATTAAAGATTTGAGGTACCATACCCAGCTATAATTTTTTTAAGCAGGAGAAATGATGATACCAGATGGAGAATACAGTTGACAACCAAACATGTAAAATATTTTACCAGCTATAACAATATTTCATTTTTCTATACTCAAAATTTATAATTCGGCTACCCCCCAAAAAAGCAATTAAAATAGACTAAAGAGATTACAAACCCAATTATTTTGGGACTTGGAATAATTATTTTTTGATTTTATATTTACAACTAATATTTATACTATTTCTACCAAAACTGGCTAGAATTGACACAAAAGTATGTTTTTTTTTTTCATGTTGTTTTAAGAATATTATGCTCCATACTCAGGCATATACGGTTTAGACCTGATGAGGAAAAAAAAGGCATGAAGTTGGCGGGAACAGGAAAGTAGGGATGGATCTGGAATGACTTAAAGGAAATACAGAGGATAAACATCATCAAAATATCAAAATACATGGTCTGGCCAGGCATGGTGGGACACGGGGGGAACAGTGAGGGGTGGCAAGAAGCAAAAGTCTTAAGCTAGTCTGATCTAAACAGTGAGTTCCTCCAGGTCAGCCAGAATCAAATGGTGAGACACGTCTCAAGGAAAAGAGTATGAAAGTCTCAAAGAATTAGTAAAAATATGTTTTAAAGGGTGTAACATAACTGGGCACAGGACAGCACACCTTTAATCCCAGTCCTCAGGAGGCAGAGGCAGGTGGATGTCTGTGAGTTCTAGGGCAGATTAACCTACACAGTGAGTTCTAGGACAGCCAAGACTATAGATAGACACCCTGTCTCAAACACACACACACACACACACACACACACTTTTTCTTTTTTCAAATGAAGCCAAGCATAAGAGTGCACATCTTTAATTCCAGCACTCAGAAGGCAGAAGCAAATGGATCTTTTGTGAGTTCTAGGACTGCCTGATCTACAAAGAGAGTTCCAGAATATCCAGGGCTATGAAGAGACACATTGTCTCAGAAAAAAAAGAAAGAAAAGGAAGGAAGGAAGGAAGGAAGGAAGGAAGGAAGGAAGGAAGGAAGGAAGGAAGGAAGGAAGGAAGGAAGGAAAAAACAAAGTTCAAGCCAGCCTACACTATAAAAGAAGCAGTGATGAATAGCATCATGGCTTCTGGCTCTACAGCTGTATAACCTGTCATTTTCTTTGCAATTTTGTCATTACACTCTATTTAATCTCAATTAATTATACATTTAAAGCTCTCAGAATTATTTTAAATTATACTTTGGAAGTAATGTCTTGAACACAATACCCAACTTTCAATGTTATCACTCTAACCTATTAAGTATTTAAACTGTAGCATTGTATATCTACAGCCATATGCTTTACCAAACTACAAGACTGTCTTATTAAACAGCACATAATAGCTGGGTGGTGGTGGCATATGCTTTAATCCCAGGACTAGGGACGCAGAGGAAAACAAACCTCTGAGTTCAAAGCCAGCCTGTCTACAGAGAAGTTCCAGGACAGCCAGGGTTACACAGAGAAACCCTGTCTCAAAAAAGGAAAACAAAACAGAACATAATAGAAACATACAAAACTAGAAAACATTTTGTAAGCAAATTAACTACCTGCAAATGCTTCAAAGTTTATTATTTTGTTCATAAAAGCTCTAAAATAGCTTGTAAAAAATTATGAACCCAACCAAGTATGAAGGTATTAAGGAATCTCAAGTTAGCCAGGTTTGGTAGCCCATACCTAGAATATATCAGCACTTATAAACTGAGGCAAGATAATGACCATAAGTTCAAAGCTAGCCTCAGTTATACAGCAAATTTTAGGATACTCTGAACTACAGTTCTATCCTGACAGAAAGAGAGAGAGAGAGGAAAAAGGAGAGAAAAAAATTATAAGCATTTTAAATATAGATAGGTTTTGTATTTTCTATCAAACCTTCAGAAAATTTTCTTGGCAATCTTTATGTAATCAAATACTATTTATAATAAACTACATAAAAATAATAAAACTAAAGGTTAAATGACACATATTCTACAGATGTCATTCTTTTTCATAGCCCACGCTGGCTTTGAACTCACTCACTGTGTACCTGAGGACAATGTGCAACTTCTGATCCTCTAGCCTCCACCTCTGCTGCTGCTGGAATTTCAGGCATGTACTACTGTGTTCTGGTATGATGAACTACTGACAGCGTCTCATGGATGCTAGGCAGCACTTTACCAATGGAGATACATCCCCAGCCTAATTTGATTAATGCAACTCTCATCATATGCATCAAATTTTTCAAAGTGGAAAATGCTCTCCAGCATAAAATTACTAGGAGGAGGGGAAATACATGTGACTAACCATAGCAACCCTTGACATTCAGTATAACCAAGAATTACACTAAAAATCAGTCTTTGGGGCTGGAGAGATGGCTCAGCAATTAAGAGTACTTGCCATCCTTGCAGAAGACCTAGGTTGTTACCAACACTCATGTGGCATCTCACAAACTTTAACTCCAGTTCAGGGGAATCCAACACCCTCTTCTGGACTCTGCAGACACCAGGTACACAACTTACATACATGCAGGCAAAAGATTTATATACATAAAACAAAATTTAATTTTTTTTTTCAAGACAGGGTCTCATTATGTAGTTCTGGCTGTCCTGGAACTATGTAGACCAGTCTGACTTCAAACTAATTTTTTTAATTAATTAGAAGAAATGATCAGGCAGTGGTGGTACACGCCTTTAATCACAGCACTCAGAGGCAGAGGCAGGAGGATCTCTGTGAGTTCGAGACCAGCCTGGGAGTTCTAGGACAGCTAAGGTTACACAGAGAACTTTGTCTCTAAAAGCAAAACAAAACAAAAATCAGTCCTCCAGTTTCTAGAAGTGTTTTGAGATGACTGAAATAGTAGGCCATGTTACCTTTAAAAGTCCAATACCTTCTTGTGATTTGGAAATAATGAAACGCATGGCTTCAGTTTTTAAACACAGCTTGTATTTCTTCTCTGACTGCTATTGATGGTTTCATTTATAAACACTAAATTCTATCACCTGCTGTTATATTTGTTGCTCATCTAAATGTGGTTTTTCTTATGTATATTATAAAAATATTTTATGATTGCCTAATAATTGTAAATGGTCAAAAGAATGATTTAAAAAAAAATCAGTCCTCGACAACTTAAATCTTTGCCCAAACAAAAAAAGTTATAGCTCAAATGAGTAATACACTTCCTTTTATTATTCTCCCCTATGCTAAATCACCGTTTTTAAAAATGATAATCCTTTTGGTTTTGCTTATTAAAGAGTGGGGGAAGGGAGGAGCATGAAGACCTGAGCTTGACTATAGGATCTTGTGATTGAAGTACAACCTTTTAAAGGTTATCCACTGACCACCACACATGTGCTATGGCAAACACATGCCAATACATGTAGGTATACGTGTGCACGTGTGCATACATACATACATACACACACACACACACACACACACGCACATACACACACTCCATTTTTTTAAAGGATAAGATCAAAGAAAACACAAAGTAAAAATGAACCTGGAAATCTAGCCATTTGAAAAAAAAGAAGCTGAGTGCAGTGGAAGCAAAGGCAGGTAGATCTCTTTGAGTTTGAGGCTAGCCTGGTCTACTTAGTGAGTTCCCTTAGGAAGGGAAAGAGGAAGAGAGAGAAAGAGGGAGGGAGGGAGGGAGGGAGGGAGGGAGGGAGGGAGGGAGGGAAAGGAAAGAGAGGGAGGGAGGAAGAAAGGAAGAAAAGAAAAACAAGTGAAAGAAATGCTTAAGCTGGGTAGAGTGCTGAGGTGGAAAGAGAAGGGAACACAAGTTTGAGGTCGGCCTGGACTAGAGGAGTCTCTGACAAGAGGTCAAGTATGCTAGCACTGGTAATCCCGGCACCAGGGACACAGAAGCACGGGGATTAGAGTTCAAGGCCCACCTGAGCGGAAAAACAGTGAGACCCTGCTCCATACAAAAACAGGAGGTAGGTTGGAGAGGTGGCTCAGCAGCTAAAGCATTGGGTGTTCTTCCAGAGGACCCAGGTATAACTCCTAGCAACCACATGGTGGCTCATAACCATACATAACTCCAGTTCCAGAGGATTCTATGCCCCTATCCTGGCCTCTACAAGCACCAGGCACACAAGTAGTGCACAATACACAGAAAATAAAATAATAAAATTTATATAAATAAAAACAGATGATTAAACTAGGGGTACAACTCAGTTATAGACAACATGCTGAATGTGAGATCTTGGGCTCACTCCCAGGATAGACAGATATAAATAAATGCATGTCTGTCTGCCTTAGGAAGTGGACTGTGTGACGGTATCAGAAGCCCGGCTTTTAATTTAATCTGAAAAAAACAAGATTTATAGAGTTTCATATGTACCTTGACATTTCTTTTTAAGAATCTTTTAAAACAAAATATAAATCCTGTAGGCCAAACTCTAATTATAATTAGCACATTAAACTCAATGCTCTTTGCCCGTTCGATTTCAGAGAAGCCTGTAATGTGAAACTTTTTAAAGGGCTTAAATAACTGTAATCTCAGAACTAATGAATTTTTATACTAGTTTGTGTTTGTGCTGTTTTGTTATTACTTTGGTTTGGTTTGGATTTTAAACTAGCCAGACCTCCTGGTATTACCTGAGCAGTAGAAAATCAAGAGTTCACTGCCAGCCTGAGTACATAAGACCCTAGTTCAAAACACAAAATGAAGATGAAGTAAATCTGCTAAGACAAAGTAGCCCTAGCAATATCATTTGGACATTATCAGCATGCTTCTGGCTCTTTTCACTTAGACATGAGTAGCTCCTAGGTCTCCAGCACCCACCCTGGTGTCTCAGCATAGAGGCAACTATGTGACCTTTGTTTAGTGACAGCAAGTATCAAATGAGAGGGCCTCTGGTCTCCTAAGAAACTCAACACCTACTTTGACCAATACTTAAATACAATATATGTATAACATACACCTCCTTACTGTGTCCAGTCTACCTCGGTCTTACAGGTGACTGAGATCTAACAGAACAACTAGAGCAGAGCTGTACAGAAGCACTCTACTGTTGCTTTCCCCATACTATTCTGACTGAAACCAGGCCAACCAGAAAGCAATTAACAACCTCTTTAAGTTGACCACACAGGACTCTGCTAAAAATTTAATAAATAAGCCAATGGTGGTGTACACCTTTAATCCCAGCGCTGAGGAGGCACAGGCAGGCAGAACTCTGATTTTGAGGCCAGCCAACTCTGATTTTGAGCAAGTCCCAGGTCAGTAAGGGATACACAGAGAACGCCTGTCTGGAAAAACCAAAAAGAATAACATAAATAACCTAACGTAGCTCAAAACTTCTGCTCCAAAAACGTATTCTTCTTCAAGTTATAACCTTTTAAAGGTACTAGGGAAGATTATTACTTTTAAATAGATGAGTCTAAAACCAGTAAGGACATTTAGTATAATTCCTTTCACCTTATAATTTCATCACATTCAAACGTTGCTGGTTCTGACAGAAGTCTGCTGAGAAAGTTCCTTTTTCCCACAGAGAGAAATAATACTACATCCTAGTTAAAGTGGAGGAGGGGCCGTACTTTTAAACAAACACCGATTCCTCCTTCTAACAAAGCTCTTGTAGTCCCTCTTCAGAAGTAGGTTCCAACTTAAGCAACACTAAGCCTGAACTCTGGACATTAAGAAACCAGGACAGCTGCAACCCACAAATTTTACAGCAGGAATGTTTACTTTGGCAGCAATAATATAAGCATGTATCAAATTAGCCTGTGTGTTCTAATAATCAAAGCACAACAATTTGCGGAAGGCGGTTTTTTGGGTTGTTGTTGGTTTTTTTTTTTTTTTTTTTTTTTTTTGCTTGTTTTGTTTTGTTTTTAAATAGAGAATTTCCAAGTTCTTGGAACAGCCTTAAAGCACTGTCATGACATCTTTTCCCATCCAAGCCCAGGAGAAGCTGACATGGAAACAATGTTTCTATGCCCCTGAATCAACCAACAGGTCAATTTTCATCTGCTTTATCATACTGGATAATCGGCTACAATGAAAACTATTGGGAGGCTAACTCCTCGACCTCAAAGAAACAAAGTTAACTTCAGGAGTTAATAAGGGAGGCCCGGCAGTGGTGGCATATGCCTTTAATCCCAGCACTCAGGAGGCAGAGGTGAATGGATCTCTGTGAGTTCCAGGCCTGCCTGGTCTATAGAGCAAGTCCCAGGACAGACTCCAAAGCTACACAGAGAAACCCTGTCTCGAAAAAACAAAAAAAAAAAAAAAAAAAAAAAAAAAAAAAAAAAAAAGTTAATGAAGTAAATCATTGCAACATAGACGTAATTATTTCATTTAAATGAATATGCATGAATTATATTTTATTAACAATTCCACATTGTAAGGTTGACATTTTCCTCCTTCCTCTTTTCCATATGCCTCCAGTGTTCATGCAGCAAATATTTAAAAACAAAAATTCAATCAGGAAGATCGTTTGACAGCTAATGCCTTTTGAAGTTGCAGGGAAGCAAGCCTACAGCACCGCCATTAAACATACATCTATGTGTCAAGTGCTATGCTTGCTACAGCAGCCAACCTCTGTAATTTGCAACCTACTTTATGGTATCCTATGACAGACCATCCAAAAAATTAACAGAGTATAATCTTCAGCCTCTTCTCAAGCACGTTTACAAGAATTATCTCATAGCAACCATCTACTTTGATGAGACTCTGAAAACCCCATGCCCAGAAGCCAATGGCTGGTTTATAAACAAGATAATGACTAGTTCAATGGAAAACGCATTACGACAAAATGCTAAGAACTGTCTCACCATGTTATGATCTGCTTGCCTAATTCGTATGTTCAGCTACTGTAGTCAGCAATGTCCAAATATAAATTTAAAACATTTAATGGCCAGTTCTGTTCTAGACTTCGAGCTCATCTTACCTGTTTAAACAGGTGGTGCTTTCCCCTCCATCTATCCTCCGAAATACTTTTCTTTGTGAATGTACTACCTATACTAGGAAATTCTCCCCAAAACACAATGAAATAACCAACACTGGAAAGTCAGACATGCCTACGTATCTCTACTATAACAAATTAAAAATAGTCAAAATAACTCAAGAGAAATAAACTGACACAGATTAAACACTAAATTTCACAAATGAAATAAAGTTCCCTATGCTTTATGAATGCAATCATAAATATACCAAGAAATACCTTGTTGGTTTAAAAAAAAGAATGTGGGTTGTTTGGTTAAATTTCAATTAATGGTAAGTAACATGAAGACAGAAGAATCAATACAAAAAAAAATTAAGGTCAGTCATATTTTGTTTACTTAAAATACTGAAGCTTAATCATGACCTAACCCTTATCGTTGCTCATTGTGTAAAATTAGCACTGCACTTGCAAACCTAAGCAGAATCTAGACTTATCAAACATATGGCGAGACTTGCCCAGTTTCTGATATAGTAAATGAGGCTGAAGCATTAAAATATTTTTCTTGGTAAACAATAGCAAAAAATAAAAAAAAAAAACAGACCTAGAAATGTTTTCATAATCTGGTCAGAGGAAAAAAAAAACTCTTTAAAAATTTTCAAGCACCCAGCAATTAAAATCTTAAAATTAAGTGAAATTGTTTGAAGTACCTACACTTCAGAGGCTGTAGTTTACAGCAGAAACCTAAAATAGAAAACAGAAAAATAAAAATCAGCAGATCTCTAAACAACTCGGAGGTACATAGAAACGAAGACTGGTTCTTCAGCTAACTTTTCCAGCCCTGTACCAGAAAGACATCAAAACAAAGTTGACGGTAAAACCCTGAGTTTTCCCTGTAAACTGGGCCCTAATCTGAAACCTGAAAGAAAAAAAAGAAAAGAAAAAACCCCGCTGCTGCTGCTGCTGCTGCTGCTGCTGCTGCTGCTGCTGCTGCTAATTGAAGCTCCTTATAAGCAGCGAACTGACAGGTGGAAAAATAAATTCCCTAGCAGGCCAGCCAGAGGTTGTGAAAACACGGTTCAAGGACCGAACGTGTTGTGACTGCTCTGTAACAGGTCCACGGTAATTTACGCACACACCCTTCGGCGCGATCCCTCCAGCGCCGGGGAGAATGGGAAACAACAGGCTTCCCCCCGAGATCCACGTACCATTTTACAAGAGCCGTCTCCCCCCAGACAGGAAAACAGACATTCTGGTCCCGAGTCCTTTCCGCTGAGCTCTCCCCCAGCGCGAAGGAAGGGAAGAGGGCCGCCGCCGCCGCCGCCGTAACGAGAGAAGCCGGCAACAGCCCCGCCGCGCGGCCGCCACGCCTTCCTCCCGCCGCCGCTGGGGACGCGGAGCCGCGGATCACATTTCTCCTCCCCAACAATCACACGCACGCACGTCCCCGGAGTTGACACCCTCCAACCCCGCCGCCCCGCGACGCCGGTGCCAGGGCCCCCAAGCCTCCGGGGCGCAGCCACGGGGCTGGGCGCTCCGGCAGCGTGCGTGCACCGCGGTGTTCGCTCCCATCAATGAAAAGGAACGAGGTCTCCGTCGTGACGGCCTAAAGCCGCGGAGCCCAACCGGGGGGCCCCCCGGGGGACCAAACAAAACTTCGGTTGCTGGGAAGAGCCGTTGCGCAACCTCGGCTTGAGGGCGGGGGGTGGGGGAGGCCCAGACCGCCCGGCGCGGCCAGGGCGGCTTCCCGGAGGCTGCGCCAAGCGCGCGAAGAGCACGCGCGGTCCCCGCGTCCGGCCGCCTCGGGCCTGGCGTGGCGCCGGCTTCGGGAACCGCCCGGGACGGCCGTCGTCAACCGGGCGGAAACGGAGCAGCGGCGCCCCGAGGGCTCCCCCCCTCCCCCGGCCCCGAGGCCCCGCGTCGCCGCCGCCGAGCTCCCCGCCCTCGCCCGGCTCCCTTACCTTCCTAGAGGCCCGCGCTCTCCCCGCTTCGGGCGGCCGCAGCCCTGAGCATGTCCGGGATGGGTCGCGGGGGCCGTGCGGGGACCCGGAGCCAAGCGCTTCAGCAGGCGGCGCCACCCAGCCGGGGCTCAGCCCCTCTCGGCGGCCGCTGCCATCTTGTCCTGGCGGCTGAGAGGAAACGGCGAAACACCCTCCCCCGACCGCTGCTGCTGCTGCTCTGGCTGCCGATCGCCGGGCCCGTTTCCCTCATCTTCCTTCCCGGGGACCTGGGGTGGGGACGGCTCGACAGGGGGAGAGGGGCGGTGACAAGCCGGCGGGCCACTGGGGCCTACGGGCAGCTCGGGATGCGGGCCCCGCGGCGGCGAGGGCCCATGTCCCCAGCGCCGAGCGAGGTTGAGACAAGGACGAGGAGAGCCGCTCGCGAGGCCGCGACGCCGGGGGCCTGCGGCTTGGACTCCTCTGGGCGCCGCGCTGCCGGCAGTCGTCACCCGGGCAGCTGCCGCGGGCCGCCCGCCCCGATCTCGGGCCCCTCCTCCACGCCCGCCGGCCTCGGCCGCCGCCTCCGCAGCGCCACCGCCCGCTCGGCCGCGTTGCGCGCCGAGCCCGGGCGGCCCCGCTCGCCTAGGGCCGCGGCGCCTCCGCGAAGCCCCTCCCCGGGGTCCGCCCGCGGCCGCGCCCTTGACGCTCGCTGCCCGCCCGGCGGCCCGCGCAGATCCTACCCCGAGCTCTCACGCCACCCCTCCAGCAGGAATAGCTTCCGTCAGCCCTCCTCTGCAGTTCTGAGCCTGACTCGGCTCCCACTCTGCCAAAAATACACTTTCAGGGGACGATCCCAATATCCAAAGAAGCGGTTCAGACGCGGAAGCAGGATTTTACAGGCCTTTCCAGGTCGCCCCATGCTAATGTCCCTTCCCACCCCTTTAGAATCTGTCTCTTGGCATTTTAGGAGTTTAAAAACAACGAGAAGTGAAAATGGTTAGCCACATGAACCGTCTCGGTCTAAAATAGGTCCTTCCCGCTCCCCCATTCCAAGACAACAGGAGACTTGTCACACCGTGTCAAAGAATGAGGGAAGGTCTGTTGGAAGTTTCCCAGGCGCACCACCACGGTGGTTGGGAAGCTGCCCACCTCTAAGATGATAATTCTCCATCGAGTTAGTTCCACACCCAAGCTAGTTTCTTCGCTCTTGGAAACTAGGAAATCGACAGAATGGTCCATTTCCACCCACGTAATCATAGAACCATGGAATTTGAGATGAAAGAATCTTACTGATGCATAGTCCAAACTCATGCTAAGACAAGGGTTTAAACAAGTTTCGGTGACGTGAGCAAGGTTATAGAGCAAAGCCTTAGTCTCCACCCCTTCTCTCCTCGTCTATTCCCCCACCCCCACCCCATCCCCACCCCCGCCCCAGGAAGCAACTCAGCTAACCTTTTGAAGCAACCCAGCATTCTGCAACCTATGTTTACAACCTGTTTTGCCTGGTTCCTTTTGTTCTGAACAAATATGTAACGTTACCGCAACCCAAGCACCTTTCTCTCTCTAATGGAAGTGCCCTTTGCTTTCTTCCCTTGAGCTTCCTGCTGATGTTTTTCTCCACACACATTTTCTGTTGCAGCATCTAGGGCAGGGTAAAGGGGGTGTAGGTACTGTGTGCATATTACACCTTTATAGCCTACTGCCTTTCAAACAGAAGAGGATTGTGTAGAAAGTCTTCAAAAGTGAAAGGGGTTAGCATGCCTCAAGGCCACCCATAATGCTTCTTCCATGATGGGTGGGTGTTTTCTTCAAGGCAGAGGATTCTCAGTGAAAAGTCAAAGTAGAAAAAAAACAATGTCTGATTTTAGAAAAGGCATGCGCAAGAAATGGGAATGGCAAGGCAAGCCTGGAATACCTGCGTTGGGAAGATAGAGGCAAGAGAATGGGGTTCAAGGTTATCGTCTACAGACAAAAACAGGCCGGCGGCAGAGCCATTGCTTTTTTTCCTTAGCATTTACTTTGTATTTTTTAAGGCAATAATAAAAAATTTTAAAAAAAACTGTACAATCAATACAAAAAAGTGGCAATACTAGAGAAATCTCTCAAAGAAAATATTCCATTAGAACTGAATTTTCAGAACTTTTGCTAGCATATCTGTAACCTCCTATGGAAGACTTCCCTTGTTTTTGTGGTTGCTACACTTGTGAAGAGGCTGGAGCTGAGGACTTCCCCCCTCAGCTGGGTGGTTTGCCCCACCCTCTTTCCTATGAATTCCAGAAAGGATTTCTGTCACTTTTTCTTTTAACCATTGCCTTGCCAATGGCTAAATATGGTATCTAATTTAGAAGCTTTCTAATAACGCTTGCTAAACAAGTAAACACTAGTGCAAGCCCTCCTCCTCATTAACCTGCTGTCTCCTAACCTAACATCCGTGTTCTCCTTCCCTCAAATCCATTCTGAACTGGAACATACAGATAATCTTTCAAAACTGTCAAGTAGCAGTTTTTTGTTAAGTTCATTTAAAATTAAAAACAGGATGTAGTGTCTCACTCCTATAATGCTAGAACTCCAGAGCCTGAGCAGGAGGTGATTGTCCAGAGTCCAAGACCAGCGTGGGCTACATAGTGAGCTCCTAGCCACTGTAGACCTGACAGCCATACACCCTACTCTCAAATATATTCGAGTGAAAGAAGACTCATTATCCTCTCATAGCGTGGGATCATTTTTAAATACAGACTACTTCTGACCTGGTGGTTCAGGCCTTTGATCTCAATAGACAGAAGCAGGAAGACCTCAAGGTCACACCTGCCTGGGCTACAGAACGAGTTCAAAGCCAACCTGAGCCACTTCGTGTGAGCAGGCTCAGAAAAGTTTTTCAAAGGTCTAGGGAGTCCTAAAATTAAGGGCTTAGATTCAATCCCCAGCAGTCTCATAAAAAGCCAGCTTCAGCAAGCCCAATGACGGGGAAGAAAGGGGGGGGGTCCCTGGGACCTCTGACCAGCCTGTCTAGTCACCAGTGAGAGGCTGCCAATGACCGAGGTGGAAAGCAATGAAAACTACTGGCTTCTCAGCCTCAGGCCTCCATCTACATACAGGACTACACATCTATACACACACGCACACACATACATACACACACATACACACATGTGCATGCACACACCTACACATGCGCGCACACACAGGAGAGAGAAAGCCTGGCATATAGCTCAGTTGGTAGGGTGGTGTCGGCCCAGCATACCCAAAGCACTGGGGTCAATCCCAGCTCTGCAGATAACAAAACGGGATAATGGGATGATACCCACCTGTAGGCCCAGAACTAGGGAGTTTTTTTGGTTTGTTTGGTTTTTGGGTTTTATTTTTCTGGTTTTTCAAGACAGGGTTTCACTGTGTGTCCCTGACTGTCCTGGAACTCACTCTAGAGACTAAACTAGCCCTCTGCCTCCCAAATGCTGGGATGAAAGACATACCACCACAGCCCCACTTCCAGGAGACCTTATTTCAAATTTCAAAAGATAAAAGGAGAGAAAGGAAAGGAAGGAAAGGAGGGAAAGAGGGAGGGAGGGAAGGAGGGAGGGAGGGAGGGAGGGAGGGAGGGAGGGAGGGAGGGAGGGAGGGAGGGAGGGAGGGAGGGAGGAAAGGAATGGGAGAGAGGAAGAAAGGAGAGGGAGGGAGAGAGGGAATACAGGAAGGAAGGAAAGAAAAATCTGAGGCATCTATGCAAAGGCATCTAGGAGGAAGCAGCAGAGAACAAGAACTCAGAGCTTGGAATGGAGGAAGGCAGGGGAAAGCAGAGGAAGGTGGAGCCAGGCTGGGCTCAGGACCTTATCCCAGGGCAAAGGAAGCTAGTGAAGGGATTGGGGAGGGGAGAGTGTGATCAGAGCAGCCACTACAACCTTTGGGGGGAAGAATCCCCAGTGGAATCCATTGTTTTCTACTTACTCAAATTTTCCTTCCAGTTGCTGTCCATCTCTATCACATTTAAAAGCCAAAGCCACATTAGCCTGAACTGGAGCCTTAAACCCTTTACAGGACGGAAGCCCTTGAAACCTTGTCTGCTTTTGTCTCCTGACTCCTGTCCTTAAACCTCCATAGGACGGAAGCCCCTGAAACCGTGTCTACTTTGTGTCTCCTGACTCCCGTCCTTCCAGCCATTTCTTCCTCGGGTGCCCCTCCAAGTACCCCCTCACCCTTTCAATCCACAGTCTTGACTCTTCCCCCAGTACTGGAACTGAACCTAGCACAAAGCACTGTTCTGCCAAGAGCAATACCCCAGTCCCTCTTCTTGTTTTTATGCTGTGACGTGGTCTCTCGGGCCTTGAACTTGCGAACCCCCTCTCTCAGCAACCCCAGTAGCTTCCACCACAGGTGCACCAGGCCCAGCAGAGCTCAAGTTCTTTCTGTCTCTCCCAAAGACCAGCTATGTTAGCTGGCTCATGTACATTTTCTGTCTTCCTCCACAAAGACTTTTTTTTTCGTCTTTGTCATTTGCTAGTTGTTTGATCCCCCGAAGTCTAGAATAGGAACTCAATAAATATTTATAAAACGAAAGACTAGATTTGCTATGTAAGTAGAAAGAAGCTGTCCCAGTCCTTGGCCACCACCCACTCGCCAGGTCTGAAGCCTGGTCGTTTCTCTCGGTGGCACTCTGCCTCCAGTGGTTCTCAGTCCAGCTGAGGCCGGTGCTCCTTGCACCCTGCTTGTATCCATCCCAGCTGAACTGCACACAGGTGTCAGTCACAAATGACCTCGCACAGCCTGGGCACACCATGCTAATGCTTCTATTCAAAGCAGCGCAGTTTCCAGAAAAACCTTGGAACTCTGTCAGAACCTGAGTCACCAACCCACCCACGGCCATCTTCCTCAAGGAAGTTCAGCTTTGAGTTTCGCGGTTGCTTCCTCCACCTCAGACCCTTTGGTCCCTTTTTTCCGAGAGGGGTAGAAGGGGCAGAGTGTGCCAAGTTAACCAATGAGCTCCCTTAACTACAGATCAAGGAAAAAAGCTTCATCTAGGGACTTATTTCTCCTCCTCGCAGGAGGTCCTGGCTTCCTAATGCAAATAATCTACCTTCTTCCTGGAGACCAGTTTTGTTTATCTGGGCTTCAGGGAGGGGCGACTGGGATGGAAAACCCATTCAAAACTGACTGCTCAAGCCCATATTTGAATAACTAAAAAGCCCACCAGATAACCTCTTTGCAGCCCAAAGTTCTGCTTCTCATATTAAAAAGAAAGAAAGAAAGAAAGAAAGAAAGAAAGAAAGAAAGAAAGAAAGGAAGGAAGAAGAGAGAGAGAGAGAGAGAGAGAGAGAGAGAGAGAGAGAGAGAAGGCAGGTAGAATGGCTCAGTGGGTAAAGAAACTTGCTGCCAAGCCTAACCGTCCCTTTTTTGGGGGTGTTTTGTTTTGTTTTGTTTTGAGACAGGGTTTCTCCGTAGCTTTTTGGATCCTGTCCTGGAACTAGCTCTTGTGGACCAGGCTGGCCTTGAACTCACAGAGATCCACCAGTCTCTGCTTCCCAAGTGCTGGGATTAAAGGCGTGGCCTGACCGTCTGAGTTCTACACCAGAATCCAAATGACGGGAGAAGAAAACCCCTACTGTGAACCTTGGAATGTGTTCCTCCCTCTCCCCAAAAGACGTACAAATAAATAAAAGTGGTTGGTTTCCCTTTTTTTTAAGCTGGGTATAATGGCACTGGTGTATAGTCCCAGGCACTCTGAGGATGAAGCAAGAAGGGTGCAAGGTCAAGGCCTGCACTGGCAACCCAATAAAAAAATCATCAAAGACAGAAAAACAAGCAGCCAGGTCTAACGACACACGCCTTTAATCCCAGAATTTGGAAAACCCAGGCAGGTGGTCTCTGTGAGTTCCAGGCCAACCAGGGGAGTGCAGTGAGCCCCGGTCTCTAAACAAAACCCAGTTTCACTAATTAACAAAGGTGAACGTAGTGTGATGTTAGGAAGATGGGGAGATGGTTCATCAGATAGTGCTTGCCCAAGACAGGTCCAGAGTTGGGGCTTCATCACCCCTGAAAATGCTGGGTAGACCAGGAAGTCTGACTGTAATCCCAACAAGAAGGGGAAGATCGCGTCTCCCATGGCAGGAGGGCTAGCTAGATGATCAGAATCAGAGGGCTCTGAGTTCAAGGAAGGGATCCTGCCTCAATGTACAGGAGACTGGGGAAGACACCCAGGGTCAGCTTCTCCACACCCAGGGTCAGCTTCTCCACACCCAGGGTCAGCTTCTCCACACTCATTCTGGTGAACTCCTATACATGCAAACAGCAAACACACTGTTCCCATCCCCACACAACATACAGAGATACATGCAAAAAAAAATGGAACCACATTAATACGGACATTCATAATCTCATTTTAATGAATCATTTATTTTTATTCTCTGCGTATTGGTGTTTTGCCTCCATGTATGTCTGTTTGAAGGTGTTAGATTCCCTGGAGCTGAAATTATACACGTTGGTGAGCTGCCCTGTGGGTGCTGGAATTGAATGCAGGTCCCGTCCTCTAGAAGAGCAGCCAGCGCTCTTAACTAATGAGCCGGCTCTCCAGCCCCATAATCTCATTTTAATATGGAGGTTAGGTAGTACAGCGAAAAGAAAAACCCTATAAAATGAAATTCATTCTTGAAAAGTCCTGAAATTACCCATAAAGTGCAGTGTTTATTATTTTGGGTACACAGCCTGGAATAATAATAAGTACTATAGCATCATCACCTTACCTCTGGGAATTTAGAATTCTTATGATGATTATAACTCTTTCACTTAACTCTTTCATCTAAAAAATGTTTTATTACTTTTTCAGTGTGCCTGTGTGTACGTGTGCATGTGTGTGCGTGCGTGTAGGTAAGAGGACAGCTTGTGGGAGTCACTTCTCTGATTCTACACACGGGTTCCAGGAATTGAACTGAGGTCTCAGGCTTGCCAGCAAGCACCTTCACCAGATAAACCATCCCACTGGCCCCTTCATCATTTTTTTTAAAAGATGGAGTCTAATAACCACTCTTTGCCAAAGGTTTCCTGCAGTCCTTATGAATCTCCCCACTTCCTCCTCTAAAACAGGAAGAGCACTCGCATTCCCCCCTACGTGACAAAGGTGTCTCCCTGGGTAACGGATCCTGAGAATCCTTGAACAATCATTGTTCACATAGGCTTTGCTCAAATGTCCCTTTCCTTTTGAGTGACTCCACTGCCCACTGCATCAGCTCATCTAGAGGACAGCCCAGCCCACACCCACACCTTCTACACTGTTCTCTGTCCAGACTTCCGGTAGTGTTTGTCCTTCCTGTTTGTTTTGTGTTTGAAACAAACTCTCTATGTAGCCCTAGCTGCCCTAGAGCTAGACTAAGGTAGCCTCGGACTTGAAGAGCTCTTCCTGCCTCTGCCTCCTCCTGGCTTTTCTTTTGTGTCCATGTTTATTTGTTTGTGTGTGTCTGTGGTTCTGGCAGGGAGCGGAGGGCTCCCTCTTAGCGCCTGCTGCATGCTAGGCAAGAGCTCTGCCCCTGACTTACACCCCAGCTTCACCCTCACTCCAATTCTCAGACGTCAAATAAACTTGAGAAGCAAATTCAGACTTCACTTTGAAGGGTGTTTTAATTTGTTTGATTGATTGGTTGTTTCTAAGCTAAGAGTGACCAGGGTCTAGGAACACGAATTCAGGTTGTCCAGAAAGATGGCATGTTCCACCATGAAGCTTGACCTCATGAACACAGAACGAAAAGACAGTCATAGATCAATGCATTAACAAACATGTTACCGGGACGGCAGGTGAATGGGTCATGGAAAAGCAGGGAAACTCTGCTGTATGGCTCAGATTGCAAAGTTTTTTGGAGCCAGGGTCTCCCAAGGTAGCCTTGGCTGCCTGGTCCTTAATATACAGACCAGGCCTTGAACTTGCAGTGATCCCCTTGCCTTTGCCTCTAAATTGTTGGGATTACAGGTGTGGTGTGTGTGCCGTCTCTACGAGAGGTATCAGATGGTTTCGTGACATTCTTAACTTTTATGATGGTGAAAGCTAGTGATCTGCTAAAAATATGTTCCAAATAATTCAGTCCATAAGGTGGGGCCAATAAGATGGCTCAGTGGGTAAGGTGCCTGCTACCAAACCCCATGGGCCTGAGGGTGATTCCTGGGTCTCATGTGGTGGAAGGGGAAATCCTACCCCTGAAAGTTGTCCTCAGAGTCCCCAGGAGTGCTGTGGTGTGCACACCACATAACAGACAAATAAATAGACAGATGACATCTTTAAAGTAATGTGGTAGAAAGCAATTGAGGAAGATATCCCTGATGTTGATATTAACTTTGAGCCTCCAGGAGCACCACACAGTAAGTGTACCTACACACACGTATACATGACACACACAAAGAGAAAGGTATGCACTCATAAAGAACATTATAATCCCCCTCTGGAAGGGCTAATGTGGAAAGGACAATGCTCCAGAGAAGCCTTAGTATAAAACCAAAAGCAAGACCAACAGACTGGAAAAGGGCAGTAGAGCTCACAGTCCTCTCAGACAGGAGGTGGAAGCCCAGATGGTACACATGTCTGAAATCTCCATCACTGCTCAGCGGTCCTCTAACTGCTACATGCGCTCAGTAGCATGTACATGCACACACACACACACAAACACACACACACACACACACACAGTTTTTGGTGTAGGCCTGGGAAGAAGGCTTAGGGAATAAAATACTTGCCTCATATGCATGAGGACCTGAGTTCAGATCCCCAGAAACTGTGAGTTCATAGCCAGCCTGGACTACATAAGACTCTGTCTCAGATAGACAGACAGACTGAGACACAGATGGAGAGATGGGTGGTGGTGGCACCGGCCTGTAATCCTAGAACTTGGTAGATGACATAGAAAGATTAAGTCTTAGGCTAGCCTGGTCTACACAGCGAGGATCAGTCACAACAAATCAGAAGCTATGAAATAATGCATGCTGAAAAGCGGCCCACGCCCCTGCTATCCTGTCTTCATTTATGGAAGAGAAAACAGAGATTCAGTTGAGGGAGAGTAGAAGAAGCTCACACCAGGGTCATCACTGACCTAAGGCCACACAGGTCCTACCCTCTTACCTCACACATCCCACTGATAGATCATGATAACTTTCTGGAATCCCAAAGTAGGAACTCTGCTTCATCCCAAATTTCTTCTCGTCTCTTTACATCTAGCCTGGGAAGTAGCCCATTGCTCTATATTCAATACTGCCTGCCCGTCCGTCTCCAGGTAAGTGCCCCATGCATTCCCTTGGAGCTCAGGTGCCACAGTGGAACATACGAGGAAGTACACTGGGACCAACCCGGACAAGCTGTGCTCACTAACAGAAAAGGCAAGTTCAGTCATGCATAGCCTTGTAACAATGACAACAAGCCAAGACCGCAACAAAACCCTGTCCGCGAACGTGGAGTCTTCTGGGATGGCAAAAATGCCAGGCACTCAGGAACGAGTCCTTATACTTCATGACCTAGCCTTCACATGCCAATGCAGCTCTTCTAGGGGTTGGAGACAAGGAGCTGGTCCCACAGGGCCAGTGCAGCTGAAGTGTAGTGGATGATCTGTGGAAACAGCTCTGCTCTTAAGGCATCCAGGATAGAGCCTGGGACGTGACTGAGAGGCGCTTTCTGCAAACCTGACAGCCTAGTTGCCTGGGACTCTCGTGATGGAGGAAAGAACCAACAAGCTGCCCTCTGACTTCCACATGTGTGCCATGGCACTTGTACGTACACACAGACACACACACACACACAGACACACACATTAAAATAAATAATTTTTTAAAAAGACTTCTAGAATTGACAACAGGAAATGTCCAGGTAGGTTTGTGAAGTTTATGGCTGGGAAGAAGTTCTTGACTCATCAGCATGTGATGACCTGAGTTCAGATCCCCAGCACTCACACAAAGCCAGGGCAGCACATCTGGATGCCAACTCTGGAATGATGGAGTCAGGCAAGGTCCTGGGACTCACTGACCAGTCTGCTGGAACACTGAGTCCAAGTTCAGTGACAAAATAAAGTGGAGGGCAGCAGAGGAGAGTACAGAACGTCAGCCCATGCCCTGCCCCCCCCCCACAAGCTTTGTGACGTTTGGATTGATGCTTTCTTCCTCCCTCCCTCCCTCCCTCCCTCCCTCTTTTCTTCTGTTTTTAGATTAGGTCTCACTATGTAGTCCATCCTGGCCTGGAACTCTCCATATCGACCAGGCTGACCTCAGACTCACAGCGATAGATCCACCTGCCCCAGGACAAAGGCTGTGCAGCGCCATCCCCAGCCTCTGCTTTTTCTTGTAACAACCCCCTATGTTTACATTTCTCATCTTAGCCCGACTCTGGCTAAAGGCACCAGGTCCTCAGGCTTATGAGGACCTTTCCAAATTACTTCCAACCCTGCTCTAAAGACATGCATTCCTATTTACACCTGGCTACAGAGATATTTAGCAGGGAAATTTGATTTTTGATCAGAATACTCATTTTTAAGTAATCCTAAATTTAATCTTAGAAAAAAATATGCTATTTACTTGTTTGGGGGCAGACCTCATGTAGCCCAGGCCAGGCTTGCCCTGCACTCACTAAACTGAGGATGTCTTTGAACTTCTGAACCTCTGCCTCTACCTCCTAAGAACTGGGATTACAAGGCATCCACCATTATGTTGGCAGAAAAGTATGCTACTTAAAACATTTTTTATTTTGCATTCTGAAATAGCCAGAGTAACCAATAGCCTAAACAAAGCCTTCAACTGAGTGAGGAAAAGACTCTTTCCAGAAGACTTTGCTTTCCTCCCATCTGTCAAAAAAGTGTCCTAGCATCCAAAGTTTGTTAACACCCTTTTCTGCCGTCTGTCAAAAAATGTCATAATTAACATACAAATCTGTGTGTCTGCAGCATGAATTGTCCCTGCCCCATGCGAAAGCTGTGCTGAAACAGAGTTCCTTTCTTATCCTTGACCCTCCAAAGAAATGGAGAAAAAAAAATAGAGAATCTGTCAGGAGAGTCCTCCCCTGCTTCTACGTCTTGGGGCACATGGTATAGCCTCCAAAGCAAGATTCCACTTTCTAAAAATTGTTCTTATTAGCATATATTAGTTATACATAATAATGGGTTTCGTTATGGCATTTTAATACATGCAGACAAGGCATTTCAATCATTGCCCTCCCATTGCTCTTTCTTATACCCTCCCACACACATCCTACTTACTTCTGCCAACTGGTCCCTCTTCTACTTCAATGTGGTTTTTCATTTTTTCTAGCATGAGGGACCCAATGCATTTCATTAGAGTTGCTTTTTTTTTTTTTTTTTTTTTGGTTTTTTTGAGACAGGGTTTTTCTATAGCTTTGGATTTATCCTGGAACTAGCTCTTGTAGACCAGGCTGGCCTCAGACTCACAGAGATCTGCCTGCCTCTGCCTCCAAAGTGCTGGGATTAAAGGCGTGCGCCACCACCACCTGGCTTCATTAGAATTGCTTATAGGAGCTAAAGAGGTTATCTAGAGAAGCTCTGGCAGCCTACCTGTGCCTGCAGCACTGAGGAAAATGCCTTTCCCGTCCCAAGAAGTGCCTTCAGGGAGTGGTGATCCTCCTGAGCGCCTCTTCCTACTTGGTTTTTCTTTATTTTTCTGTTTTGTTTTGTTTTTGAGATGATCTCACGTAGCCCAGGCTGGCCTCCTACTTGGTACCTTGCTGCTGATGACCTTGAACTTCTGCTCCTCCGGCTCCACCTACCCGGTACTGGAATTACAGTGCTGTTCCTCTGGGCCTCACACAGGCCAGGCTGGTGCACTATTGCTGAACTATCTCCCCATTTCCTTTCTTTCTTTTTTTTTTTTTTTTTTTTTTTTTTTTTTTTTTTTTTTTTTTTTTTTTTTTTTTTTTTTTTTTTCCGAGACAGGGTTTCTCTGTAGCTTTGGTGCCTGTCCCGGAACTAGCTCTTGTAGACCAGGCTGGCCTCGAACTCCCAGAGATCCGCCTGCCTCCGCCTCCCGAGTGCTGGGATTAAAGGCGTGCACCACCATCACCCGGCTCTCCATTTCCTTTCATCTTTGAATCTGACATAATAGCCTCTTCCCTACGATGTAGCTGAGAACTTGCAAATCTGATGTAAGGCAGAAAAGCAAGATGGAACTTCACTCAACCTAAATGTCAAAGAGTGCATTACCAAATGATCTTTTTGTACACTGCAAATATGGGTCATCGGATTGGTTTAATAAAAAAACTGAATGGCAGCTGGGCAGTGATGGTGCACACCTTTAATCCCCGCACTTTAATTGGGAGGCAGAGGCAGGCAGATCTCTGTGAGTTCAAGGCTAACCTGGTCTAGGGCTGTTTCACAGAGAAACCCTGTCTTAAAAAAATGCTGAGCTGTCAATAGCTAGGCAGGATTTTCAGGGTGGGGAAGATGCTAGGAAGAAGAAGGGTAGAGTCAACAGCCAGGCATGGAGGAAGCAGGAAAGCAGCATGGTTTTGGGAGTCATCTTCTTGGGGTGACTTCTGCTGGGATCCTAGCTGCAATGGGTTCATACATTCCAGGGTAGGTGTGTGAGGATTAGAAATGTTAAATAGGAGGAACAGAGATAAAAGAAAGAAAACAGAGACACAGGATAGTAACGGGAGTGAATATTGGATGCTGAATTCACCTGCATTTATTTTTCATATACTTTTATACCCCGATACAAAAGGGGATAAGAATAAGGCAAAAGACTGCTTTAACAAGACACAAAGGACAGCCAGAACAGTTGCTTGCTCCAGTGCTTGAGATATCAAGCCATTAATTCCTGAAAAAAAAGCATTTGATGTTTGGGGCAGTGAACCAACCTAAACTGAGTACCTTGCAGGCAGCCACTCCCTAAATCAAACCTCCTATTTCAAAAGAAGGAGCAGAAGCATAATTGAATTCTCTGGCCTTTGGTCGTGGTGAAGTGGATCTACCTCTGTGGGTCATCTTAATGTCCAAAACACCAGCTAACCGCACCCTAGGTCAGGATCTCTTGTTTTGTAGCCACACCTGTTGTCAACAACTTTGAAAGAGCAAAAGTAAGTTCAAGCTCTCAGATCTTAAGACAAGGTGGAACAGGCTCACAGTTTTGGGTTCCCATAACATGGGCAGTGCAGAGTAAAAGTAATAATGCTATGAGGCAGAAAGCAAATGAAAGAAATGGGTTAATTTAAGTTATAAGAGCTAGCTAAAAACAAGCCCAAACTGTCTGCGAAGTTTTTATAATTAATAAGAAGTCTCTGTGTGGTTATTTGGGAACTGGCAGGCAGGACAGAAAGGACTATCTACAAAAGCATGTCACTTCAAGATGATTGAAGGCTAGAGAGATAGCCCAGTGGTTTAAGAGCACCAGTTGCTCTTCCAGGGGGACCCAGGTTCAATTCCCAGGTGTGGCTAGACCAAGGCCATCTGTAACTTCTGTTGTATGGAATTCCTCTGACATGCTCTTCTGACCTCTATGGACACACATATGCACATAAAGCAAATAAATAAATATTTTTAAAAGGTAACTGGAAAAGATAATCTGGGTCCTAGTATATAATCTGTGTCCTGTCTGAGATCACCTCCAGAAGTGGGAGAAGAAAGGGAAAGGCCTGAGACAGAAATGCTTGCCTTTCTTTGACATTCCCCCCATTTGCCCTTCTCCTCCTTCCTTGGCTCCCATCTCTTTTTGAAACAGCATGGCATTCTGGAGCCCAGCTGACCTAGAACACTCTGGAGCTCAGCTGACCTAGAACACTCTGGAGCTCACTGTGCAGTCCAACATGGCTCTGAACCTCCAGCAACCCTTCTGCTTCACAAGTGCTAGAATTCTAGGCATAAACCACCACACTGGGCTCCTCTTCTCTTGCCCAGAAAGGAAGATTTAGTCATTCTTAAACAGAGTCTTAGCTTCTGCCATTCACTGCTTTCAATTTTGGAGTACAGTTTTTATTTGAAAGGGCCATTCCTTTTTTGATTGTTTGTTTGTTGAGAATTACCATAACATAAACACAAAATCCCAAAGTCTATCCTGGGGTTTTGTCCCAAACAGAAAATTTAGAGTCCTAACTGTCTGGTTCCTGTGAAGTAATAATCAAATACAATACAAAATGTGTCCAGACCAAGCCCTACCCCAATGATCCCAATATGCCTGGTTTGCTTTCAGTAGATTTAAGTAGATGTAAGTGTGGTTATTCATGTCAAGAGCTTGCTAACCTGTAAGTTTAAATTATACGTGGCACTATGATTATTGGTATTAATGATGGGTTTGGGCTTTTGTTTTGTTTTGTTTTGTTTTGCTGGGGATCCAATGCAGGACCTCACACAAGCCAAGCAAGGCTGTACTGTGAGTCACACTCCTGTGTTTGCTAGTTAGTTACAGGGGCTTAAGTATCTCAAGCTGGTATCAACTCCCTAATTACCAAGGATGACTTGGAACGTCTCACCCTCTGCCTTAACCTCCTGAGTTCTAGAATTAAAGGCCTGCACCGCCATGCTTTTTAGGTTGGGAGGGGAATCAAACCCAGGGCTTCCTGTGTGCTAGAGAAGCTGTGAATTAATGAGCCGCATCCTCAGTCCTCACTGTTTGTTCCCTGCAGTATCAGATGCTGTTCAGCATTTCCGGTCTTCACAGTATGTTTATGTGGCGCAGACACCTGTTCACAGCTTCAGAGAAGCAGGGGGAACATTGTTAATCCTAAAGTCGCTATTGGGATTAACACAGCTATACCTTTTCTTTCCTAAGAGGAAAAGTATACATTTGCAAATACCTGCTGCGCGGTGGTGGTGCACACCTTTAATCCCAGCACTGGGGAGGGAGCCAGAGGCAGGTGGATCTCTGTGAGTTCGAGACCAGCCTGGTCTACAAGAGCTAGTTCCAGGACAGGCTCCAAAACCACAGAGAAACCCTGTCTCGAAAAACAAAAACAAAAAAAAAGGAAGAATCCCAGGCAGGTGGATCTGAGTTTGAGGCCAGCATGGTCTACAGAGTGAGTTCCAAGACAGCTCAGACTAACCACCTCATCTAATCATCCTGGCCTGATATATTTGCAGATCCAATCACTGAGAAATCCTGTCTCAAAGAACCAAAAGAAAAAAGAAAAAAAAAAAAAAAAGAAAGAAAACAAAAAGCCCATAAGATTGTAGGAGAAACAATTTGTTTGAGCGTTCTTTTCTAATTATCGTACTGAAAGCTACAGTGTGAAGGGTCTTTGGTCTGTCCTCAGATAAAGGATTTTCATCCAGAATGAGGACACAGCAAAGTCATTTTCTCGTCAATGCAGTGTTACTGCTAAGATGAAACACCATGACTCTGACTCAAATAAACAAAAAGTAATAAAACTAAACATATAGGTGTAGAGGGCGGGGAGCATCAAACAGCCCAGGTGTCAGCCAGGAGCTGGCAATCAAACACAAGGAGCAACAAAGGACCGCCAGGAGCAGCCATAGCAGTGGCTTCCAGAAGCTCTCCTAAGAAATTCCTCCAGGAAAAAGCAACTGTGTCCCAGCCATCGTCCACTACCATTCTGTATAAAATACCCCGCCGTTGCAGCAGCAGAACCTCACAGCTGCCTCCCCTAGTGAAGCAATCACCAGAATCACTGCCTCGCCTGTACCTGGAGGAGTGACTGGACCTGTGGCCTGATCTGAGCCTTGGGTCCACCTGCCCCTGGAGGAGCGATCACCTGAGGCTCTGCTCTGCCTGCACCTGAAGGAGCATTCAACAGAAACACAGTCCCCAGCTACACTAAATGGAGGAAGAGGGAGTCTCTTGAAGCACAGGCTCCACCTATACTGATTGGAGGAAGAGATGGGTAGTCAACAATGTAAGAATGCACTCAATATCATAAAGAACAATACGGCACAACCAGAGACTTGTGGTTCTACAACAGCGAGATCTGAACATCTCAATGCAGATGAAGCAGAAGAAAACAACCTTAAAAATAACTTTATGAAACCGATTAAGGTCCTTAAAGAGGAAATGAAAAATTCCCTCAAAGAAGTGGAGGAAAGGACAAAAAAATTGCAAGAAATTAAAAAATCCCTTAAAGAAAACCAAGAAAAATGAATCGAACAGGTGAAGGAAATGGCTCAAGACTAGATCACTGAAATAGAGACTAAAGAAAACACAAACTGAGGGAATTCTGGAAATGGAAAATTTGGGTAAATCAGGAACCACAAATGCAAGTATAAACAACAGAATACAAGAAATGGAAGAGAGAATCTCAGGCGGGTGAAGATATGATGGATGGAATAAATTGATTCAAAGAAAATGTTATATCCAACATTTTTTTTTTTTGGTTTTTCAGGACAAAATTTTTCTCTGTGTAACAGTCCTAGCTGTCCTAGAACTAGCTCTTGTAGACCAGGGTGGCCTCAAACTTACAAAGCTCTGCCTGCCTGTGCCACTACCTCTCAGCGAGGTGTGCTTTTCCTATGCAGCGGATGGATGAATTTTTTTTCCTATTCAATCTATTAGTTTGTGTCTTTTTATAGGTGATTGAGTCCATTTATATTAAGGGATATTAATTACCAGTGATTGCTAGTTCCTATTATTTTAGTTTTTGTTGGTGGTGATGTTATTGTGTGTGCTTTTCCATTCTTTGGGATTTGCTGCTGTGAGTTTATCTATTGTCTGTGTTTTTGTGGATGTAGCTAACTTCCTTGGGTTGGAGTTTTCATTCTAGTACTTTCTGTAAGACTAGATTTGTGGATAGGTATTGTTTAAATCTGGTTTTGTCATGAAATATCTTGTGTTCTCCATCTGCGGTGATTGAAAACTTTGCTGAGTATAGTAGTCTGGTATGACATCCGTGGTCTCTTAGTGTCTGCATAACACTTGACCAGGATCTTCTGGCTTTCATTGTCATTGTTTCCATTGAAAAGTCGGGTGCAATTCTGATAGGTCTGCCTTTGGATGTTTCTTGGCCTTTTTCCTTTATGGTTTCTAATATTCTTTCTTTATTCAGTATGTTTAGTGTTTTGATTATTATGTGGCAAGTGGAGGTTCTTTTTTTTTTTTTTTTTTTTTGTCTAGTCTATAAGCTTCTTGCACTTTCATGGATATGTTCTTCAGACTGAGAAAGTGTTCAGTGTTCTCCTATGATTGTGTTGAATGTATTTTCTGTGCCTTTAAGTTGAGCTTCTTCTCCTTCTATCCCTATTATTCTTATTTTTAGTCTTATCGTGATGTCCCAGAATTCCTGGATAGTTTGTGTTAAGAATTTGTTGGATTTGCCGGGCAGTGGTGGTGCATGACTAATCTCAGCACTTGAGAGTTAGAGTCGTGAGGATCTCTGTGAGTTCAAGGCCAGCCTGGTCTACAGAGCTAGATCCAAGACAGCTAGAGTTGTTACACAGAACACAGAGAAACCCTGTCTCACCCCCCCCCCCCCCCCGCCACAAGTATAAGAAACACACCTCAACCTCAAAGACAGACATTACCTCAGACTAAAGGGTTGAGAAAAGATTTTCCAATCAAATGGACCTAAGAAACAATCTGGTGTAGCTATTCTAATACCTAACAAATAGATTTAAAACTAAAATCAATCAAAAGAGATAAAGAAGAACATTTCATATTCATCAAGAGAAAAATCTCAGTTCCGTACAAGGGCACTCACATTTGTAAAAAAAAAATTACTAAACTTAAATCATACATTAAGCCCCACACACTAATAGTGGGAGACTTCAACACCCCACTCTCACCACTGGACAGGTCTACCAGACAGAAACTTAGTAGAGAAACAAGGGAACTAATAAATGTTATGACTCAAAGGGATTTAACAGACATCAAAAAAAATTTCACCCACAAACGAAAGAATATACCTTCTCAGCACCTTCTGGGACCTTCTCAAAAACTGACCACATATTCAGTAACAATTCAAGCATCAATAGATACAAAAAAATTGGAATACCCCCATGTATCTTATCAGATCACCATGGCTTAAAGTTAGAATTCAACAGCAACACTAATATCAGAGAGCCCACAAATACATGGAAACTGAACAACGCTCACCTGAATCACCACTGGGTCAAGGAAGAAATGAATAAAGAAATTAAAGACTTCCTAAAATTCAATGAAAATGACCGCATGGGACACAATGATAGCAGTGCTAAGAGGGAAGTTCATAGCACTAAGAGCCTACATAAAGAGACTGGAGAAATCCCACACTAGCCAATTAACAGAACACCTGAGAGCTCTAAAACAAAAAGAAGTAAATTCACCCAGGAGAAGACAAAGGAAATGATTAAATTGAGAGCAGAAATCAATAAAATAGAAGTAAAGAAAACAATACAAAAAAATCAATGAGACTAAGAGTTTGCTCTTCGAGAAAATCAACAAAGTTGACAAATCTTTATTTAAACTAGCCAAACAGCAGAGATATAATATCCAAATTAACAAAATCAGAAATGAAAAGAGAGACATAACGACAGACTCAGAGGAAATCCATAGAATCATCAGGTCATACTTTAAAAACCTGTGCTCATGAATAGATAAGATTAACATAGTAAGAATGACAATCTTATCAAAAGCAATATACAAATTCAATGTCATATCCATCAAAATCCTAGCACAATTCTTCAGAGACCTCAAAAGAACAATACTAAATTTCATATGGAAAAACAAAAGCCTAGGATAACCAAAACAATCCTGTACAATAAAAGAACCTCTGGAAGCATCACAATCCCTGATTTCAAGCTCTACTACAGAGCTACAGTAATGAAAATAGCTTGGTATTGCCATAAAACCAGACTGGTAGACCAATAAAATCGAATCAAAGACCCTGATATTAACCCACACACCTATGAACACCTAATTTTTGACGAAGAAGCTAAAAACATAAAAAGGAAAAAAGAAAGCTTTTTCAACAAATAGTGCTGGTATAACTGGATGTCAACATATAGAAAAATTCAAATAGTTCCATATCTATCACCATGCACAAAACTTCATTTCTTTTTTTTTTTTTTTGGTTTTTTTTTTTTTTGGTTTTTTTGAGACAGGGGACCACTTATTTTTTTGTTTTGTTTTTGTTTTTCAAGACAAGGTTTCTCTGTAGCTTTGGAGCCTGTCCTGGAACTAGCTTTTCTAGACCAAGTTGGCCTTGAACTCACAGAGACCCACCTTCCTTTGCCTCCTGGGTTCTGGGATTAAAGGTGTGCACCACTACAGCCCCTACATCCCAGCGCGGAGACCACTTCCTAAATATAACACCAGTAGCACAGACAATAAGAGCAACAATTAATAAATGGAACCTCTTGAAACTGAAAAGCTCCTTAAAGCAGAGGACATGATCAACAAGACAAAAAGGTAACCAACAGAATAGGAAAAGATCTTCACCAACCCAACATCAGACAGAGGATTGATCTCCAAAATATACAAAGAACTCAAGAAACTAGACATCAAAATACCAAATAATATGATTTAAAAATGGGATACAGGCCGGGCAGTGGTGGCGCACGCCTTTAATCCCAGCACTCGGGAGGCAGAGGCAGGTGGATCTCTATGAGTTCGAGACCAGCCTGGTCTACAAGAGCTAGTTCCAGGACAGGCTCCAAAACCACAGAGAAACCCTGTCTCGAAAAAACCAAAAAA
>NW_026067937.1:5012847-5051027 GCF_014885135.2 Alexandromys fortis | reverse complement strand
AAAAAAAGTGGGATACAGATCTAAACAGAGAATTCTCAACAGAAAAATCTCAAATGGCTAAAAGACTCTTAAGGAAATGCTCAACATCCTTAGCCATCAGAGAAATGCAAATCAAAATAACTTTGAAATGCCATTTTATACCTGTCAGAATCTCTAAGATCAAAAACACTGATGACAGCTTTTGCTTGAAAGGATGTGGAGTAATGGGAACACTCCTCCATTGCTAGTAGGAGTACAAACTTGCACAGCTGCTTTGGAAATCAATATGGCTATTTCTCAGAAAATTAGGAATTAATCTACCTCAAGACCCAGCAATTCCACTTTTGGGCATATACCCAAAGGAGGCACACTCATGCCACAAGGACATTTGCTTAACTATATTCACAGCAGCATCATTTGTAATAGTCAGGCTTGGAAACAATCTAGATGTCCCTCAACCAAAGAATGGATAAAGAAAATGTGGTATATTTACACAATGGAGTACTACTCAGCGGTAGAAAAAAAAATGACATTTTGAAATTTGTAGGTAAATGGACAGAACTAGAAAGAAAACATCCTGAGTGAGGTTACCCAGATCCAGAAAGACAAAAATAGTATATACTTACTCATAAGCAGATATCAGACATAAAGCAAAGGATAACCAGCCAACAGCCCACTACCCCAGAGAAACCAGAATCCTCATGCAAAAACAGATGGAAGCAGATGTAAAGATCCACACTAACCACTGGGCCAAGTTCCCAGAGTACAAAGAGAGAAAGGAGAGATAATATGGACAAAAGGGTCAAGATCATGATGGGGAAACCCATAGAATCAGCTGACCCAAGCTAGAGGGAGATCCCTGACTCCAGACTGACAACTGGGGAACCTGCATAGGACTGAACTAGGCCCCCTGAAGCAGGTGGCAATGGTGAGGCTTAGACAGTGCGTGGAGCCACTGGCAGTGAGACCAGGATCTAACCCTAATGCATGAACTGACTGTGTGGAGCCCATTCTCTGTGTAGAGATACCCTAGAGTGTGTGTGTGTGTGTGTGTGTGTGTGTGTGTGTGTGTGTGGCCTTGGCCTTGCCTCAATGAGGTGATGGAACAGACTTAATTGACTCTCTGAGGAGTCTATAGGGGGTGGGGAAGGGCAGGAGAGGAGGGGGACCTGGGATTGGTATGCAAAGTAAATAAATGAATAAATAATGAGACAAAAGAGTTACCATGGTCATGGTGTCTCTTTACAGCAATAAAAACCCTAACTAAGACACTTGGGATCAGAAAAGACTTTTGGAACCACGCACTCAGAACTGGTGTCAGCTGAAGCACCAGGTTCACTTCACTGTTGTCACTGCTGAATGTCTCAGTAGCTCAGTCCCTTATCTATAAAAGGACGTACACCCTACAAGGTTACTCTAACGACTGCCAGAGTTAATGGCTGTGAAGTGCTTGGCACAAAAAGGAGTAAGGGTAAGGGTGGCTGTCATAGTCATCTCCAATCTGGGTACTATTGCTGTTCTCTCCCAGCGCATGGTTCTCCACACAGATGGGTCATATAAAGATTTAATCCAGCTGGGCATGGTGATTCACATCTGTAATACCAGTATTCGGGAGGCTCAGCCAAGAGGATTTTCCTAAATTTAGGGCTACAGAGTGAGCTCATATTTCCACAAAAAAAAAAAAAAAAAAAAAAAACACATACAACTTAACTCCATTTCTCAGGTACCATTGATCATTTTAATTATTTACTTTTTATAAAACACACTTACAAACTAAGCGTGGTATGGTAACATACACCTGTAATCCTGGTACTTGGGAAGTGGAGGCAGGAGGATCAGGAGTTCAAGGCCTACCTCTGCTACTTAACAAATTCAAAGCCATCCAGAGATTGCATCTCAAAAACAAAACAGTTCCAGAATGAAGTATGATGGTTTGAAAGAAAATGGCTCCTAAAGGGAGTGGCATTATTAGGAGGTGTGGCCTTGTTGGAGAAAGTGTGATGTGGTAGAGTCTTCTGTTTTGTGTTGATTTCATTGGTTAATAAAGAAAATGCCTTGGCCCTTTAATAGGAGAGAAATTAGGTAGGTGGAGTAGACAGAACAGAATGCTGGGAGAAAGAAGCCGAGTCAGGCAGTCACCATGATTCTCCAACCCCAGATAGATGTAGGCTAGAATCCTTACTGGTAAGACACCATCTCATGGTGCTACACAGATTATTAGAAATGGGTTAATCGAGATGTGAGAATTAGCCAATAAGAGGCTACAGATAACGGGCCAGACGGTGTTTAAAAGAATACAGTTTTGCCGGGCGGTGGTGGTGCATACCTTTAATCCCAGCACTCAGGAGGCAGAGGCAGGCGGATCTCTGTGAGTTCGAGGCCAGCCTGGTCTAGAAGAGCTAGTTCCAGGAACCAAAAAAGCTACGGAGAAACCCTGTCTCGAAAATCAAAAAAAAAAAAAAAAAAAGAAAGAAAAGAAAAAAGAATACAGTTTTCGTGTAATTATTTCCGGTAAAGCTAGCTGGTGGCCGGGAGCTGAGCAGTGGGAAGTGGCCCGCAGCTCTCACTACAGAAGTGTGTCACTGTGGAGGCAGGCTTTGAGATCTTATATACGCTCAAGTCATGGCCAGTGCGACTGATCACTTCTTGTTGCCTGCACAAGATGTTGAAATCTCAGCTTTCCAGCACCATGTCTGCCTGCAGGCTGCCGTGTCCCACTTCAATGATACTGAACTAAACCTCTGAACTGTAAACGATCCAATTAAATGTTTTCCTTTATAAGAGTTGCCATGGTCATGGTGTCTCTTCACAGCAATAGAAACCCTAACTAAGACACAGGTGGATCTTTGTAAATTTAAAGCCAGCCTGGTCTACACACAGAGAAATTCTATCTAAAACAAACAAACAAAACAGCCTATAAATTTAATACTATTCCCTTCAAGGGCATCTGAGCTAGGCATCTCCAGTGTCTTTTATTATTTTATTTTGAGACAGTATCTTGCTGTATTTATTAGCCCAGACTGGTTTCAGCTGCCTCAGCCTTGGAGTGATGGAATTACAGGCATGTGTCACTCCAGTCTGGCTTGCGACTTTTAATAAGTAAATGGAAGTGGGAAGATGGGTGTGCAAATTGAGAAGGCAGGTCATAAGGATGCCTATGGCTGTCATTACTGTCTATCGCTTCTTCCTCCACCGGTAGGTATCTCATTACCTTTCCAACTGATATATTGATAACAGCCCTATGGAGAAACCCAGGCCTCTCGTCAATAGCTTTTAGGAGACTCTGAGAGATCCTGTAGTCAGTCCGTGTAAGCCAAGCCTTCAGATGAACAAGCTCTGAGCAACACTGAGTGCAATTGATTTAAAATTGTAAGTCACAGACAGGGGAGATGGATAAAGCACTCGCTGTGCAAGCATGAGTTCAAATCCCCAGCAGCCGTATAAAATCTGAGCAGGCCTGTCAGCTACCAATAGCTCCAGTACAAAGAACTTAGAAGAAGGAGATGGCCAAATCAGCGACCTTGGTTCAGTGAGAGAGCCTGCCTCAGTAAATAAAGAGGAAAGCCATTAAGGAATCTACCCAATGTCAACTTCAGGCCTCATATGAACACACATACACCAGGTACATACACATAACACACCATACCCATATACAATACAACTCTAAGTCAAAGCCATCCAGATAAGCCTTCCAGAATTCCTAATCTATAGAAATAGTGCAATAGAAAATGTTTGTTATTTTAATCCAGCAGGTTTAGAGAGTCATGTGTTTCATAGTAACAGATACATGAACTCTATTCCTCATGTTCCTGCTGATGTATGAGCAGAGCAGACCCCATCTTGCCTTCACATGGTACTTAAATTCTAGTGTGGCTGGTATAGCATATACAACCAAAGAAATAAAGTCAAGCAGCAATAACTCTAATGAGCACACAGCTAGCAAGTAGCTCTAGGGAGTACACAGCCACAGTTAGTGGATCTGGGAGAAACATGATGATAATAATGGCGGTAGAGGAAGCATTTTAGGTAAGGCAGCACAAACTTTCTGTTTTCAGCTTGCATTTTTAAGAGCAGACTTGATTTTAGAACAGTTTTAGATTTACAGAAAAATTGAGACTACAGTACAGAAAGTTCTCACAGACCACCCTGACACAGTTTCCCCATTACGGCATCTTTTTAGAATTATTTTATTTATTAAGCCATATTTATTTGTTGAGACAGAGTCTCACTATGTAGCTCTGGCTGGCCTAGAATTTATTGTACAGACCAGGCTGCTCTCTTTCCCAGAGATCTGCCTGCTTGTGCCTCCTGAGGATGTCCTGCTGATTATCACTCTTTAGGTTGATCTTGATCTCCTGGCTAGGGTTATGTCGAGTCATTTTTCTTTTGCTGTGATAAGACACCATGATGAGCGCAACTCATAGACAAGTCTGGGCCGATAGTTTCAGAGGATGAGTCGATCAACGATCATTAAGGTGTGGACCACGGCAGCAGGTAGGCCTGGTGCTGGAGCAGAAGATGAGAGCTTGCATCTGACACACAAGCAGGAGGCAGGTTAAGAGAGAAACACTGGGACTAGCTTGGACCTTTGAAACCTCAAAGCCCACCCACAGTGACACACCTTCTCCTACAAGGCCACACCCCCTAATCCTCCCCAAATAGCTCCATTCATTGGTGATGGAGGTGGGTCTTGTATCTTATCTGTTGATTTCATTGGTTAATAATAAAGAAACTGCCTCGGCCCTCATAGGACAGAAAATTAGGTAGGCGGAGTAAACAGAGGAGAATGCTGGGAAAAAGAAGCTGAGTGAGTGAGTCGCCATGATGCTCCCACTCCAGACAGACGCAGGTTAAGATCCTCTCTGGTAAGCCAGCTCATGGGCTACACAGAATATTAGAAATTGGTTAGAACAATATGTAAGAGCTAGCCAATAAGAAACTGGACCTAGCCGGGTCAGGCAGTGTTTGAAAGAATACAGTTTCCGTGTAATTATTTCTGGGTATAAACTAGCCATGCCGCCGCTCCTATTTCAACACATTGGGTACCGAGTTTTCAAATATATGAGCATATAGGGGTCATTTTCATTCAAACCACCACATTCTGCTCCCTGGCCCCCATAAACCTGTAGCCACACCATAATGCAAAATCTACCTTGTCCAACTTTAAAACTCCCCACAGTCTGTTTTAAAAGTCCAGCGTCTCTTCTGAGACTTAGGCAATCTCTTAACTGTAACCCCAATAAAATAAAATTACAGACTTCCAACATACAGTGGCACAAAATATACATTACCATTTCAAAATGGAAAAAGAGGGGAATAGTGAGCCAAGAAAATACTGGACCAACACAAGCCCAAAACCCAACAGGGGTAAACTCCAAATCCTGTAGCGCTAAGTCCAGTGTCAAAGGATTTGGATGTCTCTTTCCTTCCACTTTCTCAGACTGCAATGTACTTCTCTGACTTGGGATAAAATAGCCCAACATCCTACCATTCCAATGCAATCCCGACTTCACTTTAACAACTTTATCAGGTGGTCTCTCTGGAGCTCCACGCGGGATCTCTTCACACGTGTGGCCTCAGCAGTTTTCCTTAGCTGTGGAGGAAAATCCCACAACGTCTTTACTATATGTATCATGACTCTTTGTTGTTTAGTTTTGGTTTTCAAGATAGGGTTTCTCTGTATATCCCTGGCTGTCCTGAAACTTACTCTATAGACCAGGCTGGCCTCAAACTTAAAGATCTGCCTGCTGTTGCCTCCCAAGTGCTGGGATTGAAGGTGTGCTCCACCACTGCCTGGCTTGTATCCCTCATAACCCTAAAGACAGAACCATATGGCCAGTGCTGCCAAGTTGTGCTGTCTGCTTGAGATGGAACTTAGCCCCCTCCTTGAATTACATTCGCATAAGCTTTGATTTGTTGGTACTCTTTTGTTGTTGTTGTTGTTTGGTTTTGTTTTTTTTTTTTTTTTTTGAGACAGAGTTTCTCTGCAGCCTTCACTGTCCTGGAATTTGCTATATAGACCAGGCTAGCCTCAAACTCACAGAGATCCTTCTGCCTCTTCTTCCCCAGAGCTGCACTAAGTGCTGATTGCTCATGCTCCTTAAGAACAGAATGTTCCTCAGGCCTTTCCTTTTCACAGACTTCAGTGTTATCTGGGTAAGGTCTCACCCTGAGGGCACCACTCCCTTCATTCCATTCATTTTCATCGCCTTGAGCACAAGCCTTGGCTCCCTGGTTACCTTTCCTGGTGCTCTTTTTCTCCCCAAACTGTACACTTTATGTTTCATTTTGCCCTGTGTGCTCTTTTTAATTGTAGTTCTGCATAACTGGTCATTAATAATGGCATGGCACAGTCAATATTAGGCTGCCTTGAAATCTCTGCCAATGAAATTAGTGCAAAACTCTTCTATTTAGCCTCAGATTCTTGAAATAAGGGCAAAAGGCACATTCTTTGCTAAAATAGCACAAGAAAGGTCTATAACCCAGTTACTAATAGTATTCTCCTCTGAAATCTCTCAAACTGAGCCTCCGTAATCTACATTATTCTCAGCAATTCTATCTTCCAAACTTCTACTCAAATGGCCCCTTAAATCCCATCAATATTATTCAATCTCTTTCCTAGCCCTAAAGCATCCTAAAGTCTTCTATATTCCTCCCAAAACCAAGACAGTCTGACCCGTCAGAGCAATAAATATGCTACCAGTTTTCATTGTGCTAAGACACCATGAGTAGGACAACTTACAGAAGGAATTTATTGTACTTAACAGTGTTGGACCCTAGCGTCCAATTACCGAGGAGGAGTCGCCCCAAGAGACCATCTCTCATATCACAGCTGATATAAAAGCATGAGGATTTTATTAATTCTTTCATGACAGGGTCTTCCAGCAGTCAGGAGGCCAGAAGACCCTGAATGTCTGGTACAGGCTATTTTTAAAGGGAAAAACCACAAAAGGAAGGGGTGTCTGGGGGTTGTTCTTTAACTATTATGATTGGCTTATTCAAAATGGCTATTACCAATAATTGGCTGGAGAGTGGTTGCCAGATCAGATGAGGTAAAGGGAAACTTCTGAGGGTCACTTTGCCTCTTCCCAGGGACTAAGTCAAAACATCAGTAACTGAGTCAACACCTAAGGGTTATCATGCCCCTATTCAGGGAGATGGAAAGTTTCCAACATCTCAGTACGTGCATGCATAGCTCTTCTGTCCTTGGTTCCCAGGGGAGGAGGGGAAGTACTAAGAGTTGTCAGAAATGGCTTCAGAATTGTCTTAAAGTTCTACAACAGTTTCAGAGGGGGTGTTCAGGATCATCAAAGCGGGGAGCATGGCAGCAGGCAGACATGGAGCTGAGCAGTCGCTGGGCAGACATGGGGCTGGGGCAGTCGCTGGGCAGACATGGGGCTGGAGTAGTCACTGGGCAGACATGGGGCTGGAGTAGTCACTGGGCAGACATGGGGCTGGGCAGTCGCTGGGCAGACATAGGCTGGAGCAGTCACTGGGCAGACATGGGGCTGGGCAGTCGCTGGGCAGACATGGGGCTGGAGCAGTCACTGAGCAGACATGGGGCTGGGCAGTCGCTGGGCAGACATGGGGCTGGGGCAGTAGCTGGGCAGACATGGGCTGGAGCAGTCACTGGGCAGACTTGGGCTGGAGCAGTCACTGGGCAGACATGGGGCTGGGCAGTCGCTGGGTAGACATGGGGCTGGAACAGTAGCTGGATACAGCACTCTGTGGCTCTTCCATGTATGGCTCACAAAGAGAGGACAGGTGGATCTCAGTTCAAAGTTTGAGGCCAGTCTAGATGACAAAGAGAGTTCCAGGACAGCCAGGACTGTTTCACAGAGAAACCCTGCTTCAAAACAAACAAACAGACAGACAAAATATATTGTTAGTCAAAGCCCGGTGGTGGTGGCTGTGTATGCCTTTAGTCCCAGCATTTGGGAGGCACGGGCAGGTGGATCTCCAAGAGTTTGAGATCAGCCTAGTCTACAGATTTAAGTTACTAGACAGCCAGAGCTGTTACACAGAGAAACCCGGTCTCAAAAACCAAACAAACAAATAAAAGTAAGCCATGTGCCAGGATTCAGCCAGTAGAACTGCCTGCCACCAAACCTGACGAGCTTGAGCTAGATTCCTGGGACCCACACAGTGGAAGGAGAGATGCAGCTCCTTTAGGTTGTCCTCTGACTGCCACATACGGATTGTGGCACTCTTACAACCTTTCCCTCACCCACACAAAATAAATAAAAGACAATAGTCACAGCCAAGGATGGTGGAACAGTCCTGCAAGCCCAGCTACTCCAGAGCCTGAGACAATAGACAATAGAATTATAAGTTCAAAGTCTACTTGGGCTGCAGAGTTGAGGCCAAGACCAACCTGGGCACAAAGAGGGCAGAGGATGTTGCTCAATCAATCTTACAGACCTGAACAATGTGTTAAAGGCCCTAACTCCGATTCCCAATGACAGATACCCACCCCTGCCAGATCTGTCTCTGTAGACCAGGCTGACATGAACTCACAGAGACCCACCTGCCTCTGGCTCTCAAGTGCTGAGATTAAAGGTGCACGCCACGAAGAAATGAATTGTACCAGAGGTTTTCTTTTCATCAAAAAGCAAGCAAAAACAAAACAAGAAGGCCAGATGTGGTAGCATATCATCCTAGCACACTTAGAGGGAGGTTGAGGAAGGAAGATTGCCATGAGTTCAAGGCCAGCCTGGACTTAGTGAAACCCAGATGAGGGGCGCAAGTAAGGGAAATGGTTTAGTACTCAGGGACCTCATTAGGTTTGGACTATGAACCTCTCCCCACCTCCTCCCAATCCTAATTATGCACTTGACAGTTTACGAGGCACACATACCCCTCCTAAGAATGCATGCAGCAACTTGTGGGCAACCTAGGACCCCCACCTGCTTGAAGTGACACGCACGCCCTACTCCAAACAATGGAGAAAGTTTCCTCTCCCCTTGGCAACCATCAAATACGAATAGTTTCTTGTCGATCATACCCTGGTTTTATCTGGGTATAAGGAAACGAAGGGTCACCAGGCCTGAAGCAATGTGAGTCTCTGTACAATATAGCAAACTGTGCCCTGTAAGTGAAGATTTAGGAGGATCCTCTATTTACTGTCTTATGCCTATGTATAATTGGGCATGCATGTGACTAAAATCAGATGCATCATGGGAAGGAACATAACAGTTAATAACCGAAATCTGTCAATCAAAATAGAGAACAGCCCACACTATATCCCTTAGTAACCAGTCTCTCCTTCCTTGAGACCCCATAAAAGGGTCTCGCCAGAGGAACCTGCCGTCAGAGTACGTCTTTCTGAATCTGGACTGTCACTTTGCCTTTGAACACTTTTCTTTGCTACTTCGCAGTGCGCATGTGCTTATCTCTATTTCTTGAGTAGGACATCCACAACCCGGCTTTCCAGCTTGTTTTCAGTTGCTGTGATAATCACCATGGCAAAAAAGAAACTTGAGGGAGGAAAGGGCTTATTTCACCTTACACTTCCAGGTCCTCGTGCGTCATTGAGTCATTGAGGGAAGGCGGGGTAGGAGCTAAAGGTGAGCAGCTGGACGCAGGAACTGAAGCAGAGATGGGAGATGGGAGAGAAATGCTGCTTACTGGTTTGCTTTCGCTGGCATGTTCAGCCTGCTTTCTTCAACAACCCAAGACCACCTGCCCAGGGACGGCAGCAGCCACAGTAAGCTGGGCCCTCCCATACTAAACAATAGAATGCCCCCACAGCCACACCCACAGGACAGCCTGATGGAGGCAATTTGTCAGCTCAGTCTCCCTCGTCCCAGATGTCTGTGTCCTACTGACAAAAGCTATCTAGCACACTGGGAACCTCTTGACCCAGATACCCACCTCTGGTAAATGCTGCCTCCAACAGAAAAATCAACTAACCATTTTTTATAGAGATTATGAGGATAGGATTTTTTTTTTTAAAAAAAAATACTATCCTTTCCTTTTTTCCTTTTTCTTTTGTTTTGCTTTGTGTTGTTTTGAAACAAAACAAAGACTTACACTGTAGCCCAGACTGACCTCAAACTGGTGGCGTTTTTTCCTGCCTCAGTCTCCCAGGGCTTGGATTACAGGGCTACCAAACTGACTGCCATTGTTGATTTAAAGGCAATAAACCAATCAAGAAGATGATAAGCTAAGCAGTATTAGATACATCCATTACAGTCCAGTCTCTCTCTGTTGTCACAAATGTTGAAAGAATGATTGAGCCCAGTATTATGGCACGTTCCTGTCGATCCCAGTGTTTAGGAAGCTGAGACAGGAGAATTGTGAGTTTGAGGGTAGCCTTGGCTACATAATCAGTCTCAAGTCAACCTGAGCTATCTATCAAGACTCTATAAAAAAAAAAACGACGTTCTGAATTCCCTCCTAAAATCTCCCTCAAATTATTCACATGCATAGGTATCCATGTGTGTATATACAAACCATATACAACCTATCCACGTGCATGTATACAAACACATACACAACTATTTATGTGCGTGTACACAAACACATATGCAACCTATCCACGTGCATGTATACAAACACATATACAACCTGTTTCCATTTCTTTTGGTTTTTTTTAATTTTTATTTATTTAGTAAAGATTTCAGATTTTTCCCCGCCACTGCCTCCCATTTCCCTTCCCCTCCCCCAGTCAAGTCCCCCTCCCTCATTAGCCCAAAGAGCAATCAGGGTTCCCTGCCCTGTGGGAAGTCCAAGGACCACCCACCTCCATCCAGGCCTAGTAAGGTGAGCATCCAAACTGCCTAGGCTCCCACAAAGCCAATACGTGCAGTAGGATCAAAAACCCCTTGCCATTGTTCTTGAGTTCTCAGTAGTCCTCATTGTCCGCTATGTTCAGCGAGACCTGTTTTAACCCAGGCTTTTTCAGACCCAGGCCAGCTGGCCTTGGTGAGTTCCATTTCTTTTGTTTTTGAGTTTAAATATATATGTATTGCATATGTGTGTATTACAAATACATACAATACATATATTATATATAATGCTTATTTATTACTTAAGAATTTCTTTCTTTCTTTCTTTTCTTTTTGAGATAGGTTTCTCTGTATAACAGCCCTGGCTGTCCTGGAACTCACTTTGTAGATCAGGTTGGCCCTGAACTCACAGAGATCCTCCTGCTTCTGCCTCCCAGGTACTGGACTTAAAGGCGTGCACCACCACCACCACCCCACAAGAATTTCATACTGTGCACAAAACTGTACACAATTTTGATCATACCCATCCCACTACCCCTCCAACTCTCCCAGCTCCCCCAGTAGATTCCTTTCCCAACTTTATGTCATGTTTTTGCAATCCAGTCCAATTAGTGCTGCCTGTGTGCACATGAGTGTGGGCCCAGCTCACCAAGAAAAATAAGTCTCCCTCCCTCAGCAGCCATTAACTGCCAACAGTTTCTCTGCTAGAGATGGGGCCTCATGAGCCCCTCCCCCATCCTCCTTTGATTTTTTTTTTTTTTTTTTTTTTTTTTTTTTTTTTTTTTTTTTTTTTTGGTTTTTGGTTTTTGGTTTTTGGAGACAGGGTTTCTCTGTAGCTTTGGTGCCTGTCCTGGAACTAGCTCTTGTAGACCCAGGCTGGCCTCGAACTCCCAGAGATCCGCCTGCCTCTGCCTCCAGAGTACTGGGATTAAAGGCATGCGCCACCACTGCCCGGCCCCCTCCTTTGATTTTAAGGACCAGTATCTTGCTACATATCCTAGGCTGGCCTCAAACTCTTAACCCTTTTTTTCTGCTTCCACAGTGCAATGTACTCGGATTTTTCTTTGGGCTGCCAACCCACAAATATAAACAATATATAAACATATTTATATATATTAAATGGAAGTTTGGCCTTAGCTTAGGCTTGTTTTTAATTAGCTCTTATAACTTAAATTAACCCATTTCTATTTTTTTTTCCATTTTTTTTTTAAAGCCTGCAGTACCCAGTATTCCCAGGTGGTCTCCCGTCCAAGTTCTAACCAGGCCCGACCCTGCTTAGCTTCCGAGATCAGACGAGATAGGGCGAGTTCGGGGTGGTATGGCCGTAGACTAACCCATTTCTATTAATCTACATTCTGTCACATACCTGCTTCCTCCACGTCTCCTCCTGTCTCTCATGCCTGTTTTGATTCCTCCTCCTACTTCCTCTCTCTGGCCAGAAGTCCCGCCTATATCTCCTGCCTAGTTATTGGCCTTTCAGCTTTTATTACACCAATAATAGCAATACACCTTCACACAGTGTACAAATATCCACAACATTACCCCTCTTGTCAAAATAAAAAGGAAAGGTTTTAATCCTAACATAGTAGAAGTATACAAATATATAATGAAGTCTTTAAAGCAATAGTAAAGTAATATAAAAAAAATGCCATATAAAAATGGGAAATGCATAGGGTGTCTGGATCCTATATGATGATTTTGTTGACTTTGAATTTTTTAAATGCTAATGTACAAAAAAAACAATAGCTGCCGAGAGACATTGGATTATGGAGCCTGCTAAATTAAACCAACCTAAATATTTTAAGAATGTCTTAACAGTAAAAATGGAAGTCAAAAAATATGTTGCACTGGGAGAGAGATTATGCCTTTATTGCCACAAGAAACAAAAAGTTATGGCTCTCTTCAAAATTAATGAATATCAGATTTGATTGGGGGAGACCTGAAAATCTTGGCTAAAGACATGAAGAAAAAAACAAGAAAGACTACAGAACAGGTGGCATATATGCTAATCCCTCTATTATGGGAGCAGCTGTGAGACTGGCTGAGACATGACAAATCTTGTTGACTACAGACAGAGCCCTCATGACTTATTGTTACCTGCCATCCTTTCATATGGCATGGATAGAGGTTTGCTTATAGCCTTTATAATTCCAAAAGGATTTATAAAGTTGACAGATGACTGTTACCTGCTCAAACATATAAAAGAAATCATCTATAGCTGACTTGTGCTCATCGCACATTTCATACTTGTGTTAATGCAGATACATGTGTTACCTTTAAAAATTATGTTTTCACCAGATACCAATAGAGACAAGTAGCCCAGATGATCCAGCCTCTCAAAATGCCTCTACTGCAGTTTCCTCAAAATTCTACATTGTAACGTGAGGGCCTGCTTGTTGGGGTTTCTGTTCTCCCACCAGGATTTAGCAGCAGAGAGAAATCCCTGGGAAGAGACGTGGGATAAGTCAGACTTACAGAACGAAAGAAAGGTAAAAAAAAGCCTTCCGGTTTCCGTCCCCCAGCTTCTTTCCCCTATGTAACTCAGCCATTTTGGTTATGTGTCCTCTTGGCTCCCAGATGTCTCTGCTCCAGAATCCCTCTTGGTCTCATGGCTCTCTTGGCCCCTTACTCTCTGCAGCTCTTTTCTTGCCCTCTCTTGCCTGCTCCCTTCTCTTCCTCTTCTGTTCCTGGCCCCCCAGCCTGGTTCATTCTGGACCCTTCCAGATGCTTCTGTCTGTTTCTCCCTCATTTCTACAATAAAACCTTCTCAGATATGGTCATGTCCTCATTCCCATTCAGAGTTCAGAGTTCAAATCCCAAGTACCCATGTGAAAAATAGCCACAGTCATGACCCCTGGAATTGTGTGAGACTGGGAAAAGATTATCTCAAGGGCTTCCTAGCTATCTAACTCCAGATCCAGTAAAAGGTCCTATCTCTAGAAAAGAAGACGGAGGGTGATAAAATGGGACACCCAACACCTTCCTCTGACCTGAATTCATGGATATACATACCCTCATTTACACAACACACATACATACAAACACACACCCAAAAATATTCGTACAGGTAATCATTTTTATAATGCATTTTAAGCCGGGCGGTGGTGGCACATGCCTTTAATCCCAGCACTCGGGAGGCAGAGGCAGGCAGATCTCTGTGAGTTCGAGGCCAGCCTGGTCTACAAAGGGAGTTCCAGGACAGGCTCCAAAGCTACAGAGAAACCCTGTCTTGAAAAAACAAAAACAAAACAAACAAACAAAAAATAATGCATTTTAACACACTGATCTCAAACAAACAATTTTCATTCATGTATTTTTATTTTATTTTACTTTTTATTTTTGAGCAGGGTCTCCATTATGTAGCTCTGGCTGTCCTGGACCTCATTATGTAGATGAGGCTGGCCTGGAACTCAGAGATCCACCTGTCTGTATCTCCCTGGATTTAAAGGCATATACTAACCACTCTCAGCCTCACTCACATATTTTTAAATAAGATTTATTATTGTTGTTGTTATTGTTGTTGTGTGTGGTGTGTATATGTGTGTGTTGTGTGTGTTATGTATATGTTGTGTGTTGTGTGTGTAGTGTGTGTGTGTGGTATGTGTGGTGTGTGTGTATGTGTGTGTTTTGTGTGTAATATGTGAGTGGTGTGTGTGTTTTGTGTTTTGTGTGTGGTTTGTAGTATTGTATGGTGTGTGTGGTGTGTATGTGTGTGTTGTGTGTGTGATTTGTGTGTGTTGTGTGTGTGGTGTGTGTAGTATTGTGTGGTGTATGTGGTGTGTGTGGTCTGTGTGTTGTGCATGTGTTGTGTGTGTGGTGTGTGTGGTGTGTATGTGGTGCGCGTGTGTGTGGTATGTGTGTGTTGTATGTGTGTTGTGTGTGTGTGCCCATGCACATGAGCATTGTTGCCCATGGAGGCCAGAAGAGGGTACCAGTCTCCTAGAATCGCAGTTACAGGCAGTTGTGAACTGCACCATGTGGATGCTGGGGCCTGAACCCAGGTCCTCTGGAAGGGTAGCTGAGTCATCTGTTTGTTTCTACTCTTTCTTGTTGTGATCTTGCAAGTTCTGCAACTTACACAGCAACAACCACACATTAGTTTCTTTTTGTCATTTCATTTAAAGACTAATCCTTGTAAGCACCTGCATCTCCGGAAGGTTCATGGATCAAACAGCCCTTCCCATCTTGTTATTCTAGCATCTCCCTTGACAAAAAAAAAAAAAAAAAAAAAAGCCTAAAGCAATGTACAATTTTTCATCATCAAAGCAATAAAGCCAGGCCATCCGATTAACAAAAGACTCATCCCAGAGGCCCAGTTTGCCGAAGAGGCACTTACGGTAAACTCAAAATGTTTACTACTATCTTTTAAAATGTTGAAAACATTTGCCAAGACAATTTCCCTTTGTTGGTTTTGAATTCAACAGCCAGTCAAATGCTTAATATCTAACCCAAAAGGAAAATACAAAAAAAAAATCAGTACTATTTAACTCAGTGAACATTTATCAGAACTGCTTGTCAGCCACCACTTAAAATAGAAACTGAGCCTTATCAGAAACTGAACTGTTCAGGCGCTGAGGCGCCCTGTGAGAGAGAGCGAGCTGCCGGTCACATGCCTCATGAGTGAAGTCCACATCTGGAAACTGGCCTCGCGGAGCTTTCAAAGCTAAAGAAAGGAAAGGTGACATCATCCACTCAGCTGCACCTCACCAAAACCTCAGAGATCAGTTTTATTTGGGTTTGTTTTCTGGGTGTTGCAAATAGGATGGTTGCAACAGAGGTGTCAGATAGCTTCTCTCTATGACATCTTCAAGTTCAAATTTAGGACGCTGTGCTTCTCCCTTCAGAACATGTTGTACAAATTTAACAATAGACTCCTAGGCCATAAGGGTATTGTAACAGATCTAAATTGTGCCTCGGTTGCCCTTCTTCACCTCAGCTCATGCTAGGTGGAAGTCATTGTTATTATCACGATCCATTGGGAGCAAAACAACTTACCAGAGCTCGAATCTGCAAGAGAATGTCCCAAGAACAACATGGCATTGGTTTTGTGTGTGAATGTGTGCATATCTATAGGTGTATGTTTTTGTTTTGGTTTGGTTTTTTTGAGACAGAGTTCCTCTGTGTAACAGTTCTAACTATTCTGGAACTAGCTCTGTAGACCAGGCTGGCCTCGAACTCACAGAGATCCGCCTGCCTCTGCCTCCCGAGTGCTCGAATGGCTTGCACCACAACTGCTTGTCTTTGTGTGTGTGTGTGTGTGTCTGTGTGTGTGTGTTTGTTTTTGTTTATAGACAGTTTCTCTGTGTAACAGCTCTAGCTGTCCTGGAACTAGCTCTGTAGACCAGGCTGGCCTTGAATTCAGAGATTCCCCTGCCTCTACCTCCCAAGTGCTGGGATTAAAGACGTGCACCACAATCGCAAGGCTGAGTGAATGTTTTTGTATGTGCCTGTGTACACAGAAGCCAGAAGTTGGGAGCTGTCTATCTTGAAGTTTTGGGTTGTTTTGGGTTGCTTTTTGGTTTTTTAATTATTCATTTTGTTTTCTGGCAGGGTCTCTCACTAGAACCTACAGCTGATTAGGCTAGACTGGGTAGCCAATAAGTCCTCAGGATCCACCCATCTTTACCTCCCCAAGGCAGGAATTACACCACACAGGGACGTGAGTGCTGGGGCTCAAACTCGACTTTACCAAATGAGCCAGCCCCACGTTCTTGGTTTTGAGTATTCCTAGCAACGAACGTCTTTTCAGTACTATATTGTATTAGTTACTGTCCTCATTGCCAGGACAAAAATATCTGACACGACGCAATTTAAAAGAAAAAAGAATTTAATCTGGGTCACAGTCCAAGGGTAGGGAGCATCACAGAGGGGAAGTCGAGGCTGCATGAGCTGTCATTACAGAATGGAGCCAGGAAGCAGCAGTGACGAATGCCGTGCTCTACTTGCTGTCTTCTTTTCAGTCCAGGTCCAGCCTGTGGCAGGACAGCTCCTGTTGTAGAACACTATCTTACTACGTGTCACATCTGCTTCTGCTGTGGACATTTATCTGATGATGCAAAGATGCACTGCACTCCTTATGCTGCATTTGTGTAACTCTGTGAAGCTGTGATTCTTTGCCTGTCCAGAACACCTGATGGGCTAATAAAGAGCTCAACAGCCAATAGCGAGGCAGGAGAAAAGATAAGTAGGGCTGACAGGCAGAGGGAATAAATTTGGGGACAGATCTGGGAGGAAAACGATCAAGGAGCAAGAGAACAAGGAGAGGAGGATGCTAGGGGCCAGCTACCCAGCTACACAGCCAGTCACGGAGTAAGAAGTAAAGTAAGGTATATAGGATAAAGATAAAAGCCCAAAAGCAAAAGGTAGATAGGTTAAATTAAGTTAAGAAAAGCTAGCTGAAAACAAGCCAAGCTAAGATCAGGCATTTATAAAAAAAAGAATAAATCTCCATGTGTGGTTTATTTAGGAGCTGGGTGGCAGGTTTCCAAAGAGTAAAACACAAGCAATAACCTCCCACAGTTAGGGTGAGTCTTCCCACCTCCATTAACCTAATCTAAAATGTTCCTCAGACATAACTGGAGATTCATTTCCAGGCTAAGTGTTTGCTATGATTACCATTAATGAATAAAGAAACTGCTTTAGCCCTATAGCAGGGCAGAACTTAGGTAGGCAGGGAAAACTAAACTGAATGCTGGGAGAAAAGAGGTGGCATCAGAGAGAAGCCATGTAGATCAGCTAGAGCCAGATGAAACGTTACCTGGTAAGCCATAGCCAAGTGCTGATACACAGATTACTAGAAATGGGTTAAATTAAAATGTAAGAGCTAGCCAATAAGAAGTTAGAATTAATGGGCCAAGCAGTGATTTAAATAATATAGCTTCTGTGTGACCATTTCAGGGCTGAGCAGCCAGGAACCAACAAGTGGCCCTCCCCCAACAAAAAAGCTGAAGTTTGGGGTGAAAAAGTGCCTCACTGCTTAAGAGTATGTATTCCCCAGGATCCAAGTTCAAGCCCCCCATCAGACAACTCACAACTGCCTGAAATTCCAGCTCCAAGAGATCTGACTGTTATCATCCTGGCAAATGCAAACCTGGCCGTTATCATCCAGGCAAATTCAAACCTGGCCTCACCCATTGTGGACCTGCAAAGGCAGAGTGACCACCCCCTATATCTCCCCCTACTTCTGAAGAGGCAGGCTGGTCTTTGCATCTTCCTCTCCGTATTTCTCTCTTTTCCTTCCCCCACTCCCTTTATCTTAACAAAATTCTCACACAAGCTCTGCCTGCATGGTGTGTCTGTCCTTTTCTCGCAGTGGGCTCTCACCTGCTGCATGGCCCCTTAGCCCATCAAGGTCCCTCTCCCACTATTTTACAACACTGATGCCTATGGCTTCCTCAGGTGTGTGTGCACACGCACGCGCGCACACACACACACACACACACACATAAAAATAAAACAAATACTTTAAAAAAATATGGAGCTATGACTCAGAGGTTAAGAGCACTGGCTGCTCTTCCAGAGGACCTGAGTTCAATTCCCAGAAACCACATGTATTGTAATTTTTAAAAAAGCAGTGCTAGAGAGACACCACAGGACAGAGTTCATCTGGAGGGGTTCTTTATTAGGGGAAAGGGGGCATAAAAAGGGGAAGGGGGACACTGGCCTCTGGAGACAGGAACAGTAGAAGAAAAAAGAGAGACAGACTGAGACAGAAACAGAGAAAGAAAGAGAGAGAGAAATGGGAGGGGCAGGGCCATTTTAAAAGGGAACGAAGTGAATGAGCACAGGAGGTGCTCTGAGTGGCTACAACTGAGGATGTAGTCTGTCAGAGCCCCAACGGCAGGCCAGTACAGATGCCTGAATGCTAACAGCATGGCAGCTCACAACTGTCTGTAACCCCAGGATCCCACACAACCATGATCATCATGGATACCTGGCAATGCTTAAGCATCATGGGCAGCCGGTTTATGGCGGTTCTCCAGTTGTTCCTGTCCTGGGCAGTCCTAGATTCTGTGTTATTATCATACCCAGGGTTCCACAGTCCTCCTTTGCACTGTCTATCCAGTGTTTTTTGGACCTTCCTCTTCGCCTTATCCCGTGCACTCCTCCAAGCAGTGCTATCTTCGGGTATCTGCTGTCATTCATTCTCATAACATGACCCAAGTATCTCAAGCGCCACTGCCGTATCCTGTAGTTTCCTTCCTTCTGCAGTTGGAGATGTTTCTTTTTTTTAATATTTATTTATTTATTTATTATGTATACAATATTCTGTCTGTATGTGTGTCTGCAGGCCAGAAGGGTGCACCAGACCTCATTATAGACGGTTGTGAGCCACCATGTGGTTGCCGGGAATTGAACTCAGGACCTTTGGAAGAGCAGACAATGCTCTTAACCACTGAGCCATCTCTCCAGCCCCTGGAGATGTTTTTAATGTCATCATTGTGCGGCCTATCTCTTCACGGGATGCCTAGAATCCTCCTGAGACACGCCATCTCAAACACATTCAGCCACTGTTCTGAGGAGCGTTTCCTTGTCCAGGTTTCAGAGTTGTAAGGAAGACAAGTGTCTCATATAGTTTCAACTTTGTTGTCTCTATGTCTCTTGAGGACCAGAGGCTGCCTGGAATGCAGTCCTCGCTATCCCTATCAAAAGACTTATACATCTGATACATCGACTTCAGGAAGGCATTCAATAGCATTTGGAGAAAAGGATTTTGGGAAACAATGAGGTTCTAGAGGTACCCAGAGAAAATCATAAGAATACTAGAAAATGCCTATAAAGATACCTCTACATCAGTCAAAGTCTATGGAGAACTAAATGATCAGTTTAAGACAATCGTAGTTTGCAGGGATGTGTCTTCTCACCATTACTCTTTAATATATTCCTGGAATTAATAACAGCAACAGCCCTGGAGGATGAGGAGATAGCGTGCAGATAGGTGGTATGCCAATCCATAACTTGTGTTTCGCTGACGATACAGTGTTTTCTGTAATTATCAGTAAAAAAGTAAAAGGGCATAATCAAGTATTTCCAGAAGTTTGAGTTTGTTTCTGTAACACAGTTTTGTTCTGGTCTATTTTTATACGAACCATAGGGAATAAGAACTGGGAAGTGTGTCTCTGAGGACACATATTGGAGTAAGGTTTCTTCTGGATCTTTCTTTCTTTCTTTCTTTCTTTCTTTCTTTCTTTCTTTCTTTCTTTCTTTCTTTCTTTCTTCCTTTCTTTATGAGTCAACAAGGCCTTAAGTTGTTGTGAGCCAAACATTGTACTACATACTTTGGGCATGCAAAGGAAGCCAAAACCTTAATTCTGTGTGTTGTTTGAATGGAGCTGGAGCTCACCATTCAAGCTACACTAACTGGTCAGCAAGCCCCAGGATTCTCCTGCCTTCCCTTCCCCAGCTGGGGTTAGTGAAACATACCCTAATTTTTACGTAGATGCTGTGGATTAAACTCAAGTGTTCCAGGTCTTCACGCTTTGAAACAAGCACTTTAACCCCTGAGCCATATCCCCAGCCCTGTTTCTTCTTCTCTTTCCTTGCCCCTGTTGAGGAAAATCAAAAGCAAGTTAAATTATATTCTAGCATGAATATAAAACTGAGTGTGAATCTCTTCAAATAATTACTAAATTCCTGAACTCTCATATACAGTTATAAGAAAATCTCAAACTTTTGGATTTGCAGGTCAGTGTTAGAACACTTCCCTAGCATGCACAAAACCCTGGGTTCAATTCTCAGCACCAAAAAGAAAGAAAATTTCAGACTTTTATATTAATAGTTTAATAGTATTTCAACATAATATTTGTAACAGGAATCATTCCCATTAGTGTACTCATTTTTGTTTCTTTTCTAAATATTTATCCATGGTGTCACTTCTCTGCCTTTATGAATACGATACAACGCAGCTCTGTTGACTCAATAACTTAAAATTTCCTCAATATCTAGGAAGGAAAAGTCAGGCAATATAAACAAATAAAAAACTGTAAACTAACTTTAGCTGTGAGGAGTTTGGCTGACTTCTTCAAAACAGGCTAAAGAGACACCATTTACAGTAGGAGCTAATACATCAATGAATTAATGACCTTTAAAGTGTGTTGAAACCTGGCCCTTGTGAAGGATCACCAGAGAAGGTGGTTGCCACAAAGCCTAAAGACCTGAGCTCATTCCCTAGGACCCACAGGATGGAAAAAAAGAACTGATTTCACAGGTTGTCCCATGACCTCCAAATTCAGGGCTTAGCATACAGACACACACACACACAAAATATAATTGGAATTTTAAAAATTATTTGGAAATATTTTTTGTCTAGGTCTGGTGTTCCATATTTCTAATCCCAATCTATGGGAGGCAGAAGCAAATGATCTCTATGAGCTCAAGGTCAGCCAGGTCTATGCAGAGAGTTCCAGGCTAGCCCGGGATACATGATCAGACTTTGTTTCAAAAATAATAATTAATGCCAGGCAGTGGTGGCGCACGCCTTTAATCCCAGCACTCGGGAGGCTGAGGCAGGCAGATCTCTGTGAGTTCGAGACCAGCCTGGTCTACAAGAGCTAGTTCCAGGACAGGCTCCAAAACCACAGAGAAACCCTGTCTCAACCCCCCCCCAATAATAATAATAATAATAAATTAATTATATGTCTTTTTTTAACTCTAAGTTTTAGGCTAGAGTGTAGTTCATTGGTTTCAAACCATGGGTTTGAAAAACAAAATAAATAAAATATTAGTCTGAATGCCCCCAGAGTGTCAGAAGTATTGTTTATGACTAACAGTTCTTCTCAGTGCTGCCATTTAGCTGGGGTGTAGCTCAGTGGCAAACTATGTCCCTTAAAGGCTATTGGCTGAAGGAGCAGAAGGAGCTCCCACAGTATATGTGTTCAGTATGCTTAAGACCCTCAGTTTATACGGGAGCCAAGGAAGCCTTACAGGAATGTATAAAGAACCTGAATGAATGTGTATTGTTTGACACAAGCATGACCATGTCAAGAACCCAATGCCTCAGACCCATGGAAACTGCAAACCCAAGTCAGGGAGGCTCAGAGGGATGGCAAAGACTTCCTCCAGTCAGAGTTTGACAGTGTGTGAAAATACAAATGTTTATGAACAGTTGACTAGCTGTTGGGGACCAACCTCAATGAAACTCGCACACTCCAGGGTAGGAGTGTGAGGATTAAAATTACTAAGCAAAAGGAACAGAGATACACCAGAAATAAGAGAAGAAATTCAGTGAATATTGAGCCACCCACATTTATTTTCCACATGCTTATATACTTCTCTCCAAAAGGGGAGGAGGAAGGCAACAGACTTCATTAACATGACATAAGGAATAGAATAGAATTTTGTAGCCACACCTGTTGTCAATAACTTTTCCACATCTCTTGTCAGTGTGTTGTAACTTTGAAAGAGCAAGAATAAGCTCAAACTCTCTGACCTTTAGTCAAGGTGCTACAGACTCACATCTGTGGGCTCTGACAACCAGTGCATGCAAATCTATCAACTGCACCTCAAGACTATTGACCTTCAGAGAGTAGCCAACCCCTGTGCTGTTCATCAAATAGAGCCACTAAGGTTGTTGCAATAGTAGGCGTGGCTCCTTAACCCTGCACAGATCACCTTCCCCAGCTTTTCTGTTCTTTGCTCATTCTCTTAACATCCTAGTCATGAGCCCAAGGACCACAAAGACCCAAACTCTTCAGTGGTTTTGACGGATCCTTCCTCTGTAGAGGTACACCTGTTCTGTGACGTCCACAGGTTTGTAGAATAACATTTCAAATTTTGTATTTGCTCCTGCTTCACTTTGTTGCTGTCTCCTCTAAACTACCCACTGGGAGCAGCTTAGTGTGTACCTTTACAGTCCATCCTCTCTCTCTTATCTCTCTCCTCTGTGTATTTTACTTTTCCGTTTTTTCTTCTGTTTTTAAACAACGTGAAACTTCTAGGAAATGTGTAAATATAGTAAATATTTTTGAAAGAATTCTTCTTTCAAAAATCATTACAGTTTTCTCTTCCGGTCGCAGGCGCTTCGGGAGCCGCCGATTACCGTCCAGCCATGGCCAAATCCAAGAACCACACCACACACAACCAGTCCCGGAAATGGCACAGAAATGGCATCAAGAAACCCCGGTCACAAAGATATGAATCTCTCAAGGGGGTTGACCCCAAGTTCCTGAGGAACATGCGCTTTGCCAAGAAGCACAACAAGAAAGGCCTGAAGAAGATGCAGGCAAATAATGCAAAGGCCATGAGTGCACGTGCGGAGGCCATCAAGGCCCTGGTGAAGCCCCAGGTGGTGAAGCCCAAGGTGCCAAAGGGTCCCACCCGCAAACTCACTCGTCTGGCTTTAATTGCTCACCCCAAGCTTGGGAAGCGGATTAGAAGCTACATGGCCAGGGGTCATAGGCTCCAAAAAACAAAGCCCAAGGTTCAAGCCAAGGCAGAGGCCTCAGCTGCAGCTCAGGCTCCTAAAGGTGCCCAGGCCCCTGTGAAGGCCCCATAAAAAAGGTCGCAGTTTGCCAATGTGAAGACAGATGGACTGGTGTGAACACCTACACAGTATTTGCAGATGTTCAGGACCTTATGCTGTTTTTACAAATAAACTTGAGGCAAGTTCTGTTAAAAAAAATCATTACAGAGTAAGAAGTTGGGGTTAGAGAGTTGACTCAGTGGGTGGGAGTTTTCTGCATGAACAGAAGGACCTGAGCACTGCCATGTTAGTCTGTCATCCTAGCCCTGTAAGGTTAGGGACAGGAGAATCGGTGGGTTTGCTGGTTGTCAACCTCATTCCAGGCTGAGTGGGAGATCTTGTCTCCAGAGAATAAAACAGAAAGTAATAGAGCAGGATGCCTGAGGGTCTCTGGCCTTCTCACATTCAAGCACACATGCATATCACACACACACACACACACACACACACACACACAGAGAGAGAGAGAGAGAGAGAGAGAGAGAGAGAGAGAGAGAGAGAATGATGTGAGAAATCTTTCTGTATATGTGTTGCTTCTATTGGTTAATTAATAAAGCTGTTTTGGCTAATCATTTAGCAGAGTAAAGCAAGGTGGAAATTCCAAACAAAGATAGAGAGAGAGTAGGCTGAGTCAAAGGAGACGTCATGTAGCTGCCAAAGGAAAAAGACCTGGAACCTTTCTGATAAGCCACAGCCTCGTGGTGATACACAGATTAAAGAAATGGGTTAATTTAAGATGTAAGAAAACTAAGCTAATAGGCCATACAGTGTTGTAATTAATATAGTTTCTGTGTATTTATTTGAGTCTGGGTGGCCAGAAATGAAGGAACAGTCTCTGTCTACAGAGTAAAATGCTAACATAATGTTCTTTTACCAGCTACTCCAATGCTTAGGTATATATTTCTACAAACAAGCCTTAAAACCATCAAATGAAGGCCAGTAAAATGACTCAGCAGGCAAAGACATATGCCAGCAAGCCTGAGACCTGAGTTCAATCCCTGGAGCCCACGTGATAGAGAGAGCTGACTCCTACAAGTCATCCTCTGGCCTCCACATGCTTCTACACACAAATAGACACATAAACAAACAAATGAACCAAGTGTAATAAAAAATAGCATAAAACATCAAACAAGGAGGCTATTGTTGGTTCCTTGCCCCCATTTAACCCATAGAACCCATCAGTTGTCTTGACTGCTTGGCAGTCAAGGATGACTGCCAGAGGATCCGTTTCCACTAGGTGTTTTTAGCCATGTTTTATCCACGTTTATGTTTTTATGTTGTCCTGCTCTATGAGGTTTCTGATTCCACATGTATGAACAGAGGTACTTTTCACAGACTCCAGGACCCAGCTTCCCAGAGTCCATTCTATATATAGCCTGTGACATCCCCCGAACCCATTTAGGCATATAACCTAGTCTGAGTGGGGCAGAGGCACACCCTACACTGGGGTGTGGAAGCAGAACCTGGGTGTGTCTACTACAAGACTTGTAGGATGGTCTCAACACAAGAAGGAAAACACGGCTTGTGATCAGGGTCTGGGGAAGGGGCTGAAGATGTCATATTTGGCATCAAAGGTGGCAAGAAGAAGCTCCTGAGATAGCTAAAGAAGCAGGCTGAAGATACAGATGCGGAAGATGAGCCTTTCAAACAGAAACAAGGGAACAAAAGAAACTCCATGAGCAAAAGGCCAAGACCACCGGGAAGGCCACCTCCACAGGTGGAATTAAGAATGAGGCACTTGTGAGGCAGAGGCAGGTGGATTACTGTGTCCAAGGACAGTCTGATCTACATAACAAGCTCCACACCAGCCAAGGCTGCATAGTAAGACCCTGTTTCAAAGAAACAAAACAAGAACAAAAGAGGAAGAGGAAGAATATGAAGAAAAATATAAAGGAGGAGGAGGAGGAGGAGGAGGAGGAGGAGGAGGAGAAGAAGAAGAAGAAGAAGAAGAAGAAGAAGAAGAAGAAGAAGAAGAAGAAGAAGAAGAAGAAGAAGAGGAAGAAGAAGAAGAAGAAGAAGAATAGAAGAATTTGGGGAAAAGGAAACTGTTCCTTGTTGCTGAGATGATGGTAATCCTCTTCCACTCCTATTTAAATATCTGGATTCATATCTTTTGACACCTGTAGCTAGAATTAAACAATGTCTTGGAATTCACTGCACATTGTAATAAACTTTTGTTTACAGTCTGAACCAGCTGGTCACATTTTTTTCACTTCAGTACTGACCATGGAACATCACCCTTTCACTCTTAAAGAGATGGCGACTAGATGTTCAATTAATCATCACAGCTAATTGACTCTACATCTTTAATATCTTCAAGCATCTCAGTTGGGCGAGAGCAGTAGGGGTGAGGCCAGGTTAAATCTTTGCTTACTGCCCTTACCCCAGTTTAATAAAATATTTCCGGGGAGTTGGAGAGATGGCTCAATGATTAAGAGCACCTGCTTCTCTTCCAGAGGACCCAGGTCCAAATCCAAACACCCACATTCTGCCTCACAACCATCTGTAACTCCAGTCCCAGGGGAGCAGATACTCTCCTTCTGACCTCTTCAAGCCCTGTATGCACATGGTACAGACACAGGCAAAACAACCACATACATAAAAAGAAAACAATTAATTTAAAAAGTCCACTGAAATAACAATACAAAGCACAGGTAATGATATAAAGAGGAAAAAACAAACCTTCTATAATGATTTTCTAATTTCTTAATTATTTAATTTTATACTACTTTATTTTTGGGGCAAGGTCTAGCTTTGCAGCTCCACCTGCCCTGGAGAATAGTTTGGTCTCAAACCTGTGATCCTATAGTCTCCCAACTAGTGAGGTTACAGGCCTATGCCACCACAACAGGCTGAAAAATAGTATTTCATAATCAATAATTCAAAAATTTATATGAAAGTATTCTCCCTATGTAGCAATAAGCAAGTTGAAGGTTGGGCTAATGTTCAAGTTCAGTATAAAGCCCAAGCAGGGTAGAAAAATGAGTTGTGTAGCTTTTCATAAAACCTCTATGCAGAGTTTCAGTAAATCTGTACTTAGAGCAACATTTTGTCAAACGGTGCCTTTGATTCGACTCTCCGCTTTCTTGGTGGGTAGTGGGTCACTAGGGTTCAAACAGGATCCCAAGTAGCACATGCTAACCTGAAGTTGCTGTGTAGCCAAGAATGACCCTGCCTCCAGCCCTAGAGCGCTGGGGTTAAAGGTGTGGACCACGATGTGATAGCTGTGATTGATTGTCAACTTTGACTACATTCGGAATGACTGTAATCCAGAAACAGAGGGCACACCTGTGAGGGATGTTTTGCTTGGTTTGAAGTGGATGAATCCATTTCTAGTCCAGACCTTTGAGGTAGGGAGACACACACCTTTGAGCCCGGCCTTGAGGTGGGAAGGCACACCTTTAACCTGGGCCGTACCTTCTGCTGGAAGCCTATATAAGGACGTGGAAGAATGAAGTGAAGCTTTTGCTCTTTGCCTGCTTGCCCTTGCCTTGCTCGCACATCCATCCCTCTATTGGTGTTGCCATCTACTTCCTTGGGATTCCAGCCCAGGCTGAAGACGACACAAGACATCCAGCCATGTAGGATGAAAAACTACTGGATTCTTGGGCTTGCCATTCACAGTCAGACATTGCTGGGTTAGTTGGAGTACAGCCTGATGTAAACCATTCCATCAAACCCTCCTTTATATACAGAAGATTCATTCTATAAGTTCTGTTACTCAAGAGAACCCTGACTAATACACACTAATACTAACACACTCCAGGCTTACTCCTTTCCTTTTCCTGTGAAAAGACCCAACCTTTGGCACAATAAACTCTTGAAAACCTTTTCACAATTTGGCTTTAGATATTAAGAGTTATAAAAATGTTCATAGCCTTTGACCCAGCAATCCCAGCTCTTGGCAACACATTCTGAGAGAAACATTGTAAATACTCAGGACTGTGGCCTTAGTTTAACAGCCCTGTGTTAAAAACAGCCTAAATAAACAGCAAGAATAGCAAAAGGAACAAGTAAATATGGATTATTTTGCAACCACTAAAATTTATAATTAGGCAAACTATGTGGTCACTTGGAAAATAGCTCCTGAGATAATGTTACTCGAGGTAACCAGGAGACACACATGTATACATGCCTCTGGATTCAACTATTTTAATTTGCACTTTCAAAATGAGGAGACAAAAGGCAAACAGGAGGGAAGATAGAAATAGTTGTTCAGACAAAGACATTGTGGAGGCTTTGTTTCTTTTAAAATTTATTTCACTGTTTTATCGTTTGTGTTATTAAAAAAAAAAAAAACAAAGTGGGGCCATGAAAAATTCAACTGGTTTTGAGCATTTCAGGGGTTGGAAGAATAATTCCCTCCTAGGTTGAAGGAGTTAGGATGCCTTCGGAGGTGCTTGGCCTAAAATCATCATGGTGACTTCGGTTCACATGACTGAAAACTGACTGTTTCTTAAACATTATATTAAGAGTGTTTCAGGGGCGGTGGTGGCGCATGCCTTTAATCCCAGCACTTGGGAGGCAGAGGCAGGCGTATCTCTGTGAGTTCGAGACCAGCCTGGTCTACAAGAGCTAGTTCCAGGACAGGCTCCAAAACCACAGAGAAACCCTGTCTCGAAAAACCAAAAAAAAAAAGAGTGTTTCCACACAGCTTACATCCTTCATTAAGACCCATTTACTATATGGGCCACAAGATGGCTTAGAGGGCAAGGAGTTTGCCAGGGAGCTGGACCTGAGCTCAGTCCTTCCAACCATGGTAGAAGAAAAAAAAAAAAAAAACGGTTCCTGAAAGTTGTCCTCTGCTAAAATGTAAGCTCTGTGAAGGCATGGCTTTTATAACTACACAGCTGCCGTGATGGAGCTAGGAATATTCCAGAAGATCTGTTCCGAAGCCTTTTTGCTATACAAGTAAACTCCCGCTCAGACCCCTGGGAGGGAAAACAAAGCTGGAGCAGATGCAATAAGCACGAGCTGCCTACGCTAATTCTTCCTGGTCTCCGTCATTTTGTCCCCGCTGGTGGCCTTCTGAAATTCTTGTTGAATTCAGCTGGTCTTTCTGGAGGGGAAAGCGTGTGTGTGTGTGGGGGGGGGGGGTGAGGTTTGATAAAGAGAATAAGGAGCATTAAGTCAAGAATATTTCAGTCTCAATTTTCAATTCTTAACTGGTACCACAGTTCTGTGAAGAGGTCCAAGGATGCTGGAAATGAAGTTTCATTTTCAACAGTTAGGTACAGACTGCTTAGCTGTCTCTCCCCCACCCAGAAATCAGGGCACAGCCCTCCTTTCACAGGTCTCTGTCCGGGACACAGTTGACGAGAAAACAAGCTGAGCTGTGACCTCAGAGTCGCTCCCCCTTGCAGCTAAAATATAGCTGGTGGTGTGACTTAGTGCTTAGACGGCTCTGCACGCTTGGCCGGCAGCGAGTAGTACGAGAAGAATTAAGTGTGACCTGTTAAAGGAAGCGTGTACTGGGGGTGGGCTTGGGGTTTCAGAAGCCCACATCAGGCCCAGTCTCTCTCTCTCTCTCTCTCTCTCTCTCTCTCTCTCTCTCTCTCTCTCTCTCTCTCTCTCTCTCTCTCCCTCCTACAGGAGGCCAGGATGTAGCTCTCAGCTACTTCTCCCGCACCTCCTTGCCTGCCTGCCGTCCTTCTCCCTGCTATGATGACTATAAAGTTTCTTCTGTTGATCTTATCTGTGGCACAGTGGCTGCACCTGATCCTGTCACTACCTCAGCTGCTGACTGCACTTCTGCAGCTGCTGCCACCTCAGCCACCTCCACATAGGATGGCAAATGTTTCACTAAGTTTCTATCTTTCTATTTTACCAGTAAAGACCTGGGAGCCAAATGCTGGAGTGAAAAACTGCTAGATCAGAGAGGCAGAGAAAGCAGCCAGCAGACCTTTCTCCTCTGCCATTGTCTCAAGAAGAGGGTTTTTTCCTAGCCATCTGAAAAAAACAAACAACAAAAACAAAACAACAACAACAAAAAAAACCTCTAAGATTGCATTATTTAAATAAAACCAATCAAAGGCCAAGAGGCAGAGCAAGCAACCAGCTGATTGGAAGTAACCACAGAGAGTGAGGGGAACTCGGGAAGTTGGATAGAGATGTACAGGAAGTAGAAGGGAGGGATATCTAGTTCCAAACACTGTGGCTTTTTTTCTGCTACCACTGAATCAGGAAACCTCTCTTAAAGAACCCTCAGTATGTTGCCAGAAGCAAAGCCCATGGGGGGGGGGGGGAGAGGGAGATGTGGCCAAACTTTGTTTTTTAGTGTCCAGAGTTCCTTTCCCAAGTTTTCTCAGGTTTTACGCGGCTATAGTTGACCACATTGGAGTGCCAATTTGTTGTAGAAGGTTGCTTGTTCACTTCCTAGCAGCCCAGATTTTAACATTTCCCTGGGATAAGTTATAGTATCAAAAGCCTGAAAGTATTATTGATAAATAAATGTCATTGTTTAACCTCAGAAGTATAATGTCAACATCTAGTCTCACCATCAGTATAAGCATGCCATGTCCCTCTCCTCTCAGGATTGCTGGGTATTAGGGTTGCCACAGAGCAGCTTCTATGGTAGCTCTAGCCCTACAAGTCACATGGGACTTTATCTTATCAGAATTATTTGTCAGACTCAATGGTGATAATTGGCACCCTGTTTAATGAGTGAAATTCAGTTCATGAATGAGAATAGGAATTTCCACGTTAGGCCTCAAGAGAATCAGCATTCCATCCATCCATCCATCATTTAACTAGCCCTAAGAGCAGTTACTACAGCCAACACTGTATTTGGCTTCAGTATGATACACACATGAAATAAAGACATAGCAGATTCCCCTAAGCTGAGTGACAGAGTTAAGGATCATTTGAAAATGTAGGTGTTCAGTGGGGATGGAGAAATGAGGGGAGATCAGGACATTGCTACCATGCTCATATAGAAAAGGGTCTTTATGTTATTTGTTTTATTTATTTTGGAGACAGGATCTCAGTAGTCCTTGCTGGCCTTGAATTCAATAACTAGCTGAGGATGACCTTGGTCTTCTGATCCTCCTGAGCCATCAGGTGTCATTTATAGAGTGCTGGGGATGAAACCCAGTGCTTCATGATGCTAGGCAAACATGTTACCAACTGAGCTACAGCCCCCAGACCCTGGAGCAGTGGTTCTCAACCTGTGGGTCCCTATCCCTTTGTGGATCAAGTGATCCTTTCATAGGGGTCACCTAAGACCATCAGAAATATCAGATATTTACATTATGGTCCATAATAGTATCAAAATTATAGTTATAAGGTAGCAACAAGAATAATTTTATGGTTGGGGGGGTCAGCACAACTTGAGGAACTGTATTTAAGGGCTGCGGCATAAAAAAGGTTGAGAACCACTGTCCTGGAGAAATGTCTAAGTCAACACTGTTGCAGCTTTTGATTCAAGTCAAAGGGGGAAAATGCATATCTCCACTGGTCATCCAAGAGCTAGGAATCTAAGTCAAAGCTTTATTGTGAATGGTCACGAACAGTCTATACTGTATCCCATGATGCCCCTGAATCTGTAATAAAATTAAGATGTTTTAATGTTGGAGAAGGAAGCCGCTTGTTGGTTCCCAGCTATATAGCCTCAAAATAATCACACAGAAACTGTATTAATTAAATCACTGCTTGGCCCATTAGCTCTAGCTTCTTATTGGATAACTCTTACATATTAATTTAACCCATTTCTATTAATCTGTATATTGCCACATGGCTGTGGCTTGTCAGGTGAAGTTTTGGTATGTCTGTCTCCATGGCTTCTCTCTGACTCCACCCTTCTTTCTCCCAGCATACAGCCTAGCTTTTCCCACCTAGTTCTATTCTTCCCTGCCATAGGCTCAAAGCAGTTCTTTATTCATGAACCAATAAAAGCAACACAGAGACAGAAGAACCTCCTATACCATTTTAATCATCTACTGTGTATAAAAAGCAAGGCTTCCAGAAGATGAGCTGGGTCTTCCCTGACACTTCTCCCTCCACTGCCTGCTTTGAGGTACCATTGCTAAGTGGATGTCAATCCCAGGGTGAGAACGTGACGCTAACATAGACCATCAGAGCTGAAATTCTCTCCCCTCCCCCGGAATAGTTGGGGAATAACAATGTACTTGTGAATTTCCATGAACAGGAGCTTGCTTGGAGGGAAAAGAGAAGCACAGTAGGCTGGATTACCTGGGATATGGGAGGTGAAAGCTGCCCTGAGTGAAGGGTACAGTATATGCTTCCAGACCAGCCCCTGTGCCCATGTCAGACCCCCACAGAAGGGGAGTTCTAGGATTAAAAACCAATACAACCACCGATAAAGGAACACTCCCTTCCTTTTTGTTTACCCCGCAGGAAACCAAGCAGAGGTACGCTTTCCTGAAGAGCGGTTGTGTCCGTGGAAACGAACAGGAGGGAGAGAAGGATCTGCTGGGTAGCTGCAGGAGCCTGAGCACAGGCGATTGCATTTCCGCGAGGCTGAGAGAGAGTAAATGACAAGACTCCAGCAATCTCATCATTTGGCCCACAACCAGAGACACATCATGTTCCTCTTCTTCTTTTTTTTTCTCTCCAACACAGGGTTTCTCTGTGTAGTCCTGGCTATCCTGGAACTCACTATGTAAACCAGGCTGTCCTCAAACCCAGAGCTGTGTACCACCACCAGACCATACATCATTTTTCGACGCCATCTTTGTAGGGTGTATAGTGAGCTGGTTAGGGTAAGGACACGATCTATAATGTACTCACTGTGTGACTCAATACAAGTGGCTTGATCTCCCTGAGCCTAACTCACCAATTGTAAAAGTGGTAATAAACAGTGTTAACAATTGACAGCAGAGACTCACAGGAAGAATCTATGGAAATTTTTTGTGACCCTACCCAGACATTATAGAAAATATCACAACTTAATTTATTTAAATGATTCATAGTAATGTCCTTTTTGAGCTGTGATTCTCAAAACAGAGGCATTTTGGTTTTTATGGGAGCGCCATTAGGTTAGGAGTGGTCCTAGGATGTAGTGGAGAGAGGTCTAGGAGACTGTCCACTTCAAAGCATTACCTTGGCTCCCCCACAATTTTGATGTCTGTAGTAGATATCAGTGAAAATCCTCACCATAGCTATTTATCTGTCATAGAAATTCAAAGATTCCTCTCAGTTTCTGCCTTGTTAAACACTTTGAAAATTCACTGTGTGCACATCATGGGGGGTGGGGGCTCACCTGCGTCAGCTCACGAGTGGAGGTGAGAGGAAAACTTTGGGCAGGCAGCTCTTTCCTTTCGTCTTTCTGTGTATTCTAGAGATTGAACAGCATCACCAGTGATGGGGAAGCTCAGCCAATCACATTTGGCTAGGGTGTAGTCGCCTGGGGCCAGGGAAGAAAACCTGGGGTCCAGGTGCGCTCACTCTCTGCTCTGCGCACTGTGTTCATCGAACCCCGGTCATGTGAGTTTCCCCATTTTCAAAAAAAACAAACAAACAAACAAAAAAAAAACCAGAGGGATAATTGGTAATAGGATAATAGATTGGTATTTGTGAGTTCTTGTTTTTAGAAAATTATATCAGTATCGATTCTTGTGTATTGATACAAAGTTAAATTATATTGAATATTGTATGAGAGTATGCTTCTACCTCTGTTTAAAAGATTTTTTATGTATTAATATATATATATTGTTGATGTGGGAGTGTCATATATCAATCTGTTGATTTCATTGGTTAAGTTATAATAAACCAGCTGCTTGGCCTCATGGCTTAGAACATAGATGGGAGGAGTAAACAGAATAGAATTCTGGGCGGAAGAGGAAGTGAGGTCAGACTCTGCGCTGCTTCCAGAGGGACCGGACAGCCGCCATGCTCTGCTCTCCCAGGCAGCTGCAACCCACGATGGACGTAGGCTAGAATCTTCCCGGTAAGCGCACCTTGGGGTGCTTACACACATCATTAGAAATGGGCTAGTCCAGGTGCGAGAATTAGCCTGTAAGGGCTAGAGTTCATGGGTCAAGCAGTTCTTTAAATGAATACAGTTTGTGTGTTGTTATTTCGGGCATGAGCTAGCCAAGCGGCCGGGGTGTTGGGGACGCAGCCCCGCCGCTCCTATTTCAACAGATGGCGCCCAGACGTGTGGCTAACTGAATCCACAAAAAGCCTGAGAAAGCTTGGGAAAGAATGGAGTGAAGCATGTTTTCTTGGTAGCAGAAATTTCTTGGGTCTACTCTGCTTGCTAGAGGCAAGCAAGCGCTCTCATCTAAGAGAGGCTTCCTGACTCAGCTTCAGCTGCAAAACCCTGCAGCTCATTAAGAGGTCCTGCCACAAAACACTTAAATGGTGTTGACGAAAAGCTGAACGCATGCTTTTCGATTTTCAGCTGTAGCAGGAAAAAAGCTGTGCCGTTTAAAAATGCCGGCTTTCTGGGCTGTCCTGCCACGGCAAACTCTGACTCTTTTACGCAGGCGGTTCGTGTGGTTTGCAAGCACAGGCTGCTGAAGCTCGCTTGCTGGCAGGGACCTTGAAATGCCATAGAGTTGTGGCAGTAAACATGGCTACAACCGGTACCTCAGCCATGAGGCTGGAAAGCTAAGGAATGGACTGGATCTAGCTGGCAAAGCCACGGCTTTAATCCTACTCATATTGCTCAGTAATTTAAAGGCTCGTGTGGTCAGAAAAAGAGAGATATACAGTAAAGAGATTCAAAGATAAAGAAAATGTTTAAATGATTTACAGTGTGTTAAAAATATATGCAAGCTAAAAGTTAAAAGTTTTTAAAAAAAAAGTAAGAAAAAGAGAAGTTGTGTGTGGTAGTACACGCCTTTAATCCCAACACTTGGGAGGCAGAGGGAGATTGACCTCTGTGACTTCAAGGTGTGGTAGCACACGCCTTTAATCCCAGTGCCTAGAAGGCAGAGACAAACAGATCTCTGTGAGTTCAAGGTGTGGTAGCAAACACCTTTAATCCCAATGCCTGGGAGGCAGAGACAGGCGGATCTCTGAGAGTTCAAGGAGAGCCTGGTCTACAGAGTTATTCCAGGTCAAAGAGATACAGAGAATATAAAATAAAAGTAAAAATAAACGAAATAGAGGTTAAAATAAAGCGTACAAAGATGGAAAATACACAGAGAATCTTGATACTGTATACTATTATGCTCTCTTTGAATTGTTTGAATGCTGAGGAAGGAGCAACAGCTGCTAAAAGATATTTGTTTATAAATGCTGCTGAACTAATCCATCGTAGAGATTTTGATGCCTTGACTTTGAAATTTGGATCTAAGGACATGATACTTTGGAAAGGAGTTTCTTTTTTTGTTTTCACAGAGGATGAGACCCTGTTCATTTCTTCTATTCCGATATGGTATGATGGACCACGCCCTCCTGAACGGTTGCTGTGAATACCTTCAGAAAATTGCTTCGCTCAACTGCCAACTGAGATGAAACTAGCACACAGGTTATACCATGAAAGACCTAATTAACGACGCCCCCATTCAGCAGGAAGCAGTTTGGAGAGAAAAAACTGCGCCCATGTTCCCAAATATTGTTTATAAATGTTCTTTTACATTTAAAGGGGGAGATGATATAGGTATGAATAATTTACATTGATATGGATTTTGCTTTAGTGATTTAAATTTAAGGTTAATTTTGTAATGTATATAGGTTGTTAATGAATAATCATTAATAATAGTTAAGTTTGTAGTCATGTTAGTTAAGATTTTCTAGATGTGCATAGATATATTTTAGATAGGCATTCTTCATATTTTTCAAAGATTATAGAATATGGCATTTTAAATGTTTTAATAACTTAGGACTTTTCATGACAATGAGACACTCTGCTCCTGGCAGCACCAATCTACTTCAAGAGGAAGATGGGCATCGAAGAGGATCCTTATGGAGTTTGATAGCCATTTGGGCAAGAAACTGCTCTTGCCTGGACTATTGCATAAACTGGACACAGAGAACCCGCAGAGAGAGGACTGCTGAACTTGCCTAAAGGTGAGATGATCTTTCGGGGTTCCTGATTCATGAAAGAGTCTGCAAGACATTCTTCAGGACAAGCAGATAGTGACTGCCTTTGAAATTTCCTGCTTTGTGGAAATGTCTGCTGGAAACTATGGGCCTGTAGGCCGAAGATGGATGCCCCAACGGTACAGAGGAACTTTGGGTGACTGTCCAGGCAGCGAGATGTCTCTGTCATTTCTAGAGCTTTGGATGTTAAGTTAAAGCCTTCTTTTTTTTTGTTTAAACAGAAAAAGGGGAAGTGATGTGGGAGTGTCATATATCAATCTGTTGATTTCATTGGTTAATTAAATAAAGAAACTGCTTGCCCTGATAGGTTAAAACATAGGTGGGAGGAGTAAACAGGAGGAAGAGGAAGTGAGGTAAGACTCCTCAGACAGACTCGACAGCTCCGCTCTGGAGCAGAGACGCCATGCTCAGCTCTCCCGGGTAGATGCGATAGCTCTGCGCTCTGAGGCAGACGCATGAAGCTGAGACCCAGGATGGACGTAGGCTAGAATCTTCCCGGTAAGCGCACCTTGGGGTGCTTACACACATCATTAGAAATGGGCTAGTCCAGGTGCGAGAATTAGCCTGTAAGGGGTAGAGTTCATGGGCCAAGCAGTTCTTAAATGAACACCGTTTGTGTGTTGTTATTTCGGGCATGAGCTAGCCAAGCGGCCGGGGTGTTGGGGATGCAGCCCCGCCGCTCCTTATTTCAACAGATGGCGCCCAACGTGGGGCTCGAACCCACGACCCTGAGATTAAGAGTCTCATGCTCTACCGACTGAGCTAGCCAGGCGGCCAGGGTGTTGGGGACGCAGCCCTGCCGCTCCTTATTTCAACATATTGTATTGATATATATTTACCATATTGCAGTATACATTTCTATCTCTGATTAAGGTACTTATATATTGTTTATGTGATGATATAAATTGTTTACATTTGGAGGTCATTGTCCTCATTTATTGCACAGTTGTTTATTCTCTTAGTCTTCAAGTTACATAGGTATTGAGAATTATAGATCAATAGTCATCTATGTTAGTCATATTTATATTTAGGCTAATCAGGTTCTTTAGATACGTAGAGATTATATTTAGTATAGATAATATAATCTTCAACCTCTTCAAAGAGCTGTAGAAAATGGCCTTTAATTTAACCTAGAGTTCCGTGGTAGTGAGACACAATCACTCCTAGCAACACCACTCTACTCCCGAGAGAATGTTGAGCACCAAAGACACTCCACTTGGAACTTGTCATCTTCTTGGCAGAACTGGCCTTTGGGCAAAGAAAAGCCCATACCTCGACCACTGACAGAGATACAGAGTATCCATAAATGGGGGGAAAAAAAAAAAAAACAGGATTGTCATATCCTGCCAAGACAGGGTAAGATAGTTCTGAAAAGTTTCTTGCCTTTGAAAATGGTATGTCAGCCAGGCGATGGTGGCGCACGCCTTTAATCCCAGCACTCGGGTGGCAGAGGCAGGCGGATCTCTGTGAGTTCGAGACCAGCCTGGTCTACAGAGCTAGTTCCAGGACAGACTCCAAAGCCACAGAGAAACCCTGTCTTGAAAAACCAGACAAAAAAAAAAAAAGAAAGAAAGAAAGAAAGAAAGAAAGAAAGAAAGAAAGAAAGAAAGAAAGAAAGAAAATGGTATGTCAGTTACGGTAGGCCTTAGCCAAAGTTGGTTGCCTCCACATTGCAAATGAGACTTTGGGTAGTTGCTCAGGTAGTCAGTTGTCTCTGTCATTTGATGCACATTTTGTAAGTTTCTCGATTGTACTTCCTGTTTACTCAGGTAATATTACTTCCCTTCTCGGATCTTTGATGGAGTTGAAGATTAAATAATTGTAGTTACCCTCCTCATGATTTAGCTAAACTTAATTTCAATACATTATTTAGACTCCTTGAAATAGAATGCTTAGTAAAACTTTAGTTATGTGTTTCTTGCTTAATATTGTTTGTTGCTTGTAATTTTATATTTGGTATCTGTTCCTACTGTATATAGTTGTATTGGGTTTGGTTCGATCTTGTTTAGACAAAAGGGGGAGATGATGGGGAAGCTCAGCCAATCACATTTGGCTAGGGTGTGGCTGCCTGGAGCCAGGGAAGAAAACCTGGGATCCAGGTGTGCTCATCGGACCCCAGTCATGTGAGTTTCCCTGTTTTCAATTATTAAATTATACCTGTTGTTTTGAGCTAGTTTGTCTCATGCTCTACCGACTGAGCTAGCCAGGCGGCCAGGGTGTTGGGGACGCAGCCCTGCCGCTCCTTATTTCAACATATTGTATTGATATATATTTACCATATTGCAGTATACATTTCTATCTCTGATTAAGGTACTTATATATTGTTTATGTGATGATATAAATTGTTTACATTTGGAGGTCATTGTCCTCATTTATTGCACAGTTGTTTATTCTCTTAGTCTTCAAGTTACATAGGTATTGAGAATTATAGATCAATAGTCATCTATGTTAGTCATATTTATATTTAGGCTAATCAGGTTCTTTAGATACGTAGAGATTATATTTAGTATAGATAATATAATCTTCAACCTCTTCAAAGAGCTGTAGAAAATGGCCTTTAATTTAACCTAGAGTTCCGTGGTAGTGAGACACAATCACTCCTAGCAACACCACTCTACTCCCGAGAGAATGTTGAGCACCAAAGACACTCCACTTGGAACTTGTCATCTTCTTGGCAGAACTGGCCTTTGGGCAAAGAAAAGCCCATACCTCGACCACTGACAGAGATACAGAGTATCCATAAATGGGGGAAAAAAAAAAAAAACAGGATTGTCATATCCTGCCAAGACAGGGTAAGATAGTTCTGAAAAGTTTCTTGCCTTTGAAAATGGTATGTCAGCCAGGCGATGGTGGCGCACGCCTTTAATCCCAGCACTCGGGTGGCAGAGGCAGGCGGATCTCTGTGAGTTCGAGACCAGCCTGGTCTACAGAGCTAGTTCCAGGACAGACTCCAAAGCCACAGAGAAACCCTGTCTTGAAAAACCAAAAACAACAACAAC
>NW_026067937.1:4872751-5007408 GCF_014885135.2 Alexandromys fortis | reverse complement strand
ATATAATATATTTATATTATATGATATACACATACTATATATATGGAGGAAAGTGTGTATATATAGATATATACATTTATATTATATAAATATATATTGAGAGAGATCTCATTATGCAGCCTCTAGGCTGGCCTCTAACCTGTGATCCTTCTGCCTCAGCTTCATAAATACCACTAAGCTAGACTTTGTGAAGATAAATTTTAATTAGATTTGTGCTCTATGATGCACGATAGATAGATAGATAGATAGATAGATAGATAGATAGATAGATAGATAGATAGATAGATAGATAGATGTAGCTATTGAGGGCTTTGTTTTGTAAACAGTGTCTTTTTCTTTAGATCAAAGTGACCTAGAACTCATTATGTAGCCCAGAATGGCCTCCAACTGGTAATAATTTTGTAATCTTTCTGCCTTACTTTCTAAATGCTGGAATTACAGGTATGTGCTACCATGCCCCTCTTGGACACTGGTCTTTGTAGCACTGGGGTGCTGTATTTATGGCCATTTCAGAAAGTCTTGCAATTTCTGTCCTACTCCCAAGTCAAATTCATTCAATAGTTTTATATGAAACTCATCAGCAATTTATAAAATCAAATATTCTAACACAATGAAACCTACATAGATACTCATCTGATGCATACATAATGAGGAATCACGATGAGATAATATTTAAAATATTAGTTTTCCAGATTAAATCACGGTTTCTACAGAAGCAGAAGAACTTGTGTATTTGATAAAAACACTGCAGTTCATAACATAAACAGTCTCAAATCTGAGGAGTGTTTTGGGCAGCCATCCTGGCACGTGTGATGGCATGCTGCACGTTGAGGACCAAGGCTGGAGTGAAGATACACCACGCGACACAGGCAGAGGCGGTCAGAAACACTGAGATCCTGCATTTGATGTTGATGCTAATTTTTGACAGCTACGCATGCATTCAGAAACCTTTTTACTAGGACCGATGTTTTTGCAAGTCCCGTGTTCAGATTTTCAACCCCTCAGGGTCACAGAGTTTAAGAAGTAAGGCTCTAGAGTTACCCCAATTTATGGACATGGGATTGGCCCCCCACATCTTTTGAATGAGAGCTTGTTGACCCTAGAAAGACACTGGCTGGGCTCTGTTCGTTCTAGACTAAGACTGCCAGCTGTCAACAGCCAGCAGCTGAGGAAATCAACTCTTTTGTCCCACAAGAGGGGATCTGAGCAGTGGGTGATTTAGAGACTTGCCTCTCTAACTGTCCCAAAGGGTCTGTGGGGGGTGGGGGCTAACAAAAGGGCAGTTGTCTGATGGATGTAGAGTTTTAAGTGTCACTTTTATAGAATGAAAAGACCCCAGAGACAGTTGGTGGTGATGGTTTCATGACACCGTGTGTGTACTTAATACCACTGAACCTATTGTTAAACCTGGTTGCCGTGGACTGAGGGAGCATGCGCTTGGTGTATGGAAGGCTTCAAGTTTGAACTCCAGTAAGACACACACACACAAATACAACCCACACCGATTAAGATTTGAGTGTGTGTGAGTGTGTGTGTGAGAAAGAGAGTGTGTGTGAGTGTCTGTGTGTGTGAGTGTGTGTGTGTGTGTGTGTGAATGTGTGTGTGAGTGTGTGTGTGCATGTGTGTGGTGCTGAGGATTGAACATAGGATCTCACACATGCTTTCCCGCTGAGCTCTATCCACAGTTCCCCAGGAAGTTTTATTTTTAATTTTCCAAAATTAAAGGAAAATGGGAAGCGATCAAAGGTAGGTAGGAGCAGGTGGTCCAGCTGTTGACATTCAGGGTTCCATCCTCCACGTGCTCCAGAGTTCTTCAGCTGCAGCATCAGTACAAACCACATGGGCATCTCTCTAGTTAGACTGCAGACTCGGGGAGCAGGTCTGCAGAGAGGCTTCAGGTTCTGCCTTAAAATTTCACAGGCCCGCAGGTGACGCTGGTGAGACCAAGCCAGTGCTCACACCACGAAGAACATGATACTAGGAGGATGTGGTTTTGCCTGACTGCTCCAAGTTGTGTTGCTGCCCAGTCTGATTTTCTGCTCCAGCGAAGCAGGAAAAGAAAGAAATCAGCATGCAGCTTCCTTCCTTCCAATCAAATGACTTGGTTTTGGTTTTGTTGGGAAATAGACTCTCATTCTGTGGACCGAGCTGGCCTCAAACTTGAAGCAGTCCCCCTGTCTCAATCTCCCGAGTGCTGGGACTCTTAGGTGTGAACCACTACACCTGGCTCTAAGCAGATAACTTTATAAAGTTGTGCGGGTCACCTCCACTACCACTCCATTGGCCGTAATTAAGCCACATGGCCACACCGAGCTACAAATTCATCAACCTGAAGAAGGGAGATAGATTTGAGGAGGATTAATGAGTCCTCATTGGGTTTTACTCAGGTCCCAGGTTTTATTTTGCTTTGGTTTGTTTTGATTTTTTGAGATTTTTTGCTTTTACTATGTGACTCTGACTGGCTTGGAAGTTGTTTGGTAGACCAGGCTGGCCCAGAACTTGTATCAATCCTCCTGCTTCTGCTTCCTAAGTGAGGGATTGTAGGCTTGCATCCTCCAGCCAAGTTTTTCTTGTTTTAAGATTTATTTTTATTTTTTGTGTATGACCATTTGCCTACATGTTTATGTTACCACGTGTGTGCAGTGCCCTTGAGGCCATCTTATCTCCTAGAAGGAACTGGAGTAAAGACATTGTGAGATGCGTGGGTGCTGGGAACTGAACCCCAGTCCTCTGGAAGGACAACCAGTGCTCTTACCTGCTGAGCCATCCACTGCTCGCTCTCTCTCTCTCTCTCTCTCTCTCTCTCTCTCTCTTTCTCTCTCTCTCTCTCTTACATACACACACATACACACATGCAATGGGGTTTGTTTTTGTTTTTGTTTTTCGAGACAGGGTTTCTCTGTGGTTTTGGAGCCTGTCCTGGAACTAGCTCTTGTAGACCAGGCTGGTCTCGAACTCACAGAGATACGCCTGCCTCTGCCTCCCAAGTGCTGGGATTAAAGGCGTGCGCCACCACAGCCAGGCTGCAATGGGTTTTTTGTTTGCTTGTTTGTTTTGTTTTGTTTTTCGACACAGGGTTTCTCCGTAGCTTTGGAACCTGTCCTGGAACTAGCTCTTGTAGACCAGGCTGGCCTCAAGCTCACAGAGATCCGCCTGCCTCTGCCTCCCAAGTGCTGGGATTAAAGGCATGTGCCACCACCGCCTGGCACATTGGTTTTGTTTTTTAAGACAGTGTCTCAGCTGGGCTTGTGTCGCGGTGTGCAACTTTAATTCTAGCATTCAGGAGGCAGAGGCAGGCAGATCTCTGTGTGTTTGAAGCCAGTCTGGTCTACAGAGTGAGTTCCAGACAGCCAAGGCTACAAAAAGATACCCTGTCTGGGGAACGAAACAAAAAAAAAAAAAAAAAAAAAAAAGACAGTGTCTCTCTCTGTGTCCACAAGGCTGGCCTCCGGTGCGCACCACCACGTTCAGCCCCCTCCCCCCAGTGTTAGGAATCTAATCACGTCCAGAACTTCATCCACACCAAGCAAGCACTTTGTAGCTGAGCTATATACACAGCCCTTCTGCTAATATCCCGGGGTTTTGTAATCCCTAATGCTCCCACCTATCCACACATAGAATCTTCACTTCATGATGGCTTTCTTATCATGTAACTGAAAAAAAATATTTGTAACCAAAGAAAATTCTCATTTGCTTGCTTGTTGGTTAGGTGCTGGGACTGAACCCGGGCCTCTCGAAAGCTAAGGGCATATTTCATCGCTGAGCTGCATGCACTCCAGCCCCACGAAGACTTCTTTCTCATTTCATTTCCTCCACTCTGGAACAGGGGTTCGATGCAAAACTGAAGAATGCAGGAGATAACAAAAACGTCCTAAAAGAGAAAAATAGATGTAGGGGTTTGGAAGGAAGCCCTGGGGACTGGAAGGCTCTCTGAGCAGGCGGCACTCAGAAAGTCTGAGAAAGCAGTCCTTAGGGAGCCGTAGCTGGTATCCCAGGATGAACCTACAGAAATGCTTAGTGGGACTTTTATTAAGTCTTACTGTGTGACGTATGACGTGACCCATCAGCCTGCTTTCTCTGCAAAGCTTTCCTCCAGAGTGTAAAGCCTCCTTCAATGGATTTTCTTTCTTAGAATGAAGAGAAGCCTTGAGTTTACCCTGAGGCCAGGACAAGGCAGGAACAAAGACTGTAGCTGGGTTCCATAATACTATAGATGCCCCCCTTTATCTCCTTTGTTGTGAGGAGTGGGGGTGTGGGACATGGACAAACAGACTACACACCTGACAAAAAAAAAAGTAGATTTTATGTTCTCGGAGCATGTGTCCAGCCGTGACAACTGACCACAAGGCTGTGATCACCAGCTGTGACCTGAGCAGCTGCACACTGCAGTTTCTTTTTTTCTTTCTTTCTTTATTCTTTTTTTTTTTTTTTTTTGTAGGGATAAGCCCAGCCCATTGGTGGGCGTGTTTACCTCGGGCTAATGTTTATGTATAAATCTGGTGGATGTGAGCCCCTGCCGCTTTTTTTTTTTTTTGTATCTCCTCCTCATCGCTGTATCCCTGATGTTGTAAGCTATCTCTTCATTAAAATTTGCTGTTTCATATTAAGCTAGCCTGGTTATTACACCGCTTATAGTTTGGCGCCCCACGTTGGGCACCACTCTGTAGAAGGAGCAGCAGGCTGCGTTCCTGGCACCCAGCCGCCCGCAAGGCTAGCTTTATCCGAAATAATTACACGGAAACTGTATTCTTTTAAACACTGCTTGGCCCATTAGTTCCAGCCTCTTTTTGGCTAGCTCTTACATATTGTTCTAAACCATTTATAATAATCTGTGTAGCCCACGAGCTGGCTTACCAGGGAAGATCTTAACCTGCATCTGTCTGGAGTGGGAAAATCATGGCGACTGCCTGACTCAGCTTCTTTCTCCCAGCATTCTGTTCTGTTTACTCCACCCACCTAAGGGTTTGTCTGTCAAATGGGCCAAGGCAGTTTCTTTATTAATTAACCAATGAAAGCAACAGATTAGAAAGAAATCACTCCCACATCAGTTTTTGCTTTTTGAGACATGGTTTTTCTGTATAACAGTTCTGGCTGTCCTGAAATTTACTTTGTAGACCAGGCTGGCCTCAAACTCACAGAGATCTACCTACCTCTGCCTCCCAAGTGCTGGGATTAAAAGCATGTACTACCACTCCTGGCATCTTCTTTTTTCTTAACTCTTTGCATCATCAAAAAAAAAATCTTAACTCGTCTTCCATTTTTGAGCTGTCATGATTAAAGTCCTGTTAAATGGGGTTTAAGTAAACTGAATCAAACCCATTTGACTGGTTTAGTAGTAGCCACACAATCTGAAATAATCGTGGAAAATTGAAAAAAATACACTTTAATCAGCAAACAATCCAAGAACTAAGCGACATGGTGAATTAAAGGAAAGGCCTTTCTCAAGTAGAAAAGGTACCCAAGTCCAGGCAGTGATGCTTGGCTGATAAAAATTATTGCCATGCAGTTCTGATGACCAAAGCTCAAGCCCTGAGCCTGTGTATGAAGTGAAATGCAGTGGACACATCTGTGATCCCAGCACTTCCACTGCAAGATGAGAGGAAGCTTGAATACACAGCACACCAGCAGAAAGAGCAGGAGGCCCTGCCTCAAAGCTGTCCTCTGGCCTCCATGTGCACACCATGGCACAGCGTCCCTACCATCATTTGTGCACATATACAGATAATAGTAATTTTAGAAATTAATACAAACAAACCAAATCGAAACACCAAAACCCCAAACCAAACATGTTGGGATAAGAGAACCGAGGTCCTAAAACTTCTCCATTGATCTTTACACTCAGACTGTGGCCTGCATGAAACTCCTCTCTCTCTCTCTCTCTCTCTCTCTCTCTCTCTCTCTCTCTCTCTCTCCTCCCTCCCCCCCTCTCTCTCACACACACACATACAGACATACTCATGCACACATACACACACACTCAATAAAATTTTAGAAAGAAAAAGGAAACTTACTTAATTCTATCAATTCTTTGCTCTTCTTCTTGAATTATAATTTTTCTTTTAAAACAAACACCTTGAGGCTGAGGGTTTAGCTCAATTGGTAAAGTGAACCATGAGGCCCATGTACAATTCCAGCACGGTACGCACAAGGGGGAGGGGGGATGGTGGATATATATTATTCCAGCACTTAGGAAGCAAAGGCAGGAGTTTAAGTAATCCTTGGCTACAAACAGAGTTCAAGTCCAGCCTGGGCTACATGAGACTTGTCTCCATCCATCAATAAATCAGTATGGGGGCTGGAGAAGTGGCTCAGAGGTTAAGGGTTCTGCTGCTTTACCAGAGGATCCAAGTTTGGTTCCTAGCACACACATTGAGTAGCTCATAACTACTTTAAGTTCAGAGTATTTAATGCCCTCTTCTGAACTCTTCTGCATTCTAAACAAAATGTTTTTAGCACAGAATTCTACCAGATTTTCAAAGAAGAGTTAATGCCAATACTCCAAAATTATTTTACAAAATAGAAACAAAAGAGAGACTACCCAATTTGTTCTACAAGGCCACGGTTACCCTGATGCCCAGACCACATAAAGACCCAACACAGACCAATTTCCTTATGAATACAGTGTAGAAATTCTCACTAAAATACTTGTAAACGGAATTCAAGAACACATAAATAGATCAACGACCATGATGAAGTAGCCTTCATCCCAGAGATGGTTCAATATATGTAAATCGATACATGCAATCCACCATATAAAGAAACTGAAAGATAAAAATCACATGATCGTCTCATCAGATATAGAAAAGGCCTTTGACAAAATCTAACACCCTTTCATGATAAAAATCTTAGAGGAATTATGGGTTCAAGAGACATACCTTGGAAGGACAGCTTGCTCCAATACTGAGGGGACTTAAGAGGTGAGTGAACAACCACACAGTGCGCGGGGGGGGGGGGGACGACACCCCACTCTCTAGGACTTTCACAGTAGAACAAAACCCCAGCCCCTCCCCCAACTTCCTTGGCTTTTCTAGCCAGCAGGGAGTTTCCTGCAGGTAGGCTCCCCCAAAACCCAAACCCATCCAGTAGCCCATCCATCCAAACTACTAGCCACACCCCACTCCCAAACCCACCTATCCTATCCTTCTGCAATCTCAGTGGAACTCTGAAACACAGCTTGCTCCAGTACTGAGGGGACTTCGATGGAGAAAACAAGAGATTCCATGACAAAAACAGATTTAAACAATACGTATCCACAAACCCAGTCCTACAGAAAGTACTAAAAGGAAAACCCCCAACCCAAGGAAGCTAACTACATCCACAAAAACACAGGCATCTGATCAACCCCCACCAGCATAACCCAAAGAAAGGAAACACATAAACACTACTACCAAAAAATAACTGGAATTAACAACCACTGGTCATTTATATTGCTTAATATCAATGAACTCAATTCACCTATAAAAAGAAACAGGCTAAGAAAATGGATGCAAAAATAGAATCCAGCCTTCTGCTGTATACAAGAAATGCACCTCAGCCTCAAAGATAGACAGAACCTCAGAGTAAAGGGCTGGGAAAAGGTTTTCCTATCAAATGAACCTGAGAAAAAAGTGAGTGTAGCTATCCTAATATCTAACAAAATTGATTTCAACCTAAAATCAATCAGAAGAGATGGAGAAGGAAACTTTATACTCATAACAGAAACATTGCAACAAGATGTAGTCTCAATCCTGAACATCTATTCCCCTAATACAAGAGCACCCACATATGCAAAAGAAACATTATTAAAACTTAAATCGCACATCAAATCCCACACACTAATAGTAGGAGACTTCAACACTCCACTCTCGCCAATGGACAGGTCAACCAGACAGAAACTTAACAGAGAAATAAGAGAACTAACAGATGTCATGAATCAAATGGACTTAACAGACATCTATAGAACATTCCACCCAAACACAAAAGAATATACCTTCTTCTCAGCGCCTCATGGAACCTAAAATTGATCACATACTCTGTAACAACCTCCACAGATACAAAAAAAAAAAATTGGAGTAACCCCCTGTATCTTATCAGATCACCATGGATTAAAGTTAGAATTTAACAACAATACTACTCTCAGAAAGCCTACAAACTCATGGAAATTGAACAGTGAACTACTGAACCATCCCTGGGTCAAGGAAGAAATAAAGAAAGAAATTAAAGACTTCCTTGAATTCAATGAAGATGAAGGTACAATGTATCCAAAACTATGGGACACTGTGAAAGCAGTACTAAGAGGAGAGTTCATAGCACTAAGTGCCCACATAAAGAAAACAGAGAAAGCTCACATTAGTGACTTAACAGCACACCTAAAAGCTCTAGAACAAAAAAAGCAGACTCACCCAGAAGAAGTGATAGGAAATAATAGGCTGAAATCAACAAAATAGAAACAAAGAAAATAATATAAAAAAATCAATGAAATATTGGGTACTGTGACCCCCCAGATCCTGAATTTCCTGTGACCCTCTGCCTGCTGGAGTAAAAACTTGTCTTGTAGCGGCTCTGAGCACCAGACCCTCAAGAGTTCCTGATGTCTGGGGAGTGGTTTCTGATGGGCTTGCAGCTGAGAGTTTGGGTATGGCCATTAGTCAAGGAGACCCTATATAAGCTGCTCTGGAACACAATAAAGGGGCATTCTTGTTTCAAGGATGACCTCTCTCTCTCTCTCTCTCTCTCTCTCTCTCTCTCCTCTCTCTCTCTCTCTTTCTCCTCCCCCTCCTCCTCCTCTCCCCTTTCTATCTCCTCTCTCCCCCTCTCTTCTCTCTCTTCTCTCCTCCTCTCTCCTCTCTCCCCCTCTCTCCCCTCTCTCTCTCTCCCCTTATTTCCTCTCTCTCTTTCTCTCTGGATGTGTGTGTTGTTTCAGTCTCCAGCCCATTGCCTGGCTTGTGAACCATACGGTAGTGTGTAGTGCATAGAGCAGGCATTGTGCTACAATGAAACAGCTAGTTCTATGAGAAAATCAGCAAGATAGACAAACCCTTATCTAAACTAATCAAAAGGCAGAGAGAGAACATTTAAATTAACAAAATCAGAAATTAAAAGGGGGACATGACAACAGACACTGAGGGAATTCAGACAATCATAAGATCATACTACAAAAACCCGTACTCCACAAAACTAGAAAATGTAAAAGATATGGACAATTTTTTAGATAGATACCATATACCAAAATTAAATCAAGACCAGGTGAGCAATTTAAATAGATCTGCAAGCAAATAGAAGCTGTCATCAAAACCCTCCCAACCAAAAAAAAAAAAAAAAAAAAAGCCCAGGGCCGGATGGTTTTAGTGCAGAATTCTACCAGAACTTCCAAGAAGAGCTAATACCTATACTCCTCAAATTGTTCCACAAAAATAGAAACAGAAAGAACATTGCCAAACTTTTTATGAGGCTACAGTTACCCTGATACCAAAACCACACAAACACTCAACCAAGAAAGAGAATTACAGACCAATCTCACTTATGAACATGGATGCAAAAATACTCAATAAAATACTGGCAAACTGATTCCAAGAACACATAAAAAAATGATACATCATGATCAAGTCTGTTTCATCCCAGAGATACTTAAAGAAATGTTCAACATCCTTAACCATCAGGGAATTCAAATCAAAACAACTCTGAGATATCATCTTACACCTGTAAGGATGGCTAAGATCAAAAACACCAATGATAGCTTATGCTGGAGAGGATGTGGAGTAAGGGGAACACTTATCCATTGCTGGTGGGAATGCAAACTTGTGCAACCACTTTGGAAATCAGTATGACAGTTTCTCAGAAAATTGGGAATCAACTTACCTCAGGATCCAGCAATACCACGTTTGGGCATATACCCAAAAGATGCTCAATCATACTACAAAAGCATTTGTTCAACTATGTTCATAGCAGCATTATTTGTAATAGCCAGAACCTGGAAACAACCTAGATACCCCTCAACCAAAGAATGGGTAAAAAAAAAATGTGGCACATTCACACATTAGAGTACTACAAAGGACATTGAGCCTATAGTTCATGATCCTAGAGAAGCTAAGTAATAAGGTGAACCCAAAGAAAAACATATAGGTCCACCTGGAAATTGGAAACAGACAAGATTGCCTGACAAAATTAGGAGCATGGGAGTGGGGGGAGAAGGGAGGGCAAATGGGAAAGAGGGGGAAGAAGGGGAGGGTTGAGGAAAACTTGAGGAAATGAGATAGTAGAGATAGAGGAAGGACAGAGATGAGAACAAGGAAAGAGATATCTTGATCAAGGGAGCCATTATAGGGTGAGCAGAAACCTGGCTCTAGAGAAATTCCCAGGAATCCACAAGGATGACTCCAGCTAAGAACCTAAGCAATAGAGGAGAGAGGGCCTGATCGTGACTTGCCCTGTGGTCAGACTGATAAATATCTTAAATATCACCTTAGAACCTTCATCCAGCAAATGATGGAAACAGAGGCAGAGACCCATATCGCATCACTGAACTGAGCTCCCATAGTCCAGTTGAAAAGTGGGAGGAGTGAGAATATGAGCAAAGAGGTCATGACCATGATGGGTTCACCCACTGAAACAGTCTACCTGACTAATGGGAGCTCACCAACTCCAGCCGGACTGGGAAGGAACAAGCATAGGACCATACTAGTCCCTCTGAATGTGGGTGACAGTGGAATTGCTGGGGCAGACTGAGGGGCACTGGCAGTGGCACCAGGATTTATCCCTACTGCATGTACTGGCTTTTTGGAGTTCTATTCTCTTTGGATGGATACCTTGCTCAGTCTAGATATATCTTAAACCTTTCACTGGGAGTCATGGCGTTAACATGCCTTTAATCCCAGCACTCAGGAGGGAGAGGCAGGTGGATCTCTGTGAGTTAGAGGGCAATCTGGTGTACAGAGAGAGACCTAGGACAGGCTCCAAAGCTACAGAGAAACCCTGTCTCGAAAAAAAGAAAAAGAAAAAATTTACTGGGAAACTTTTACAGCTGATAAACACTTTGAGCAAAGTAGATGGATACAAAATTAAGAAAAATCAGTATCCCTCCTAGGCACAAATGACAAACAGGCTGAGAAAAAAAATAAGGAACAACACCTTTCACAATAGACTCAAATAATATAAAATATGTTGGGGTAACTCTAACCAAGCAAGTGTAAAACTTATATGATAAAACCTTTAAGACACTGAAGAAAGAAAATGGATATTTCAGAAAAATGTAAAGATCTTCATGCACATGGATCAGTAGGAGTAATACAGTAAAAATGTCATCCTACCAAAAGCAATCCATAGACTAAATGAAATCCCCAAAATTCCAACACAATTCTTCACAGATCTTGAAAGGACAATTTTCAGCTTCACATGGAAACAAAAAACCCCAGGACAACTAAAACAATCCTGAACTATAAAAGAACTGCTGGAGGCATCCCACCCCTGATTTCAAGTTGTGCTGCAGAACTATAGTAATAAAAACACCATCATATTGGCATGAAAACAGACAGGTTGATCAATGGAATAAAATCAGAGTCTCAGACATAAATCCACACACTTATGCACACCCAAGTTTTATAAATAAGCCAGAAAAATACACACTGGAAAAAAGAATCTTCAGCAAATGGTGCTGATCAAACTGGACACTGCACATAAAAGAACACAAATTGTTCCATACTTATCACTCTGCACAAAATTCAACTCGAAACTGGGCATGGTGGTGCACATCTTTAATTCCAGCACTCTGGAAGGAGAGGCAGACAGATCTCTGTGAGTTCAAGAGCAGTTACACAGAGAAACACTGCCTTAAGAAACAAAACAAAACAAAAAAAAAAAAAAAAAAACCTGAACTCCAAATGAATCTAAGATCTCAACATAAAACCAGAGACACTGATCTGATAGAAAGTGGGGAATAGCCATGGATGCATTGGCATGGGAAAAGACTTTCTGAACAAAACAATAATAGCCTAGGTACAACGGCTAATAAATGAGACCACTCACGAAACTGAGAAGCTTCTCTACGGCAAAAGACACTGTCACTCATTCAAAGTGGTAGCCTGAAGAATAGGAAAAGGTTTTTTTTCCAACTACACATCCAATAGAAGGCTAATATTCAAAATACATAAGAATTCAAAAATCTATATATCAAAAAAAAACAAATAACCAAATTTTAAAAGGAGATACAGATCTAAACAGAGAATTCTCAAAAGAGGAAGCTCAAATGACTAAGAAACACTTAAAGAAAAGTTCAACATCCTTAGTCATCACAGAAATGCAAGTCAAAAGTACTTTTGAGATCTCATCTTACACCTGTCGGAATGGTCAATAAAACAAGTAATCGCTCATGTTGGCAAAGATGTATACTAGGGGAACATTCACCCACTGGTGAGGGTGCAAACTTGTATAGCCACTATGGGAATCAATATGGTGGTTCCGCAGAACAATGGGCCTACCTCAAGATCCAGTTTGGGCAAAATACCACTCTTCAGCATATACCCAAAGGACATGTCATTCTACCACAGAGACACTTGTTCAATCACGTTCATTGCTGCTCTATTTATAATAACCAGAAATTGGAAACAACCTAGATGCCCCTCAGCAGAAGGATGAATAAAGAAAATGTGGTACATTTACACAACATATGGAATATTACTTAGCTATTTAAAAATGAATCATGAAATCCCCAGGTAAATCATGGAAATATATATCCCAGGACAGCCAGGACTACACAGAGAAACCCTGTCTCATACAACAACAACAACAACAACAAATCATCCTGAATGAGGAAATCCAGACCCAGAAAGATAAATATGGTATGTATTCATTTATATATAAATATTAGCTGTTAAGTTAATGATAGCCAAACTACAATCCATAAAACCACAGAAATTAGGTATAGAGTATGGGACTGGAGTGTGTGTGTGTGTGTTGGGGACAGATAGATCTCCCTTGTAACAGGGAATAAAATAGATAGTTACAGATTGATGGGAGGAGGGGCAGCTGGAATGGGAGAACCAAGTGGGGAGGGGGAGGGAAGAGAGTGACAAGGGGGGAAAGCGGGGAGAGATAAATTAAAGGGCATTTGACGGTAATATAGAAACCTGATACAGAAGACGCTTCCTAAAATGTATACATACATAAAGGCTATCTAAGTGAAATTGCCAAATAATGGGGAGACAGAGCCCCAACTGGACACCTCTTGTCACCAAATGAAGCTTCCAGAATAGATAACAGGTTACATCTAATTGAGTTGTTGGCCAAAGGAATCCCATGGAAATCCCTAAACAAGCAATGCTGTTGCCAAGACTATAGGTTACTTTCCACAAACTGGTAGCAAAGCCCTATTGCTAAACCCACTTCATAACTCATTTAACATGGAGAAGTTGAACTGGTACCTACACAGAGCCTTCATCTCTACATACTAGCATCTTTGGTGCAGGAAGGTACTCTACATGCCTCCAAAGGGGAAACATAAACACCAAGCCAGCCCCAAACCCTTATGATCTACAGTTCTGTCCTGCCTGCAAGAGATGCTAGTACAGCGAAGGCACTGAGCTTGGAACAGTCAACCAATACCTGACTTGACTTAAGGCCCACTCCTTGAACTGGAACCCATACCTGACACGGCTTGGGTGGCCAAGAACCTGAGACCAGATAGCCCAGGGAACACATACTATTCTTCTACTAAAAGAATGTAGCAATGCAATGACTCCCAATGACTACTATATTCATAGATCACCCTTGCTCACTCATCATCAGAGAAACTTTCTCTTGCAGCAGATGGGAACAAATAGAAAGACCCACAGGCAGACAATATGCAGAGAGTGAGAGACCTTGGAACACTCAGCCCTAAACCAGATGTCTCATCAAATCCATCCCTGTTGTGGGATAATCCTTTTGTTCCCTGTGAAGATGTGTCTGTTTTACCTCATCTGTCTAAGGCACCTTCTGATTGGTTTAATAAAGAGTTGAGTGGCCAATAGCTAGGCAGGAGAGGAAAGGCAGGACTTCCAGAAAGAGAATCTGGGGGACGAATCTGAGAGGAGTGGTTTTTTTTCTTCATGTATATCTGCACACTAGAAGAGGGCATTGAATCTCACAGGACTACAGTTATAGACAGTTCTGAGCTGCCCAGTGGGTGCTGGGACTTGAACTCAGGACCTCTGGAAGAGCAGCAGCCAGTGCTCTTAATTGCCGAGCCATCTCTCCAGCCCCCAGTAATCAGTATATATTATGTGAGAAAAAAATCTATTTCAATAAAAGGGACAATAAATAAATGAATAAAAATAAACCCTTGATTTTGGAAGTCGCCTTGGTCTGGTGTTTCATAGCAGCAACGAAAAAGTCAGATTACAGAAGTCTTGATGGATTTTGTGGTTATGAAGGCTTGAAATTGAAGTGCCCTGAAGAGGGGTTCATCTGTGGAGATGACTGTCATTCTTGTGTGTTTTCCTTGTGTTTTTGGAGTGTTTTCCCTGGGCTTAACCCAGAAGAAAGCTTCAAAACATCAAAACCAAGACACCTTACAAAAGAAAGCATTTATTCTTATTTATTTTTTTCCTTTTGTTGAAATGAATTCTTTTTTCTCACATTATTTACCCTGATTACCATTTCCCTCCCTCTTCTCCTCCCAGTTCCTCTCTAGGTTACGCATATATTGACTCCTTAACCCCGGTTCCAGGAGATCTGATGCTCTCTTCTGACCTCTGAGAAGGCACATGGTATACAGGCATACATGCAGGTAAAACATCTATACACATAAAAAAAATAAAGTAAGAAGGAACAAAAAGTAAGAACCTGCTGCTCTTTGAAGTCTCAAAAGAACTTGCCTGATTGTCAACCAAATAAGACCTTTTTTCTTCTCTTTTTTTTCCCAAGGAGCCAGAGTTGCTTAGCTGTCAGGTGAAAGGCCTGACCTTTGGTCATGGTCAAGATAAAGCTGAGCTTGAGCTAAGTGCCGGATTGTGTGTGGGTTCAGGGCTTCCATTATTTGCTGGACTGGACGGTGTCATTACAAAAATGAAACTATTATTGGAAACACGTGGTCTGGGGACTTTTTGCTACCCAACTAATGACCCAGAAAGTTACACGGCACCTACGGAAAGTTTCCTCTGGGGTTTACTGAGTCACTGAGAGGAAGATAAAGTTGCTCAGACTGTATTTCTTTTCTTTTCTTATGTGTTGCTGTTTGAGTCAGGGTCTCTGTATTTCCCAGGCTGGCCTTGCGTGCCCGAGCTCCGGGGGTTTTCCTCTTCGGCTCGCACTCCTGGACCAGCTTTACTTGGATCATATTTTGAGTATGACTTGTTTAATAGGATTGTTTGAAAGACATACACGCACATTCCTTACATAATGTATGCTTTTCTTTCTTCCTTTCTTTCTCTTTCTAAAAAATCATAGTATAGTTAGTTAACTCTTCTTCACGAATGTGTGTGTGTGCATGTGTGTGTGTGTGTGTGTGTGTGCATGCGTGTGTGTGTGTGTGTGTGTGTGTGTGTGTGTGTGTGTATGAAATAAATATGGGACTTGAGAGTTGGTCAGCAGTTAGGAAGGGGCACTTGCTACTCTCGAAGAGGACTTAGGTTCAATTCCCAGTCTCCACATGGTGGCTCATGACCATCTGTAACTCTAGTTCTGGGGGATCTAATGCCCTCTTCTGGCCTCTGTAGGCACCATGTACACACGTGGTCCACATACATACATATTGACAAAAGACTCACGCATGTAAAGTAAATCTACAATTTTTGAAACCATTTCCTTTTAGGATATTAATTAAGTCTTACTTAGTTTAAAATGAATGTATTAAAAAGTATAAAGTAACCAAGTGTATTGGCACATACCATTCCAGCTCTGGGAACTATTTAAGGAAAACTATGAGTCTGAGGCCAGTCTGGGCTACATAACAAGAATCTGTCCTGAAAAACAACTAACGGTATTGTTCCACTTCGCTTTCTATTGCTATAATAAACATCATGACCAAAGTAACTTGGGGAAGAAAGGGTTCATTTTGATTCAAAGCTTATAGTCCCTCATGAAGGGAAGTCAGGGCAGGAACTCAAGGTGGGAAGCTGGAAGCAGGCGCTGAAGCAGAGGCCAAGGCAGGTTGCTGCTTAACTAGCTTGTCCCTAATAGCTCGCTCAGCCTGATTTTTAGTACAACCCAGGACCACCTGCCAAGGGGTGGTTCTGGAGCCCACAAAGGACCAGGTTCCCCGACTTCAGTCATTAATCAGGAAAACGCCCCATAAGCTGGTCTACAGACCAATCAGATGGAGAAGAGGGAACCTCAACTGCGCAAACAGCTCCATCTAATTGGTCAAGTTGACGAAAACTAGCCAGCATTGTTAGAACAAAACAGAACAAAACAACAGCTCTAATGCTTCCATTCTACCTAAACCCATCCTGCTTCCTCCTGTTCAAACCCGGGCCTTTCGCCTAGGAGACAAGGGCATGGAACTACATCCTACTGAGATGGGGTCTTGCCGAGTTGCTCAGACTGTCCTTGAACTCACTCTGTAGCTTGAGTTTGGGATCTTCCTGATTCAATATCTTAAGAAGCTGATGTTACAGGCCTATACCACACATGATTTCATCTCAGCTAACACATAATTTCACAATTTTATTTTACATGGAAATTATTTCCATCTGGTATAAATAAGACCTTCCTCGCCAAACTTCAAAATAATAAGTATTTAGTTATCCACTGGAGAAATGTCTTGATTGATTGAAATTTGAAACGGAGAACTTCCAATATTAAGCAAAATAGTTATAATTTCATTAATTTCATTCTTGAACTCTTTCTAGGCCACATGAAAATATTTTTCACTGCCCCAAATGATAATGTTTGGGAGGTGGTTGTTGGTTTGGTTTATTATTTTGTTGTTGTTTGTTTTTGAGATAGAGTCTCATTCAGTCTAGGTTGGCCTCCTGAACCTGACTTTTAGTCAAGGCTAGTCTTGAACTCCTGATTTTCCTGCCTCCACCTCCCAAATGATGGGATTATAGACATACACCACCAGGTCAAGTCTCAGTTAATATGAATTCAAGTCCTCAAGCTTGGCAGCAAGTGTCTTTACCTGCTAACCCACCTCATTAGCCCCTAAATAATTACATTTCCTTACCATCTAGGAGGATATATATGAACCAGTTTTAAAACTAGCTTTTCATTTCTTTAACATTTCTGTGTCTTTATGTGTGAGACACTGCTGTAAATCCATTACTAATGCTAACTCATTTAATCCTATTACAGCCCTAGGAAATCAGAGGATTGGTCTAATTTCTCTGTTGGCTCCAAAAAAATTACCAGAGACAGCATTCTAAGGAATCACTGAGTCTGTTCTAAGAAAAAATAAAATAAATTAAGAGCCTTGTTAATTAAATACAGATGTGGAAAAGTAAAAGAAATCCAAGATGCAAAATCTTTTAGCTGGGGTGGAACTGGAGGAGCTAATGTGTGAGACGGTTCAAAGCAGTCTACAGGAAAGAGGTTTCCCAGTCTCACCCGGGTCAGAGTCTAGGTGTTGGCCATAGACAGCTGTCAGTGGTCTCTGTAAGAAGTGTGTTGGCACCCGCAGCGGTAGTGGTGTATACCTTTAGTTCCAGCACTTGCGAGCCAGAAATAGGCAGATCTCTGTGAGTTTGAGGCCACCCTGGCCTACAAAGCGAGTTCCAGGACAGTCAGGACTACACAGAGAAACTCTGTCTTGAAATAAAAAAAAAAAAAAAAGAAAGAAAGAAAGAAAGAAAGAAAGAAAGAAAGAAAGAAAGAAAGAAAGAAAGAGAAAGAAAGAAAGAAAAGAAAAAAACAAACAAAAAACTGTGTCAGTGAGAGATAGAACTCATTCGCAAGGCCCCATACCTGACCTGATAATCCACAGGAAATCCATGGCTCAAATGGCTACTTTTGACTTGGGTAATACTTTTAAAGAGAAAACAGGAAATGTATAGACTATTGACTTTTTTATTTTATTTTATTTTATTTTATTTTATTTTAGAAAGGGTCATAGAGTGAGGTCTGACCCTCACTCACCGAGTTGACTGGGCCGACCTTGAATTTACAGCAATTCTCTTGCCTCTGAGAATAGCAGGACGGGGATTGGCAGCCACACAGCACCGCTCCAGTCTGACTGATCTTGATAAACATCCAGAAGAGGAGGAAATCAGGAAGAGAGAGCTCAGACGCCTGAAATTCAGGCTGGGGACCTCTAAACGGATGTACAGGTTAATGTAGCCAAGTGAAGACGGCAGATTTTTGCTTGGTTGTTCTTTTGTTTGGATACAAGTCTTGGGTAGCCCAGGCAAGCCTGAGATCTTAGCATAGTTAAAGATAACCTTGAACAATGGACTTCCCACCTCCACCTCCCAAGCATTGGGATCACAGGTATGCACCTCCATCTTTGTCAAATCTCTAACATTTTGTGATTTTGAGACAGACTCAGTAGCCCAGGTTGGCCAGGAACTACTTGAAGCCAAGGATAACCCTGAAGTCCTGATCCCCCTGCTTCCGGCTCAGGGGTCTGTGCACTATCAGTCAGGTTTGTTGGTGGCAGAGACCCAGCTCAGGCCCTCCTGCCTCTTGTCTCAGCCTCTCAAGTACCAGGATTATAGGCTGCATACTTCATTTTTTCATGTTTTTATTATTATTATTATTATTATTATTGGCATGTTTGTGGGCCCCCATATCACAGAACACTTGCAGCCCTCAGAGGACAACTTTGTGGAGTCTAGTCTACTTTATGGGGGGTCTCTGGGGGTCAAACTCAGAACTTGTCACTCATCAGGCAAGAGCTTTTACCTGCTTAGCCACCTCACCAACTTCCTTACCCCCTCTAGACACCACACAGCAGCCTGTCGGCTGTTCCCTTGTCTAACAGTTTCAGACCACAGCTCTGTGTGTACAGGTGACACCCACAGTAAGGGAAAGAAGCGCTCGCTGGAGAGGACACATACTTGAAGGAAAAGTAGACAAACAGAATGACGTTTTGTTGTGTCGATGTCATTTTCAACACTCTCTAGGGAGCCAAGCCTGGCCCTGTGCTTTTGTTCATTCCGCCTCTGACTCCCAAGCGCTGGTATTCCAGGCTTGAGCCACGCCATCTGACCATACTGGTGTGAGTCCTGTAGATTGCAAGGGGAAGTCAGGCACACAAGAGTGAACTGGCCCCACGCAAGGATGGATACCTTTGTGACAGGGGTGAAGATGTCCGTGCTGTAGAGTCCTCCAGGTGCTCTGCTTCCTCAGTATGGAAACAGCCTTCTTGTTTATTTTCGGTGGCAGAAAGGAAGGGTGGGGGCCAGTTAGGCAAGCTGAATCAGACCATAACCAGACTTGGGTAGGATGAGGTGGAGGAGGCACCCCAGGAAATAGAGCAGGGAGTGACAGCCATGTGAGTGTTGATCCCTTAGGGACTTTGAGGGAGGTGGCTCAGAAGAGGAGATGGAGTCGGGCTTCCCAGCCTCAATCACTGAGTTCTGGGGTAATGCCCCTTGATAAATAATTTGGTAAATTTTTTTTGAGATCATAATATAATTATATCATTTCCTCTCAAACCCTCCCATATATCCCTCCTTGCTCTTTTCAAGTTCATGGCCTTCTTTTTCATTGATTATTATTACATACATATATGTTTACATATGTATTCCTAAACATGTAAAACCAGCTGCCCAGTTTGTCTAATGTTACTTTGTTTTCAGAACTGACCCTTTGTATTGGGTAACCAGTTGGTGTGCTCTTCCCTGGGGAAAACTATTTCAAATATTTCTCCTTCGTTGCCTGTAGTTCTTTGTATAAGACTGAGGCCTCCTGGGATTTTTTTTTTTTTTTGGTTGCCTTCCAAAGGAGGTCCCTATTGCTGAAGATGCCATGTGCTCCAGGGCCCAGAGGCCCTTGAGCTGGGACTGACCTGCCTGTCTCCTCCCTGAGGACTAGCTTTTATGGCATCAGAAAGGGCCTTGTAAGCTTCCAAAGGAGGGAAGCATTTAATAGGCCTACCCAACTACCACCCCCTGTGAACCACAGCAATGACCAGCGTGCTATGGTAATCCCATAGGTGCAGTAGTGGTGTGCATATTTTGGTAATTAATGGGTCTCTAACTGAACTTAAGACCTGCTAAGCAAGAGGGAAACCATCCTTGATTCCAGAAACCTAGCCAACTACTCAAGAAGAGTGAAGTCATGGATCTTGGAGGAGAACATATAATCACCATTTTGTAAAGGCAGCATGATCCCTAACTACCCACACATAAGAGCAGTCCTCAGCCTTCATCAAGGAAACTTCTCTTAGCAACAAGTAGAGACTATTACAGAAAACCACAACCGATCAAAATGCAGACGTAAACATTTTATTTTTGGTGTATAAGTGTTTTGATTACATATATGTCTGTGTACCACGAGTGTGTCTGGTGCCGTCCGAGGCCAGAAGAGGGCAACAGATCCCCTGAAGCTGGAGTTATGGATGATTTTGAGTTTCCCTGTGGGTGCTGGGAATTGAACCTGGGTCCTCTTGGAGAACAGCCAGGGCTCTTAACCCACTGAGCCATCTCTCCAGCCCCAAGAGTTTAACTTTTTTTTTGGGGGGGGGGATTTTCAAAACAGGGTTTTTCGATGTAGCTTTGGAGCCTATCTTGGAACTTGCTTTGTAGACCAGGCTGGCCTTGAACTCAGAGATCCACCTGCATCTGCCTTCTGAGTGCTGGGATCAAAGGTGTGCACCACCACTGCCCAGCTGAGTTTAACATTTTTTTTAACAACTTAATTTTTTTTTATGTCTGCAGGTATTTTGCCTGCATATATTTCTGTGCCCACCGAGGCCAGAAGAGGATGTCAGATCCCCTGGAACTGGAATTAAAGACAGTTGTAACCACTAAGTGCCCTGTGACAAACCCAGGTCCTCTGGAAGAGCAGCCAGTCCTCATCAATGCTGAGCCACCTCCCTAGCAATCAAACTGGAGAAATGATGACATTGTGCCAGGCTGGAATGCAGTTAAATAACCATCATCAGCATTGCTGGGCACAGTGACCCAGCACTGGGGAGGCAGAGGCAGGAGGGCCTCCTGAGCTCTGGACCAGCCTGGTCTGAATATCAAGTTCCAGGACAGCCAGGACTACATACCTTGTGTCAAAAAAAGTAAGTAAATAATGAAAAGTCTTGAGAAAAATTAAGAGGATAGTAAATTTTGTTAGCCTTTCAAATAAGAGATTTTGTTACTTGCCATAGAAAAAGGTTAGACTCTTATCCCTCAATATTTCAGATGGATTTTATAGCATTATGTTTATTTCTCCCCAAAACTCTACATATAAATTCTAGGAAAATAAGAATATAGAAATAGCATGTTTTACTTTATATTCAACAATCTGGAAAAATGTTGTATTCTTTTAATTGTTGTTTGTTTGTTTTTTGAGACAGGATTTCTCTGTGTAGCCCCGGATGTCCTGGTACTCAATCTGTAGACCAGGCTGGTCTTGAACTCATAGACTCGCCTGCCTCTTCCTCTGCCTCCCAAGTGCTGGGATTGAAGGTGTGCTCCACCACCACTTGGCTTCTTCTTCTATTTTTATGGCCATACAGGAAAAGGTCAGTCGGTGAACGATGTAAGAAGCAGTTAGTTTGCAGATGGAGTAGAACCTGTCATACATCAAACACAAAGAGATGGGAGGTAAAAGGCTAGAATTAACATCTCTAGGAGAAAAGAAAGTCATCCTGCATGCAGTTTTCATCCGCGAAAAGAATGCACTGTGTTTCTAGGTAGTGGTTAATTACCTAACCATAAGAAGATTTGCCTAATAAATCCTCTGCATCAGACTTATCCAGCTAACTTTATCTGAGCACATTGTTAGGTCACTTGAAGGCACAGGAATAGCTCTGATTTTCTAAAATGAGGTAAAATGTATTGTAATGTGCCGCCAAACTTCTTGATTTAAAGAGAACTTGCCTTTTAAAACATGTTTTTCCTTGAAAGGATCCGTGTAGCAACACTGAAAGTCCTTCTAACTCTAATGATGTGGGCTGGAGAGATGGCTCAGAGGTTAGGAGCATAGGCTGTTCTCCTAAGAGGACCAGGGTTCAATTCCCAGCAACCACATGGTGGCTCATAAACATCTATAATGAGATGGGGTGCCCTCTTCTGGCATGCAGGCAGAACATTGTATACATAAATAAATCTTAAAAAAAAAAATAAACAAACCAACAACTTAAGAGACCCCTGTGTAAACAACGAAAGGAAGTGGTAATTTTCTTATGAAAAACATTTAAGCAAACCTCCCTTCTTCAGACACCTAGCAAATTGTGGTTTATGTATCAGAAATAGATTTTGCTCGGAAATAGGCGCATCGCATTAAAATATAGACATGCCTTAAAGGTCCCTTTCTCTCTCGGATAAATTTAAAAGATTCCAGAATGTGGCAGGTGGGCGGCGCATGTAGCCTTCCAGCAGAAGCAAAGCAAACTTAGGAACAGATTTTAAAAAATAGATTAAGTGTTTTCTAAGCCCCTGCTTGCCTACACTAGCCAGCTGAAAGCTTTAAATAATTTAATCCCTACAACAACTGCCAGCTCCAACTGGAAGCCTCAAACAAGGACTACGTTCACGCCGGCGCCGACAGGTGCAGTCTATAAACACGATCCCCTGACTGGGCTACCGATCTATGTTTGTATCTTCGTAGGACGCTACACCCTCAAACACAACAGGGCGTTATTTCAGTTCATCCAGGAACCTTCTGCTTCGTTCCACCTTCCTCTCTCGTTTTACTGGAGGCATTCTCTTTTTTTTGTCTGGAGGAACCTTTAGGGAAATAAGGGCATGTGACAATTGTCATGAAAGAGCCCTTTATCGCAGCTTTAATTTGGGAATGTATATACTTATTTAATAACGTATTATATTGTTTTTGATTTATCTACTCGCTAATTATTAGTGTTATTGTTACCATCATTATTGTGGGGGGAGGGATGAGTGCTGCACAGTGCATATGTCAAAGTCAGGGGACAATTCTCAGGGGTTAAACTCTCAATCAAGTTTGTGAGGGAGGCAAGCATAAAGACCCATTAAGTCTTTTTTTTTTTTTTCTTTTTTAGATTTTTAGAAATGTGGTTTCTCTGGCTATCCTGGAAACTCACTCCGAAGACCAAGCTGGCCTTGAACTCACAGAGATCCACCTGCCTTTGCCTCCCAAGTGCTGGGGTTAAAAGCGGGCACCGCTGCCACCTTGCTACTCTTGTTGGCCCTTTGTGAATTACTTCCTTCCTATCATTGCTGCTATTTTTATCCAACCGGCTTTTACATATTAGTGCTTACTGACAACCTTGAAAGCTACTCAGAAAAGAAATCTTTTTTGGTTTTTTGCATATTTATAAGACACATGAGAATGTGCTTGTCCCATATTTCTTCAAGTATCCTTACAGGGAAAATTGACAAATACTTAGCTTTTATATTATCAAGCAAGATAACATTCTCCGTCAAGTTAAATCAGAAAATGAAACAAAGAAAGGGCTCTAGGCATAGTAGTGGAGACCTTTAATTTCAGCTCCCAGAAGGCAGAGGCAGGCAGATCTTTGTAAGTCTGAGGCTAGCCTGGTCTATATAGTGAGTTCCAGGACAGCCAAAGCTACTGGTGAGACTCAAGAAGAGAGGGAGGGAAGAAGGAAGGGAGGAAGAGAGGAAGGAGGGAAGGAAGGAAGGAAGGAAGGAAGGAAGGAAGGAAGGAAGGAAGGAAGGAAGGAAGGAAGGAAGGGAGACTATTTAGGTATATAGATTTGGCAACATGTTCTTGTGTGTGATACACATAGACAAATGGGACTGTATAAGATTTTAAAATCATATGGGAGTTGGAGAAAGACTCAGAAGTTAAGAGCACTCTGCTCTTGAATAAAGCCTAAGTTCAGTGCCCAGCACTCACACCAGGTGGGGTGGCTTCACCAACGCCATGTCTCCTCAGTTCCAGGTGACACACTGCTCTCTTCTGGCTGTTGTGGGTACTGCACTTACATGTACAAACCCATACTCAGACACACAACAAACACATGTCATTAAAAACAATTAAAGGCTAATGGCTCACACATGGAACCCTTGCTCTTGGAACTCTGGCCTACAGTATGAGTTCCAGGCCACCCTGGGCTTTCAGCCAGTCCCTGTTTGAAAATTAAAGAGGAAAGAACCTGGCCTGGTGACACAGGTCTATTATCCCAGCTGCTTGGAAGGCTGAAGTGGAAGATTGAAAACTGAAACATGTCTGGACTACAAAAGGGAGTTCAAAGCCAGCCCAAGCAACTTGGCAAGACCCTGCCCCCAAACTAAAAGGTAAAGGATGAGGAGGCGTGAGGAGCAGGGTTTGGGTCCTTTGCACTGGCAGTAACAGGGGCAAGTGTGGCAGACTGCCCACAATCTCAGCATGTGGGAGGCAGAGACAGGGATCATCGGAGCAAGCTTAGCTAAACTAGGGGGGCTCCAGATTCAGCCCAAGGCCCTGCCTTAATAAATATGCTGGAAAGCAGTTGAAGTTAACCTCATGCTTTTACACGGATAAATGCATTCACATGAAGACACACACACATGCAGCTCACATGAACACACACCATGCACATATGCCCCTGGAGAGGTTAAGATGGTCATTCTCACAAAACTCTGGACCAGCCATAGCTAAGTAAGACTCTGTCTCCATCAAAAAAAAAAAAAAAAAAAAAAGAACACCAACAACCAACACTCCCCCAAAAAACAGAAACAACCACCACAACCTTTTTATTTATTTGTTTGTTTGTTTATTTATCTAATGTTTTTGAGATAAGGTCTCTCTCTCTCTCTCTCTCTCTCTCTCTCTCTCTCTCTCTCTCTCTCTCTCTCTCTCTCTGCATAGCCCTGGCTGTCCTGTAGCTAACTGTGAAGATCAGGCTGGACTTGAACTCACAGAGTTCTACCTGCCTCTGCCTCCCAAGTGCTGGAATTATATGCCTGTTCTACCTCATCTAGCTTTAAAAAAAAATTAGTTTTCAAACAAAAGAATAAACTTGCTGAGCATGTCAGGTTTCTGGGTACAATTCCCCAAGTAATCCCTGCCACTTCACACAAAAAAAAAAAATAGCATGTACTGCTAAGGTTATGGAAGATTGAAGCCCTTTGTACTGTTGTCAGGAGTGTAAGATTGTGCAGGCTTTATGAGAAACAGCACAGAAATTCTTTACAAAGATAGAATTTATCATATAAGTCCTTGTGTCCACTTCTAGGTATATATTCCAAACCATTGGAAACAGGGACTAGGGAAGTATCTCCACACCCAGGTCACCCTAAAATGGTTCACAACGACCAAGATGTGAGAGAAAAACAAATGTTAATCAACAAATGGATGGGAAAAGAAAACGTGATAGAGGTCAGGTGTGGAGGATCAAGCTGGCACTCCCAGCAGCCGAAGATTGATAACGGAAGGATTTCAAGTCCAAGGGACAATCTGTACATTTAAAAAAAAAAAGATACAGCCTTTAATCCCAGCACTCAGAAGGCAGAAGCAGGCAATCTCTGTGAGTTCAAGGCTAGCCTGATCTACTGAGCTAGTTCCAGGACAGATGGGGCTGTTACAGAGAAATCCTGTCTTAAAAAAATGATCCACACACATAATACAGAATCTCATCTATGGCAGTTCATATATATGAAACATAAAACAAGATGCAGCGCTGTTCTCAACATCTAAAATAAAAATAAATAAGTTAATAAATTAATAAAAATAAAAAGGAGACCATCTAAAAATAACCTCGAGAACCTTTACTAATAAACTAGTGGCAAAATGGGTGACATGTACCTTCAGTCCTGGACCTCAGGAAGCAGAGGTAGGAGGATCTCTGTGAGTTTGAGATCAGCCTGTCCTGTACTGTCCATTCCAGAGCAACCAGGGCTACACAGGGAGACCCTATCTCGAAATGAATGAATAAATAAATGAATAAACAACAAAATAAAACAATTTACAAAATGGCAAATAAATTTTTATTCTATTCATATGCTGTATCTAGAATAATCAAATTCATAGAAGCAAAGCCAGGCATGGTGGCCTGTAATCTTAGCACTAGGGAGTGGAAGCAGGAGGATCACAGATTCCAGTTCATCTTCTGATTGATAGTGAGTTCAAGGTCAAGTGAGCAGCATGCAATCTTATTTCTTTTTCATTTCATTTTTTTCTGATTTAGTTTATCAAGACAGGGTTTCTCTGAGTCGCCCTGGCTGTCCTGGAACTCGCTTTGCATACCAGGCTGGCCTTGAACTCAAGGAGATCTGCCTGCCTCTGTCTCCTGAGTACTAGGATTCAAGATGAGTGCCAACACGCCTGGCATTTATTTGTTTGTTTGCTTTCGTCCATAGTAATCCCTGAGCTGTTTACAGAATATTCACCAGTTCCCCCCCCCCCGGGGGTGTCAATAACCCCATTTTACAGGGGGGACTGGAGGATTTATCAGCCAAAGTGAGTCCTCAGGATCCAAATGGGAACCCCAAAATGGCCCTCATTGGCTCCTGCACAAGCCCTAGGCATAAGGAAGTCTGATCCCAGAAGCCGGAGCCTGGGGAGCATCACAAGAGAAAGGCGGTAGAGACCGAGCATTTGTTTTTTTTTTAATTTAATGCTATTTGATGTGTGTGGATGTGTTGTCTGAATGTATGTCTGTGCACCATGTTTGTGCCAAAAAAGAACGTCAGTTTCCTGGGAACTGGAGTGACGGACGACTGTGGCATCCAGTGCCATCTCTCCAGACCCGATTTCTTTCCTTTTAATTTTTGAGCAGGGTCTCCCAGTCTCTGGTGCTCCTCACGAACTCGGGTCTCCACCTTCGCCATGCTGGGTTACAGGGTTGTGCCTCCACTTTTACATGAATGCTGGGATCCAAACTCAGATGCTCGCGCTCACTCAGAGATCACTCAAGGCACAGAGCCGTCTTCTGGGCCCCTAGACCAGCTTTATTGGAGGGGCTTCCTTTGGTTTCTTATTTTGAGACAGTGTCTCACTGTGGAGCCCAGTGTAATCACTTTTCTGTTGGTGTGATGGATCGTACGTCCCGGAGGAAGGCAACTTAAGGGCCATGGTGGTTATTTTGACCTGGAAGTCACAGCAGCAGGAACTAGGGGCAGCTGGTCACTTCGCATCTACAATGGGGAATGCTGGTGTTCAGTTCACTTTCTCCTTCGTGTACAAATCCAGGATCCCAGCACAGGAAATGGTGCCGCCCACAATGGGTGGGTCTTCGCATCCCAGTTAGTCAAAATGATTCCGTGCAAACTTGCCGAGGGACCATCTTCCAGGTATTAGATTCCACATGCCACCAATCTGACAATTCTTATTAATCCTCATTCCCAAGATGGCCTAAAATTGGCTAAGTTTCTCAGACTGGCCGCAAATATAGAATCTTCTTGCCCCCAAGTCACCCAAGTGCTGAGATAAGCGGCATGTGCCGCCGCGTCCAGATTTTTAGTTTTGTGAGCCCGGTTGTCAGAGGGCGTTGCACCCGTTTGCATCATGATAAGCTCTGTCTTGGTCCTTTCCCTGTTGTCCTGTCTCTGACATTCAGATATCTTTTTCCTTTGTAATTTAAAAGCATTCTGGGAATTGATACTTTAAGACTGTGTGAATGTCTTGTTTCCCCATGGTCCAGAATTCTCCTGGACCCCTGCCTATACTTCCTGGCTGACTACTGGCCAATCAGCGTTTTATTAAAATACAAGTAACAAATCTTTACAGGGTACAAGACCATTGTCCCACAGCACTCCCTGCTCTTTTTTTTTTTTTTTTCAAAACAAGAACTCTGAATCTAATCTCCTTTGTTTAGCTTTTTTCCAGACTGTTATCCATAACAACTTGTAACCAACCACTCTAAACAAAGAAAAACATCCATAATCCATTTTTGGGGAATGTGGGCATAGTTTTCTAGGCTACTTCTTGCTGATTGGGGGTGCTGATAATCTTATAGGAACCTAAGGAAAACTAAGAATTTTGATCAAGTCCTGACTGTGAGGCTTGATCATCTCAGCGAGCAGTCTTGAAACTGTTCTGGATGTAGAACTCAGAGGAAACTCCAACAGAAGTTCTCTGAAATGTTGGATCATCTGGGCCATCTGCTCCTATCGGAGATTTTTCAAGGGGTCTTCCTTGATCAAACCTGATTTTTTCTTTTTCTTTTTTCTTTTCTTTTTTGTTTTGTTTTTCGAGGCAGGGTTTCTGAAACTCATTCTTGTAGACCAGGTTGTCCTGAAACTCATTCTTGTAGACCAGGTTGGCCTTAAACTCATAGAGATCCCCTGCCTCTGCCTCCCGAATGCTGGGATTGAAGGTGTGTGCCACCATTCCCAGGCCAAACCTGATTTTTCTTAACCCAGAATGAATACACAGCCTCTCATTTCCTGCAGAAACAAAAACAAAACCTCTTCTCCAAAGTGATATATCCAGCAGCATTTATATTCAAATGTCTTTTAGCAGCTGTTGCTCCTTCTTCAGTCACCAAATAATTCAATGACAACACAATAACACACAGTATCCAGACCCTCTGTGTATTTTCCATATTTACGTGGCTTTATTTTAAACTCTATTTCTTTTTTATTTTTAATTTTTAGTTTTTTTGTGACTTGGTTTCTCTTTGTATCTTTGGCTGTCCTGGCACTCATTCTGTAGACCAGATTGTCCTTGAACTAACAGAGATATGCCTCCCTCTACCTTCCAAGTGTTGGGATTAAAGATGTGTGCCACCACAACCAACTACCTTCTTTCTTTTTATTTTAAGGACTCTATCCTTTTTCTTTTTTCTCCCAAGCCTACATATTTTTTTAACACACTGTAAACCATTTAGAGGTTTTCTTCATCTTTGAATCTGTCTTTGCTCTATATCTCTTTTTCTGACCACACGAGTCTTTAATTTGCTAAGTGATATGGCTAGGATTAAAGCCGTGGCTTTGACGACTGGGTCCACCCCATTCCTTAGCTTTCTGAGAGTCTAGCCTCATGGCCAGAGCCATGTTTATTGCCACAACTCTATGGCGTTTCAAGGTCCCTGCCATCACCAAGAAGCATGCTGTCAGCTATACATAAACACCATTTAAGTGTTTAGTGGCAGGACCTCTTAAAAGAGCTGCAAGGTTTTTGCAGCCTAAAGCTGAGTCAGGAAGCCTATCTTAAATGGGACGCACTTGCCTCTAGCAAACAGAGAACACCAGAGGAAATGCTGCTACCAAGAAGTCATGATTAGCTCTGTTCTTTTGTATATAGAATTACTTCCCAAGCTCTCTCAGGTTTTATATGGATTCAGTTGTCTATGTTGGCGCCATTTATTGTAGTAGGCTGATTGTTCATTTCCCAGCTGCCAAGACTCCTAAAATAACCACAGAAACAGTATTAATTAAATCACTGCTTAGCCAATCACTATAGCATATTCCTAGCAAGCTCTTACATATTAAATTAACCCATTTCTATTATTTTATATTTTACTACAAGGTGTGTGGCCTACCAGCAAGGTTCCACCTGGCAGCTCACATCTTTCCCCTCTGGTGACTACATGGCGTCTCTCTAACTCTGCCTTCTTTCTCCCAGCATTCAGTTTAGTTCCCCCCTCACACACACACATAACTCTACTCTACCCTATCACAGGCCAAAGAAGATTCTTTATTAACCAATAATATTCATGCATACAGAGAGGAATCTCAGATCATTTAATTGATGATATTTTATGTCTCAGTTACTACTTTAGAGACTATAAAAATAGTCTTTTTTGTATGCAACAGCATGGGTTTGTAGATTCTTTTTGAAGTTATTGAATTGTCAGTTACTGGCATTTTGATGCTCTAATTGGGCAACACAAGACCAATGGGTCCTCTTCAAGCTAGATCCCATGTCCTCAATCAAAGTTTTATTGTCATTTCCTCCTGCCTCAGCCTCCCAACAGCATGGACTATAGGCAAGTCCCACCACACCTAGTGCCATCAAATCTTCAGTATCGTCTTGCTTTCTGACTGAAATAGTTAATATTGATTATTAACTAGGCAGGATGTACAATCACCTAAGAGACAAGCCTCTGGGAACACCTGTGAGGGCTTATCTAGATTAGGTTGGTCTCTGACTCTGTCTGTGAAGGTTTGTCTTGATAAGGTTAATAGAGGTGGTAACACTCACCTTGAAAGTGGAAGGCACCATTCCCTGGGCTCAGGTCCTAGACTTCATAAAAAGGAGAAAGGTAATAGCTGAGCCCAGATATTTCTCACTCTCTGTGTCTTGAGTGTGGATGCAATGTGAACACTGCCTCAAGCTCCTGCTTCCAAATGACACTCTATAGCCTTGAATTGTGAGCCAAACTAAACCCTGCCCCCCCCCTCCTCAAGACAGTCTTTCTCTGTAGCTTTAGGGCCCATCCTGGGAACTAGCTCTTGTAGACCAAGCTGGCTTTGAATTCACAGAGATCTGCCTGCCTCTGCCTCCCAAGTCCTGGGATTAAAAGCGTGCACTACCACCGCCTGGCTTGCTTTTCTTTCTTTCTTTTTTTTTTTTTTTTTAAGTATTTTATCGCAACAGTGGGATGAAATTTTGGTCACTGGGTTTGCCTCAGGGAGTCCACGAGAAGGGAAGGAGCCGAATTGCGTGAACAGGGTTCCCAAGCTTGTTAGGGAAGATGGGGAGACAGTTAAGTGTTACACCTCCACTTTATTCCAGGAAGTAAGGGGAATATAAAGGCTGGGGACAGGGGCAGGGCATCACCTAATTTGCATTAAGAGGCACGCTCCTATCATAAGGCTCCTGATATGTGCAGCAAGGGAACCTTCCAGTGGGATCTATATTGGAGTTCAAGCTAAAGCTAAGTCAGGCATAAGGTTTTAGAAACAGGCATCTGGTTTAGAGACAGCTTCAGATAAGGTCAGTCAGTCCTCCAGGCTCAGACACATCCTCCAGATAAGGCTAGGTAGAGAACAGGAATCTTTGCTGGGGGAAGAAGGGGTTCCATTTGTCGAGCTTGAGAAACCTGCTAGGCTGTGGCAGACTGTGACCTCTAACTAGCCAGCATTGTATTCCAACACCAGTAGGTATTAATATAAATACAAGAGAAGATTGATTACAGATTTGGCTCCTGAAGTAGCAGCCCTATGGTGCTGATGCTGTAACTAAGTTCAAAGCTGAGAACTTCAGACCAAAGAAACCCAAAGCTATAACTCATAGCTGGATATCAAAGCCTGAGGTCCCCAGATATTATCACTGGCTTAGGTCTTGGAGTGTGGCCTGGATTTTTGGTATCCTGGACAGGAGATAAACATGTCCCGGCTCTTAGAGGGAACAACCAATTGGGCTGTGCTTGTTCTCCCCAGTCCTATCCTGCTGGACAGTGTCAGCCACATTGAAGACGTGCCTTCTAGTCCTCTCGGGCTCATGTGCTAACCGTCTCTGGAAACCTTAATCTGGTCACTGAAAGTTATCTTTACTAAAAACCCATATTCTAGTTCACCCCTGGGCAGCCCTACAACAGTCCGCATTAACCAACTTTCGAGTGATTGTACTCCCACGTTAGATGCTGAGGGACATGTCATGTTCTTTCTGACGCACAGATGGCACTAAATTAGTTTGTGATAAATCATGTGACCAAGAGAGACAAAGGGATGAAAATTTGGTGCTTGAAAGGAAGTAGGAAGTAGCCCCTGAGTCTTTTCATCTGAGCCAAATTAAGTCGGTCTTGATTGGTTTTTCGGTTCCTATTAGATTTAATGTCCTTCAAAAAAGTGATTTTTATTTAAAACTCAAGTGGCAATATTTTTGCATAAAATATTTTTTGTGAATAAAAAAATATTTTGTGTGTATTGTGTGTGTGTATTTGTGTAGTGTGAGAGAGAAAGAGAGAGAGAGAGATGTGCTGGGTTTTGATCACAGACCTCATTCACTGAGCTACAGCCCCAGCTACAGGTCTTTTAACTTAAGTAGGCTGTACCTGTATATTGATCCAGACACCATAAAATAAATTTGGAGAATTACCAACATTAACACACCTTAATTAATTGTCCATCTAGATTCTCTTAAGGATTGATTTGTCTGTGTAATGTGGACAGTGTCATTGTATACGCTCCTAAGCAGTATCTAGATGAAAATGTTAACTTGCTAGGTGTGGTGGCACTCTTCAATCTCAGTTCTTGGGAGGCAGAAGCTGGCAGACCTCTGCTAATTCGAGGCCAGTCTGCTCTATATAACTAGTTCCTGCCCAGTCCTGCCAGGGGAACATAACGAGACCTGTCTTAAAAGAAAAAGAAAATAGCTCTTCTAATTAACTGTCAATTAAATAAGAGGGTTCATTGTTGTTTCCAATTACAGTGATAAATTTGTATATGGGATTTTTTTTTGTCATTGTAATTGTTGAATTAGGTTCTCGTACATCAAAAGCTGGTCTTAAATTCTCTAGGTAGCTTAGAATAACCTTGAACTTTTGATGCTCCCGCCTCTATCTCCCGATTGGATTGGAGGGAGGATTGAAGACGTGTATCATTATACCTGGTCAATTTAAGTGGTACTGGGGATCATGGGGATCAAGTTTAAGGATTCATGCAAGGTCTCTACCAAGGGAGCCTTTTCCTCAGGCCTGCATGGATTTGTAAAAATTCTTTTTAGGTTTCCTTTTGCTCAAGAAAAGACATTTGTTGAACAGCTGGCCCGAGCTGTGGTGTGAGGTAAAATTAAGGAAGCTAGCAGAGACAAATGAGCCACAACTGGGACAAAATGCATGACCTCACTGACAGAGAGTTCCGAGGAACTGGCCCAGAGATAATACGTAGATACTTCTTGGAACTTGCTTTCTCCCTTTTCCACAAGTGTTTTCTCCTTAGTCACTGAAGTACGGAGACACTTCATTCTCTAAACTTCCAGTAGAGCGCTTTGTGCCAGGAGAACACATTCCAATCTCTGTGTGCTATAACTAGTAAATAATGAAATGACCGTCAGATAGGCAGAGTGTTTGGGGCCTTGTGCAATGAATGCAGAAGTGTCTTTGGGTGGAAATCACCTAAGAGGGACAAGAGTGGGGAGTGTGTGATGAGTACCATTGCTGCAGGATTTATGAGGCACACATCCCCACCCGAGAGCTCTTTGTGGGCCAAATGCCCGTGCTGACAACAGACGTGCATTGGAAATCATGTAAATGCATGGAGATTGCAGATGACCTCTTTCCTCCCAGGAAATGAATACAGCCCTCGTGCAGCTCTCACAACACTGGACAACAATGACGCTTATCAAAGAAAAGTCCTAAGGTGCTCCTTATTTTTAAACACCACCGAGTCATTTTGAGAGTTGGTAAAGACTATTTGTGTGGTGGTGCCCAACTCTAGAGTGAGCCTTAGGGAGGAGGAAGCCTGAGGGTTGGGAGTTCAAGGTCAGCATTGTTTAAGTTATTCAAGGCCATACTGGACTAAAGGAGACACCAGCAAGATTGCTACCTGGTAAAGGCCCTTGCCACCAAGCTCCGTGGCATAGTGGAAGGATAGAACTGACTCTCTATAGCTGTTCTTTACACACACACACACACACACACACACACTTGAACACACATGCAAATTAAACTAAACAACAAACTTATTTCTATTTTAAATGAATCATTTAAAAAGTGAGGACACAGGGCTGGATAGATGGCTCAGCAGTTAAGAACACTGGCTGTTCTTCCAAAGTTCCTTGTTCAATTTCCAGCCACCACATGGTAGCTCACAACCATCTTTAATGAGATCTGGTGCCCTCTTCTGGCCTGCAGGCTTACATGCAGACAGAACACTGTCTACATAATAAATAAATCTATTTTTAAAAAGTGAGGAAAAAAAAAAGGAAACAATTGCAGTTTGTAGGATTCACAGTTTTCTAAAAAAAAAAAAATGTGGATGCATTTTCTCCCCAGCAACCTGTATAGCACCTCCTTGAACCATCAAAGACAACCAGCAGGGAAGAAGCTTCTAACTGCGTTCCGGCCTCATTTCTCTACATCTTGTAACAGGTTTGTAGTGTCTTCAGCACCAGAGACCTCACAGGGTTTCTCTGTGTAGTCCTGGCTGTCCTAGAACTCACTCTGTACACCAGGCTGGCCTTGAACTCACAGAGATCTGCTTCCATCTGCCGCCATCTCCCTCCAAGTGCATGGATTAAAGGTGTGTACCACCACTGCCCAGCTAAGATCTCACATCTTTTAAAACTACAAATAACCATCCACATAATTAAATTTGTATTTGTTTAATATATCCTACAGTGGGGGAAGTGTATGCATGTGTTTGAATATGCAAAGAGATTATAGGAAATAAAAATTTATCCTCCCTTCCTTCCCTAGTCCTTGCCCATACATACATGCAAGCAAAACAGTCATACACATAAAAAGTAAATAACTTTTGCTAGGTATGGGGCCCCTACCCTTAGCACTCAGAAGGCAGAGACAGGTAGATTTCTATGACTTCTAGGCCATCCAGAGCTATACATAGTGAGACTAATAGTCTAAGTAAATAAATAGATCTTTAATAATGATAAATATGATTGACTACCTGGATGCTTTTAAACTGATTCCCTAGCATTAGTTCAATTTTTAAATATTTTAAATTCAACTAAGAGAGTCAGATTAAATTTTAATGATGAAAATGTGTTCAGTCAGCATTCCGATTCAAGAGAAGTCAGCAATCATTCCTTTTTTTTGTTGTTGTTGTTTTTTTTTGTTTGTTTGTTTTTTTCGAGACAGGGTTTCTCTGTGGCTTTGGAGCCTGTCCTGGAACTACCTCTGTAGACCAGGCTGGTCTCGAACTCACAGAGATCTGCCTGCCTCTGTTTCCCTAGTGCTGGGATTAAAGGCGTGCACCACCATCGCCCGGCCTGTCAGCAATCATTATTGTCAGTTCCGTCAGGTATTTTGAGAAATTGTTTCTTGAGAATGCTACACACACTTTAAAAATAAAATCCCAGATATATCTTTGTCTCTCTCACACAGGCTTTTGAAATAGTCACCCATCCCTCTGCATAGCTGAAGTCATGGGCTTGTCAACCTTTTCTCTAAAATAAATCAAAATATCAAAGGACAGAAATGGAAAGAATGCAGCGGTAGAGGTTGGCTCTACTCGTGCATTTAGAGAAAAGCCTGTGTGGTCAATGTGATTTATGGCCAGCCTGTGGTGATCAAGTTAACCAGGGGTTTTCTTTGTTTCCTCATTTTTGTTTCTTTTCTTTTTGATTTTGTTGCTTTGAGACATGGTTTCTCTATGTAGACCAGTTGTCCTGAAATTCTTGATATAGTCCAGGCTGGCATCAAACTCATGGAGATCTGCCCCTGCCACCTCAGCGCTGGGAGGTGTTTGCTACCACCTGCAGCTCATCAGGCATTTTAACTTAAAACATCCAAGTCTGTACCATACACCGGCCACCCAGCCACCAACCTACGTCTAGCTATTACTTTAGATTTCTGATTAAATTTTCTTTCTTCTTTTTTCCTTTTTTTTTTTTTTTTTTTTTTTTTTTTTTTTNTCCTCTGTGTAGCTCTGTCGCTTTGTCTCTTCTGGATCTTCACTGTATAGACCAGGCTGGCCTTTGAACTCACAGAGATCCACCTGTCTCCGCCCTTCCTTCCCCAGTGCTAGGATTAAGGAGTGTGACACTATGGCCAGGATTAAAAACTTCTAATTGCACTCGGGAGGCAGAGGTAGGCGGATCTCTGTGAGTTCGAGGCCAGCCTGCTCTACAAGAGCTAGTTCCAGGACAGGCTCCAAAACCACAGAGAAACCCTGTCTCGGAAAAAAAAAAAAAAAAAAAAAAAAACTTCTAATTGATTTTCTTTCTCTCATTTGTTTTCTTCTTTTTTTTTTTTTTTAGAGACGACGTTTCTTATAGCTTACACTGGCCTCACAAGAAGCCAAAGCTAACCTCGGATTTCTGACCCTCCTGCACCTTCTTATGCTGGGATCAATTACAGTTGATACCACAATCATCATGTTATTATCATTTATCCCCAGCAATGCTTAAGCATGCGTGGGCAGCCCGTTTATGGCGGTTCTCCAGTTCCTGTCCTGGGCAGTCCTAGAAGCTGTGTTATTGTCATCCCCAAGGTTCCACAGCCTTCCTGTATGCTGTCTATCCAGCACTTTCTGAGCCTTCCTCTTTGCCTTATCCCGTGCACTCCTCCAAGCAGTGCTATCTTCGGGTATCTGCTGTCATTCATTCTCATAACATGACCCAAGTATCTCAAGCGCCACTGCCATATCCCATATCCTGTAGTTTAGTTTACTTCCGTCTGTAGATGGAAATGTTTCTTCTCCTCCTCCTCCTCCTCCTCCTCCTCCTCCTCCTCCTCCTCCTCCTCCTCCTTCTCCTCCTCCTCTTCTTCTCCTCCTCCTTCTGAATTTAGTCTGTTTTATTGAGACAACTGGTCTGGGTAATTCATCTCAGTTTTCTGATGTCCAAGTAGGAAACTAATAAGACTCCGATGCTGATCACAATTACAGAAGGTTCTACCATCCACAGAGCAGGGGAATCTGTGGGGCTACTTGAGTATCTATGAAGCACATCTGTAGGGTCTTTAGTGACTGGGAGGAGGATCACAAGGCTCTTGCTAGATATCCTGGCAGTGTTGTTTTCAAAATAAAACTCATATTTTCTTCTTCTTCTTCTTCTGGAAGCAGGACAGATTACCATGCAGGATGGCGTCCCAGCAGGCTGGCAGACCAATGCCCCACAGTGTAGGTATACCTGTCCACTAAGGACCTGCTCCTCCCTTACAGCATCCATAAAGCTGGAGGTAGGGATGCTGAAGCATTGATGATAAAAAGGAAACGAGGTTGGTGCCTTCTGAACAGCAATTCTCTTGGTCTGATAGTTGTCTCCTGCATATGGGCATCCAATCAAGAGGATGGGCCATTGTGGTTGATGAGAAGGCTTAGGGCCAGGTGTGACCCAAAATTGTTCTAGCAGTAACCTCCTAAAGGGGTCTATTCTGTGAAGGATGGAGACCTCAACGTAAAAAGGATCCTGGAGAAATTTCACCAGCGGGTAGTCATCAGCACCATGGTAAGAAGGAAAACTTGACAATCTGACGCTCCAGAGGGTGGGGCCCAGGCTGGGTCTTAGGAAGGGGTGGTCAGAGTGTCAGCACTTGCATGTTAATTGAGGATGTGTTGCTGAGAACGGAATAGCTGCAGCTGATTGGGAGCCTGAAGGTGCTGTCTCGAGTAATAGAGTCACTGCCCCAGGCTCTCACATCCTGAGTGGCCACTAGCTCATTTTCATACATGACCTGGTCTCCAGTGATCTGCCTTGTGGTCCCACAGGAAGTAAATGAAAAGTGGAACAGGACAAAGGTGAATGTTGCCATCACCGGATCGCATCCACTGTCACGCCTGAAGATCAAGTGTAGTGAACCCAGTGCAAGGGTGGCAAGGTCACGTTCCTAGACACAACGAAGAAGTGGCCCTCTCTGGTACACTGGGAGGTCATTGGGTTTCCATAGTAACAGGAGCCTGCCTCTTGCACTTCAGAGCTGTAGCAGCAGCCCAGCTGTTTACCATCTCCTAGAGAGAAGGGCCAGGGAGCACAGGACAGCCTTCCCTTTAGTGACACAGGATTTCACATGTCAGTACTCAGAGTATCTGGCCTAGAAGATCCAAAGGATACTTAAGCAGTCTCTTCCTTGCTCCTGCCATAAGTCCAGCTACATCCACCCCTGCACTCCAACTGCCATGACATAGTGGGAGCCCCTCAGAGTACCACTGTAGGTAGCTTCCAACACCAGAGAGCCATCCAGACCGTCCGTCACCCGTGTACCACAGTCTGAGTTATTCTTTAGCCTGTGCAGCAGCCTCCACCTCCAGGACTTGCTGCCTCCAGGCTGAGGTTCACAGTAAACTGGAAGCTCTGTAGCCCACAGTGGAGCACAGCTGACAACTCAAGTCACATGCTGCCCACTCAACGGAGGACAGAATGGGAAACACAGTAAGATGCCTGGCGGAAGCCACAGAGTGCAACTTAGAGCCTGCTTGACCATTCTTTCTCCTTCACTAGCCCACTGGAGAGGTTTCTTAACGTCATCATTGGGCACCCTATCTCGTCACGTGATATGTGATCCTCCTGAGGCATGCCATCTCAAACACATTCAGCTGCTGTCTATCTGGGAAGAAACCTCAGTTCAAAGGCGGGAATTATTTCAGGCGTCAAGAGGAAGATAGGGATAGCGAGGGCTGCATTCCAGGCACTAGGAAAGGTTTGGTCAGCAAGAGACCTAACAACAACAACAACATTACAAGTATATGAGACACATCTTGAGTTGTCTTCCTTACGACTCCAAAACCTGGACAATGAAACGCTCCTCAGAAAAGCATCTGGTACCACAATGCTAGCCCCTAATTGAATCTGGAAGATAGATAGATAAAGGTAGGTAGGTAGATAGATAGATAGATTAGTGGGATTACCACCATTGTTAAATCATTAGCTGTAAATTGTGTTTGCTGCCATCTGGGGGTTTCACAGAATCATTGCAAGTACCTTTTTCTTTCTGTTCTCTGCCCTTCTTCCCCAAAAAGTCTCACTAAGTATTTCAAGCTGGTTTCAGAAATCTCAGATTTCCTCTGGCCTCAGCCCCACGAGTTCTAGAAATTCTTTTAACAGTCACACTTTAATTAAATAAAGACTTCTGGGTGCTGAGTCAGTATTAGTGGCACAGTTATTAAGGTAGTTGTGGGGCTTCGAGTGTAGCTCATTGACACAGCAAACATTTACACAAGAGAGGTTGAGATACAATCCCCAGAACGTCAAGCAGTATAGAAGGATCCAGAAGTTATTGTGTCTCACTATGGGAATGTTTAAGACCCTTTCTGCTGGTAGTGGCACACACCTTTAATCCCAGCGGGAGGCAGAGGCAGGTGGATCTCTAAATTTGAGGCCAGCCTGGTCTACAGATTGAGTTCCAGGACAGCTAGAGTTACACAGAGACTCGCAGGGTTGAGGTGGAGATCCTTGTCCAGGATAATTTTATGTCGACACAACCTAAAGTCAATGGAGAGGAGAAAACCTCTATATCAAGAAAATGCCTCCGTAAGATAGTATTACATATGAGTCTGTAAGGCGTGTTCTTAACTAGCGATTGATGGGGAGGGGGCAGTCTATTGTGCATGGGCCCACTCCTGGGCTGGTGGTTCTAGGTTCTATAAGCAAGTAAAAGGAAGAAGCCAGGGGGCGCTAGCCAATGAGCAGTGACCCTTCATGGCCTCTGCATCAAGCTCCTCAGGCCCTGTTTGAGTTCCTGTCCTGACTTCCTTTCATTGTTGTTGCTGAGCTATGCATTTTTTCCCATTCTCCTTCCTTCCTCCTCCCTCTTTTTCTTAAAAAAGACACTGTTAAAACAAATGTGAAAATTTGGATGTGGACTAGATAATAATGTCAGGAAATAATTGAATGTTTTCTTGGATGTGCTAGATGTAAAGATGAAGGACGATGTCCTTATTCTCAGGAAACACAAGCTGACTTATTTGGGGGATGAATATAATTTATTTTTAAACTGTTTTGCAGCAAACCACAGATTGCCGTGTATAGCAGCACTGATGAATGGAGGCAGGAATGTCCTCACAATATGAGACAAATGCTGCTAAGATTCCCTCCCTGGGAGAGAGGGAAACACTGTGTACCTCTCTTCTTAAGGTCCCAACTGAAGAAGGTCCCACAAGGGTTCACATGTGGGACCCAATGAGTTTATTAGGCTTACTTATGGAGCAATGGAAGTGGGGTTAGGACAGGCACACTGGAAGGGTTAGGACAGTCGCACTGGAAGGGTTAGGACAGTCACACTGGGAGGGTTAGGACAGTTGCACTGGGAGGGTTAGGACAGTCACACTGGAAGGGCAGCACCCAGCAGGAATGATGGTTTCTATCCACACAGATAGAAAACCCTTTCCCCAGTTATCTCCTCTAATTCCTCTCCCGAGACCCGGAGGACACAGACAGTTATGGCAGAATTGCATTCAATTGTTTGGGAGAAGTGGTAGAATACTCAGATGAGGGTTCCAAGACTCTTCCCAAATCCTCCTCTCCCAGGGAAGGTAAGTCAACTGGCCTAGTTCTGATGGTCTTCTGCAGTAGGCCCAGGAAAAATCTTAAAGATGGTAGTCCTATACTCCACCATCCAAGATGGCATAGTGACGTTTTGTCCCAAAGAGCAAACAACCAAAACAAAACAAAACAAACAAACAGAAACACAAATCTCTGTAAACACGTGCAATAAAGCAAACAAATCAAAAGTGTTAATCCCCAGATCAAAGTAGTGGCTATATATTTTAGTGTGTTAGTGGGGGGGAAGGGTATGGGGGTGTAGGTGCATATGTGTCATAGCTCAACTGTGGAGGTCAGAGGACAATTTGCAGGAGTTGGTTCAGTCCTTTCACTATGTAATTTCTGAGCATTAAATTTGGGTCACCAGGCTTGGCAGCAAATACCTTAACCCCCTGAGCCATTTCACTGGCTCTGAACACACACACACACACACACACACACACACACACACAGTTTTTTTGAGACAGGGTCTCATATGTGCTGGGCAGGCTTCTAAATTACAGTAAAGAATGACCTACAGAGTTTTACAATTACTGGTATGTGGGTTTATGTGGTACTGGGGATCAATGAAGGACTTATGTATGCTAGGCAAGCACTCTGCAGAGTGAACTATAACCCAGCCCTATTTTTTTTGAACTTTTATCACTGTAGTTTTTCATTAAAACAAAACAAAAAAATGAGAAGTGGAATTTTTAAATACAATGTGAATACGGCATTTTATGTTTTAAGATCTTTCTTCTCTTTCTCTTTTCATTTTTGTTTTTTTCAAGACAGGGTTTTTCTCTCTAGCTTTGGAGCCTGTCCTGGAACTAGCTCTTCTAGACCAGGCTGGCCTCGAACTCACAGAGATCCTCCTGCCTCTGCCTTCCAAGTGCTGGGATTAAAGGTGTGTGCCACCACCGCCTGACTCATTTTTGGTTTTTCAAGACAGGGTTTCTCTGTGTAGCCCTGGCTCTCCTGGAACTCTTTCTGCAGACCTGGAGGCTAGTGTCAAATCTGGAGATCCACCTGTCTCTGCCTCCCAAGTGTTGGGTGTTTGTCTGGAATCTTCAGCTCACTGCTGCTTGCTCAGACCATCCTTCCCTCTCCAAACCCTGCCCTCTCAGAAAAACCACCAAGCTGTGGCTCCTTTTCTGAAACTGCAATGTCTCAAGTCACTACCCAAAGCTTATGATTGGGCACAAGCCCAGCTTGCGGAGGGTGTGTCATCACCCCTCCCCGCCTACAGGGTATTTAAGCTCCCTCTTTTAGATCGTTCATTCTCCTGTGCCTTCCCCCACTTCAGTCTCTGGGGGCTGGAGGACTCACCTAGATATTGCTTTGCTCAAATACACCTGATCTTTTACCTCTTTATTTGGCCTGATCTGGCTTACTGCATCAGGCAGAGAAATCTATTAACAACATACAGAAAACTTATCATTGGGATTAAAGATATATGCCATTACTTTCAGTTGCCTGCTTTTCTTTTTTTTAAATAAATTTTATTTTTATGTTACTTATGTGCATTGGTGTTTGTCTGCATGTATATCTGTATGAGGATGTCAGATGCCCTGGGCCTGGAGTCATAAACAACTATGAGTAGCCATGTGGATACTGGAAATTGAACCTGAGTGCTCTGGAAGAGCAACTGGTGCTCTTAACCACTGAGTCATCTCTCCAGCCCCACCCCTGCTTTTCTTATATGAATTCATTAAGGGAAAATTATTTTTTAAAAAACAATTTTTAGTGCATAAATAATATTTTTCTATTTTTTGAAGTATAAGTGCATTTATATGGAATGCTCGGAATAAGTAAATTGTTGTTTTGGATTATTCCTTTTATCTTTTGAGGTCATTATAATTTAATAACATCATTTCTCTCTTCCCATTCCCCCAACCAAACCATCACATATACCTGATGGGAGGAGGGTCATCTTTCTATCTGTTGTTTCATTGGTTAATTAATAAAGGAAACTGCTTGGCCTTTAATAGGACAGAAAATTAGGTAGGTGGAGTAAACAGAACAGAATGCTGGGAGAAAGAAGCCGAGTCAGGCAGTCACCATGATTCTCCCACTCCAGACAGACGCAGGTTAAGATCTTTCCTGGTAAGCCAGCTCGTGGTGCTACACAGAATATTAGAAATGGGTTAGATCAATATGTAAGAGCTAGCCAATAAGAGGTTAAAACTAATGGGCCAAGCAGTGTTTAAAAGAATACAGTTTCTGTGTAATTATTTCGGGTAAAGCTAGCCGGTGGCCAGGAGCGGCCCGCCGCTCCACACAACATATACCCCTTCATACTCTGTTTTAATTTCTTTATATTTATTTATTTGCTTTTGTTTTTTGAAACTGAGTTTCTCTGTAGCTTTGGAGCCTGTCCTGAAACTAGCTCTTGTAGATTAGGCTGGTCTTGAACTCATAGAGATCCGCCTGCCTCTGCCTCTAGAGTGCTGGAATTAAAGGTGTGTGCCACCACTGCCCAGCGTCTCTTTTAATTTCATTACGTCAGTGGGGCACACTGGTGTCACATTCCTTTGCTCCCAGCTCTCCAGAGACAGAGGCACGTGGATCTCTGTGAGTTCGAGGGCAGTCTGGTTTACATAGTGAGTTCCAGGACAGCCAAGGCTACATAGTGAGATCCTGTCTCAAAAAGAAAAATAAAAAAATTTCATGTCGTCTTTTTTCATTAATTTTTGTTATATAATGTATGTATAAACATATATATTCCTAAATACATAGGTATAATCTGTGCACTCTGTATGTTACTTGTATATGTGCTTTCAGGGCTGACCATCTGCTATTGGATAATTAGTATGCTCTTCTCTGAGGAAGACATTTTCTCCCATTCTCAGCATGTCTTGGTTGCTTGTAGTTCTTTGTATAGGACTGAGGCTTTTTGAGCCCCCCCCCCCAAAAAAAACCACTTTAGTTTGTCTACTGTTGTTATTCTTGTCCAGCTCATGTTTAGGCAATCGTGTTGCTGAGACTTACGGGTGTGGCTTCTGACATTCCTATGAGGCGCACACTCTGTATTCCTGTCACTTAAAAGAATCTTCCATCTTTCTCTTGCACAATAACCACTTAGCCTTAGGTTCAGAACTTATATTGTAGATGCATCAGTTGGGATTGGACTCCGCAACTGAATATTTATAGGTTGTGTCTTTTGGTAATGGTCTCTGTGGCAAAGAGTTTTCTTTCTTTTTTTTTTTAAGATTTTATTTATTTATTATGTATAGAAAGTCTGCCTCCATGTATGCCTGCAGGCCAGAGGGCGCCAGATCTCATTACAGATGATTGTGAGCCACCATGTGGTTGCTGGGAATTGAACTCAGGTCTTCTGGAGAACAGTCAGTGCTCTTAAACGCTGAGCCATCTCTCCAGCCCGAGAAGTTTTCGTGATGAGGGGTGAGGACCACACTTATCTGTGGGAAAACCCGCCCACTCGGTGGGATCTCCAAGATGTTAGGGATATTTTCTATTGCGAGCTCTCTGCCAACGCAAAATGATCCCAATCAAATCAAATCAGACCAGACTGAAAGATATCCAGGTTTAATTAGACACCTGCGCCCCCCCCAGCCCCGCCGTGGCTCCGAGGGGAACGGGAAGTCGCCAACGCAACCACCGGAGAGAAAAAGAAAAAAATAAAAAATAAACACGCGTTTATTGTCTGAGGAGCAGTTTAAATAAGAGTGTGGGAGTGGTCTTGACCTTCCTTGGGGAGGGGTCAAGGTTTAGCGGGCCACCTTGACCCCGGGGTCTAGGTTCCAGGGGCACTGGAGAGGGGCTTCCAAAGATGGAGGCCAGAGGCTGGGATTTACAATAAAGTCAAATGATTATAATGTAGTCAGCCGCTGTTTTTATTCCTATCTATAGACACGGAAACTGTGACACAGAGAATGCAATTTTCCCAGGTAACTCCTCTAGTGAGGAGAGAAGTCTGGATTCTAAACAACATCCATTCTGCGCTAAACCAGTTTTGCAGACAAGAAAAGGTGGTGACGTGCTAAGCTAAAACCCCGCGTCTTACAGGACCCGTGACAGCAAAAGTTAATACGGACTTGATTTGTTCTTTTCCCCAAGAAAAGAAAGAGCATTAGCCGAGACCACAGAACGCTTTAAATATTTTTATTTACTTGTTTTTATTATGTATACAGTATTCTTCCCGCAGGTCTCATTACAGAACGCTTTAATAGACTCCTTATCCCCTAAACACGCCAGGCATTTCACCGACTCTCCCCGCTGTTCCCTAAAATGGTCAGTTCGTCTGAACTGAACTGATTGGCAGTCAGGTTTCTACAGGGAGGAGCCCGACTCTGCAATTCGGGAATTAAATTCCAAGAAGCGCGGGAGAGCCCAGACCAATAGGCGGCATCTTTCCGGCTTCCCTCGGAAATCTGGACCGCGGCGTCATCGGTTCCGGGCCGTGATGATTGTTTACGTCTTGAGCCCGCCCCCTGGGATCGCTCTGCGCCTGCGCGCCTCTAAGAATCCGGGTGTCGTTCTCTAGCCTCGCCCATTGTCCCGGAAGTGAATACGCAAGCTCCTCCCACCCCTCAGCCGGCTGGGGCACAGCCATTTTAATTCATATCTGAGTGGGCGGTGGCGATTCCCGTGGCGGCTGCGGCTCTGCGAGGCAGGGGTAGTGTTGCTGGCTTTCGGGGGGTTTTTGTTAGCTTTATTTTTTCCTTTCTAGCTTCCCGTTGCCGGCCAGTGTGTCCGTTGTCGTCCCCCGAGGCCATGTCAGGCGACGCAGCCGCGGAGCAGGTGAGGAGCGGGAGCGGCGGGGCCTCGTGCCGACCTCTTTCTCGGGCCCTGTACCTGCGGAACCCCCCCCCCCCCCTGCCGGGTTCGCGTGAGCAAGAGCTCTGGCGGGCTGGGAGCACCCGTGGGGTCCCCCAGTCCTGGCTTCTCCGTGGCGTCCATATAAACAAGCATTTGACTCAGACAATAGCTTGAGGTTGCTTCGGCCGGGACGGTTGAGTTGAAACCATCTTGGCGTGTGTACTACCTGCCACGGCAAGATTTCCCACTTTTGCTTCCCGGTCTGCTGTCCCCAGAAATAGAAACGAAAGTATTCTGGAAAACTAGGCCCCCGAGAGAGCGAGGGTGAAAAAGCAGCGGTCCAGGAGCAGAGCATGGCTGTGCCGAGCTTTGGGGGGAAATCTGTGGATTTTCTCTCGCCCCCTTTTTTCCCTCTCGTCTAGGAACACTTTATTTTTGCTTTTGCGACTACGCAAACATTGCAGGATTTGAGAAATTGAAAACAGGGAAATGTGCTTTGGTAAGCACCAGCTGTTTGAATGGTAGATATGAGTGATAGTTACGTGTTTTAAAAACCAGATTTTTAGTGGTGGCGCACACCTTTAATCCCAGCACTTGGGAGGCAGAGGCAGGCGGATCTCTGAGTTCGAAGCCAGCCTGGTCTACAAAAGCTAGTTCCAGGACAGTCTCCAAAGCTACAAAGAAGCCCTGTCTCGAAAAATAAACAAACAAAAATCAGATATTTTGATATGAGGACCCCCCCCCTTTGCTGTCTTCATTTTATAGACAGAGTTTTACTGTATATCGCGACCTAGTGACAGTCTTGCTTTGCCTCTTCAGTGCTAGAATTGGCTGGGAATCCTCTGCGTCGGTTTTTTTTACTCTTTTATAGCCTGAATTTCGTAGGATAGTATTTGCCTATTATTGTAATAAAAAAAGAAACCTGATTTTACGAAAGAGGTGTTTTTAGATCTTGATCCTAGTGTTGTTTTTCAAGACAGGGCTTCTCTGTAGCTTTGGAGCCTGTCCTGGAACTAGCTCTTGCAGACCAGGTTGGCCTCGAACTCACAGAGATCCGCCTGCCTCTGTCTCCCAAGTGCTGGGCTTAAAAGGAGTAGGCCACCACTGCCTGGCTTCCCTGTTTATTTTTTAAAAGAAAGTTAGTCTTGCAAAGTCCTAAATTTTCTGTTGCTGTAGCAACGAAATACACATATTTTCTTTTTTTCAAGTCTCCAGTTTATAATGTGGAAACTATATGGAGGTTAATGGATGACAATAAATAAGACTGTTAGTTAATGAAGTGTGGGTAAGCTATAAATTACTTTCGGAAAGTGAGCAAAACTCAAGTTTGCTTGAGGGCCAAATTCATCCCTGAAATCTTGGCAGTACTTTTGCATTTTATCTAATACAATTTCTTTTGAACTCTTACCAAAACAGTTTCTTTACTCTTTTTCTGGGCTAGTTTTTTTTTGTTTTCTGAAAGTGAAGCAAATATTGGATGTGTCTGAAATTTATATAAAATTATAAAGACAAAAGTATTGTCATGATTTTGTTTATAGAACTGTGGGCTTTTTGGTTTGTGTTAATCCTGTTCCACCCCAGCAGATTAAACCCAGGGCCTGGTGCATTCAGGGAAGCCCTCAACTGCAGAGTTACAGCCTCAAACTTATAAAACTTTATCCTCCAACCCACTTGTATTTTGACTGTGTCACTATGTAGACAAGGCTGGCATGGAACTTGCTATGTAGATCAGGCTGACTTCAAATTAATGGAGATAACCTGGCTCTGCCTTGTTGAATGGTAGGATAAAGATGGTGCACCAGGCAGCCTTTTTTTTTTTTTTTTTTAATTTGGGAATACACTCTAACTCAGGCTGACCTTGAACTCACTTTAGTCCCTTTGCCTCAGAATTCTGAGTGCTGAGATTATATGTATGAGGCCACCACACCAGGCTTGTCTCCTTTGAATTTTATTGTACAGTTTACAGCAACAACAAAAAATGTTGAAGGAAAAATTCATGAGCACCTATTATAATTTTCATTGAACCCAGCAATGGTTACAGGTTTTGTCATACTTATGTATGTATTATATATGTGTGGGTATGTTTGTGAGTGTTTACACATGTATTTTTTGTATGTGATAGTTCTGTGGCTCGAATCAAGGATCTTGCTCATGCTAGGCAAACCCTCTACTACAGATGTATACCTCTAACCTTGACATTTTCTTTCTCCATCATATTTCTCTGAAAGTTGACATCACACTTCCATTCACACTATTTCAATATTCTCTTGTATAGTGACATTAATATGTTACATAACTACCATACCATTAACCCACTCAAAATCTAGTTATACCGTATCTGTTTTATTTTTTCAAGATAGGGTCTTGTACAAATTTGAGGACAGGCTGGCTTCAAACTCAATTTATAGCTGATGATGACCTTAACTTTTCACCTTAAATTAGGATCCTAGGTTCTCTCCAGTGCCTCTGGCTCAATAATGATGTACTTCTAACACGTAATCTATATTCAGATTTGTCGTTGCCCCAAGAATGTGATTTATAGGACTGGGAATGTTCACAGTTGGTAAAAGTGACTGTGTAGTCCAAGGCTCTGGAATCCAACTCAGGGTAGATCCTGAGCACTGCCTAAGCCAGGTTTTGTGGTGAAGATGTGTAATCCCAGTACTCAGGAGTTGAAGGGAGACCAGAGGATCAGAAGTTGAGTCATTGTTGGCGACATAGTTTAAAGGCAGCCTGGGCTATAAGAGACTTTGTCTCAAAACAACAGCAACAATAACAAAAACCCCAAACAAAACTTAAAAACTGACCAAACAAATCAAAATTTAAGTAAAACACTGAATCCTGTATTTATGAATTTGCTTATCTCGTAAACATTCTTCCTATTAGCCTGCACCTTCCTCACCTACGTTATCTGTTTGAAAAGAGTTATTTTATCATTTTCTGAGATTTTGTTTGGAGAGTTTTTGGTGGTGTCATTTAATAGATCTTTTACTCTTGGAGAATTTATAGGTCTATTCTCAGTCTTGATAATTTTGAAGTTAAATATCTTGCATAAAGTAGAATACATTAGCCGGATGGTGGTGGTGCACTCCTTTAATCCCAGTACCCTGGAGGCAGAGGCAGGCAGATTTCTGGCCAGCCTGGTCTACACAATGAGTTCTAGAACAACCAGGACTATTACACAGAGAAACTTAACCACGTCTTTAATAAATACATACGTAGGAGGGTGTGTATGTGCATCAGTGGTCTTGGTGGAAGTCAGAAGGCAATCTTTAAAAGTCAAAGTCAGTTCTCACCTATCCTGTAGATCCTGGAGAGTGAACTAAAGCTTATTGGCAGGCACCATTATCTTGTTGGTCCCCAAAGCACTTTTTTGATGTTTGAGACAGGTAACTACTCTGTGTAACTGCCTTGGCTGTCCTGGAACTTAGTCTGTAGACCATGCTGGCCTAGAACTCAGATTTTGCCTGTTTCTTGCCTCCTACATGTTGGAACTAAAAGTATGCAACATCATCTTCTGACCCTGGCTTTTAATTTTTTAAGTGTATGAGTGGTTTGCTTGGCACCCAAGAAGGTCAGAAGGGGTCTTTGATCTGGAAATGGAGTTACAGTTTTAAGTTGCTGTCTGGGTGATGGAAACTAAACCTGTCCTTTGCAAAAGCAGTAAATAAGTCAGTCAGGCTCCATACCACTGAGTCATACTCCACCCCCTCCCCCAATGGCTTTTATACGTTGAGTGGTACTTTTCAAGCAAGCAGCAAAAGAAATATTATATGTGACGTATTTATCACAGAGCTGCTTTTTTCCTTCCTCTGCCTTCATTGCTTTGAAGTAAATCTCAGTTGCTTTAGCTAATGTAGTAATTAAATTATACTTTAAAAGTACGAGAGGATTTAAAATGTGAATTGGCTGCACAGTTCTTGACTGTTTGAGACAATGGCCAGTTTAAATCTGGAGAAAGTAAGAATGCTTTCTGTTTTTTTTTTTTTTTTTTTTTTTAAATGTATCTATCATCTTTTTTTTAATATTTATTTATTTATTATGTATACATATTCTGCCTGTGTGTATGCCTGAAGGCCAGAAGAGGGCACCAGATCCCATTACAGATGGTTGTGAGCCACCATGTGGTTGCTGGGAATTGAACTCAGGACCTTTGGAAGAGCAGACAATCTCTTAACCTCTGAGCCATCTCTCCAGCCCTGCTTTCTGTTCTTGTAAGAGGCTCACAAGCACCTATAACTTGAGCTTCAGGGGATCTGATGCTCTCTTTTGGCCTTCTTAGGTACTTGTCCACATCTCACGCACATAACTGAAAATGAAATCTTTTTTGTTTTGTTTTATTTTTTTGAGACAGGGTTTTTCTGTTCTCTGAAGCTTTGGAGCCTGTCCTGGAATTAGACCAGGAGGCCTTGAACTCACAGAGATCCGCCTGCCTCTGCTGGGATTAAAGGTGTGTGCCACCACAGCCTGGCAAAAAATGAAATCTTTTAAAAAAAATGATCCTTAAGTATTGGTAAGAAAGCCTAAACAGAACTGAAAACTATTAAGAGACAATCATGTTGGCACACAATAGTGACCCCAGCATTCAAAAGACTGAAGTAGGAGGATCTTGGGTAGAGTCTAGTCTGAACTATATATAGCAAGTCTTGCTCAGAAACAAAGAAAAAATAAGAAAAGCATCCTTTTGTAGTTATTTTGTGGATTTTATTTTCTTTTGTTTTTTGAGACAGGTTTTCTCTGTAGCTTTTTTTTGGAGCCTGTCCTGGAACTTGCTCCGTAGACTAGGCTAGCCTTGAACTCACAGAGATCCACCTGTCTCTGCCTCCTGAGTACTGAAATTAAAGGCGTGAGCCACCACCACCAAGTCAACCAAATAATTTAAAAGTCAAGGTAGATTGGGAAGAAAGCAGGATAACCAAATATGTTGGACAATGTCTTTTTTAACCCAATTATTTTTATGTGTTTAATAAAATTTCTCTGCTATAGCCTTTTCTATGTTCTCTTCTGTTTTAAATTATATTTAATATAAGACAATTTTGAGTAAGTAAATAGGTTTGATTTTAATATTTCTTGGGAAAAATGGACTTCCTTCTCTTTATTTGGCAAGAATTGTTCCTAAGGGTACTAGATCTGTCCTTTTGTTTGGATTTTTTTTTTCTTTTGAAAGGAATTGTTAGAGATTGTATTTGTTGAGCATTAGGTTGTTTCTGGTCATAAAAAAGAATGTATATCTCAGGTGGAATGGCAAAGTCTATTCATGTGTTTGTATCTGTTCATTACTATTGCCAAAAACTGTTCATGGTTTTAAACTTTTCCACCATATCCCATATCTGCATTTCTCTTTAAACAAAATCCAATTGCAAATCTGGGTCATTTTGTTTTGACTGTTGGCAATAGTATGAAAAGAGATCTAAAAAAGGATTCAAATCAGTAAGGATTTTTATTTATTTAGTGGTAGAGTGCCTTTATAATCTAGGCTGGCTTGGAATTCATGAGCATTGAGTACTGGGATTCTAAGTGTATACTAACTTACCCAGCTATTTAAACTATTGATAGATAATTTAATTCTGTAAATATTGAATGAAATTAGAATCACAAAAACTATGTTCTCTATTCTTTTTTTTTTTAATGTACCACTTAATCTAGTGAGCCAATATCTTGGCTACTTTTGGATGAGCCTTGTTGGTCAAATTCTAAAGGTTGTTTTTTGTATTTGTGTTTTCCTTCCCTTTTTTGTTTTGTTTTGTTTTCTGAGAGAGGGTTTCACTGTAGTTTTAGAGCCTGGCCTGGAACTACTTCTTGTAGACCAAGCTGGCCTCGAACTCACAAAGATCCACCTGCCTCTGCCTCCCTAGTGCTAGGATTAAAGGCGTGCCTATTTTTATTTATATTTACTTTTTTTTGAGGTAGGGTCTCACTATGTATTCCTGATTAGTATGGAACTCACTATATAGAAATAGGCTCACCTCAAAGTCTATAGAGATCTACTTGCCTCTGTCTCCCAAGTGCTGGGATTGAAAGTGTACACTACCCTGTTGGGCCTATTTTTATTTTTAGAAGAAGGTTTCCGAGAGAAAAAACTTATATACTATATGCAGTGTTCTTAGTATTTTAGCAAAAAATTAAGTTAGGATCATTTGGGTTTGGTACCAACTTACATTTCATGGATACATGATATTTGGAAAATGTATTTAGAATAGATAGACTTAGATAATAGTCATGTTTCATTGTATTCTTTTTTTAAATATTTATCTATTTGCTTGCTATGTATACAATAGTCTATCTGTGTGTATGCCTGCAGGCCAGAAGAGGGCGCCAGACCTTATTACAGATGGTTGTGAGCCACCATGTGGTTGCTGGGAATTGAACTCAGGACCTTTGGAAGAGCAGGCAATGCTCTTAACCACTGAGCCATCTCTCCAGCCCCTCATTGTATTCTTGAAGTGATTTTTTGTTGTGTCAAACAACAAAATTGTACAAGTGATCATACTTAAACTATGTTACAGCCTGGAGTTATTTATAGCCTGTAAGTTCATTGGTCTAAGTTAATGGCAGAATCCTATTAATCTGCTGCTCTAAGAGGCACATTGAACAAACAATGTAAAATAAAAATAAAGTGCAAGAGGAAGTGGTGCAGTGAAGAGCATTGCTGTGAGAGCATGGTAGGGTTCTTCCCTGGTATGCATAGGGCATTAAATTTCCCAGGTTGGAAATCAAAAACAAGTGGGGAAAGGAAGAAAGTAGAAAGAAAGGAGCTGCATTCCTCGCCTAATGGGGGCATACTAGTTGGTTTATTTGGTGTTTTCCATGGTGTTGGGCATGGACTCCAGGGCTTCAAAACATGTTAGTCAAAATGCATTTTGCTTTATTTGTGAGACATGATCTTACTCTGTAACCTAGGTTACCTCGGAGCTCACTATGTAGTTTAGGCTGACCACAAACTCAAGGCTGTTCTGCCTCACTCAGTCTCATAAGTGCTTTGTTATAGGCATAAGCCACCATACCTGAATAATATTGTTATATAGTAAACTGTTTTGAGAGATTCTGGCTATATGGTGAAGCTGCTTGGAAACTTTTCATCTTGTGTCAGCTTCCTGAGCAAGACAGGGTTTAACTCTGTAGTCCCAACAGACTTGGAACTCACAGAGGTCTACCTGCCTCTGCCTTTCTAGTGTTCGAATCAAAGGAATGCAACATATCTTACTGTTTTGTTTGTTCAAGACAGGGTCTCACTTTGTAGCTCTGGCTGGCCTGGAACTCATCACATAGACCTCAAACTCAGTGACCCACCTTCTGCCACCTGAGCATGTGCCACCATGCCTGGCTACACCTTACTTTTTAAGTTGTTCATCCTTTTGCCCCACACCCTACCCCAGCCAGACTGCCCCAAGTGCTGGGGTTAAAGGCATGCGCTGCTGCCACTGGCACGTTTTAAGTTTTTTATCACTGAAAAATAATGAGTATGTGTTATTCTATGTTGTATATTTTGATTAAAAACATATTGTAGTGCTGGAGAGATGGCTCAGAGGTTAAGAGCATTGACTGCTTTTCCAGAGGTCCTGAGTTCAATTCCTAGCAACCACATGGTGGCTCACAACCATATGTAATGAGATCTAGTGTCCTCTTCTAGCCTGTAGGCATACATGCAGCCTAACACTATATATGTAATAAATATTTTTTAAATGTATATATTTTATTGTTATATATGTGTGTGTGTATATAGAGAGAGAGGGAGGGAGGGAGGGGGAGGGGGGAGATCTGAGAGTGAGTGAGTGGGGCTGGTGGTTAAGAGCACTGTCAGTTCTTCCAGAGACCCAGGTTCAATTCCCAGTAGCCATGTGGCAGCTTATAACTGCCTGTAACTCCAGTTTCAGGGGATACAATACCTTCAAACAGACATACATGCAGACAACATAAATGCACATGAACTAAAAATAAATTAATTAAAAATATTTTGTAACTATTTAAGGAACAACCCAGTTATTATAAAGTGTTATGTACTGTGTGTAATTATATGTGTTAGACCTTTGTTTACACTAGCCAGCATCACTTCCAACACCAGTAATGCATTGAAATTGGTGGTCAAGATGTCACTAATCAGCCCTGGAAGTGGTGGCGCACGCCATTAATCCCAGCACCTGGAGGGCAGAGGCAAGGGTTGCTTGAGTTCTGGCCTACAGAGTGAGTTCCAGGATAGCCAGGACTACATAGAAACCCTGTCTCAACCCTCCCCTCCCCCCCAAAAAAATAAGTCACTAAACTTAAATGTGGTGGAATTTTTCAACACCATTATAGTTCTATTTGGTATGTGGCATACCACATTGACTAAAATATATTGACTAAGATGTATCGTTTACTGCTTCTCATAGTAGAGTTTAGGACCCATTTTTGTCACAATTATTTAGGTCCTTTATGAAAATAATAGATGTCGGAGCTGGAGATATGGCTCAGAGGTTAAGAGCACTGACTGCTCTTCCACAGGTCCTGACTTTTTAATTCCCAGCAACCACATGGTGGCTCACAACCATCTATAATGAGATCTGGTGCCCTCTTCTGGCCTGCAGGGGTGTATATGCAGACAGAATACTGTATATATAATAAATAAATAAATCTTAAAAAAAGAAAAGAAAATAATAGATGTCTGCCATAATTTCAGGTTGCTGTTTCTGATTCTGTTAGTGAACTGAGAATCTTCATTTAAAACACTTACTAAAAAAGAAAATAACATGTACTTGGTGAATTTAAAAAAATGAAAGATAAACCTCAGAATTATGAGTTAGAGAGATGGCTCAGAGGTTAAGAGCACTAGCTGCCTTTCCAGAGGTCCTGAGTTCAATCCCAGCAACCACAGGGTAACTCATAACCATCTACAATGAGACCTGGTGCCCTCTTCTGGCCTGCAAGCATACATGTAGGCAGAACACTGTATAATCAATCAATCAATCTTTAAAACTGAAAACTTTAGTTCTATAGGATCCAATGTCCTCATCTTGCCTCTGTGGGCACTGCCCCAGACATACATGCAGGGGAAATAATCTATACACATAAAAAAAAATCTAAGGAATTAAAGAATACTTATATTTTACTTGAGATCTGAGGCTCAAGCTTGCTGGACAAATGGTCTATTGTTGAGTCAGAATACCCATATCTCTTCTTACAAAAGAAATTTTTATTTTGTTTTATGTATATGAATGTTTTGTCTGCATGTAGATTGGTGCCGTGCCTGTGCCTGGTACCTCAGGAGGTCTGAAGGCATAGGCTTGATCCCCTGAAACTGGAGTGAAGAAATGATTGGGAGCCACCATGTGAATGCTGGGAACTGAACCCAGGTCTTCTGGAAGAGCAGCTGGGGCTGGTCATCTCTCCAGCCCCTCAGCTAGATGCTTTAAAAGATCATCCAAATGTGCAACCATTGGTTAGGGAATGCAGCTCTGTAGTAGAGTTCTTGAACAGCGAGCACAATGCCTAAGTTTGATTACCCTTTGCACAAAATAGGCACAGCCCTCTTTTTTTTTTTTATAAAGTACATTTCCAAAACATAGATATTGATGTTTAAGGTGTTTTCTTTGTGCTGAGTTTGAACACAGAACCTTACAAGAACTGGCAAGTGCTCTGCCACTCCCTCTTCTGAAGTATTCTGGGAACCTTGCCAGGAAGGTGATGTAGATGACCAATTTAAAAACAACATTCGCTGGGCAGTGGTGGCGCACGCCTTTAATCCCAGCACTCGGGAGTCAGAGGCAGGCGGATCTCTGTGAGTTGAGACCAGCCTGGTTTACACGACAGGCTCCAAAGCCACAGAGAAACCCTGTCTCGAAAACCCCAAAAAAAAAAAAAAAAAAAAAAAAAACTCAACATTCAACAGTCACTTATTCTTAACCACTTTGACCAATCTTGAGTCTGATAATTGACTGCCACTTACTGTAAACAAGCTTTTCTGACAAAACCTGCCAGCAGTACTAATATATGGACATAAACATAATTATTTAGAAGGCATTTTGGCAGGTACATCATGGCCACGTAACAAAATAATTGTAGCTTCCTCACTAAGGCCTGTGACCTTGTCACAGTCTTTTTAACCAGATTTATATTAACATGTCTCCTTTTTTCCATATCTTAGGAAACTTGAGGGTTTTTTTTTTCTATAGTAGGACAGAAGACAGAAATGTAGCTCTTAGCTGGGTGGTGGCAAAACAAGAAAAACAAAAACCACAACTTTTTTCTTACTGTATTTTGCTGATTGTGCTTTAGCTTGTTTCTCTGTTCTAGAATATAATTTCTGGAAATCACTAATTGGATTTGAAATTTGGTCAAATTCACCTCAGTTTTTTTTTTTTCCCAAGTGTGTTTCATAGATGACTTTGTAAGTCTCATATCGAATTAAGTTTTGAGGCACACACTGTCTGGTTGTCTTTTTCTAATTTTAAGATTAGCTGATGCTAGGTGATGGTGACTTGTGCCTTTAATCCCAGCACTTGGAGGTGGATCTCTGAGTTCAAGGCCACCTAGAGAAACCTTGTTTCAAAAAAAAAAAAAGTAGCTTTTAACTTTGGCTACCTATGGGCTCATAACTGAAGAAAAGATTTTTGTTGTGGGATTTGAATGTGGCCATAACTAGTAAGCAGGGCATGTACTTGTAACCATTTTGGATAGCTTTCATTGTGACTGGTGTGTTTGTTTGACTGCCCTGAATTGTTTATTGGATGTGAATTTCACAAGCATCGCTGTTACTGTTAGTGCTGGAGCTGGAGAGTGTGTGAGCTTGTGGAACTTGGCCACAATTTTTGCTCCTGCTGATTGTCAGCCAATAAATCTCCCTGTGCTGGTTTTCTGATTGCTTAGTGTCAGGATTTCTACTGATAACCTTTCTTTATGGAAGGGACTGATGAGGATAATCTCAAAGAATTTACATGTGGAATCTTCACTAACCTAGTAATTCAAGACACTCAAGGCCCTGCAGTAGCATCTAGCTCGCCCCTCAGCAACAGACCTGAAATCTTTTACCTTCTGTTGTTAATACAGTTGAGAATTATCTATATAGATTACTTTACAAACATTTCACTTCATCATCGGACAGAGGAAAGTAGAGTTGCAGCTGTTCCTACAGTTGCTTGTGTATAAAATTTTCAGGCTTTAATGAAATTATCTTTTTCTTTTTTAAACTAATCTGAGCATTTTCTTTTAACATTTTATTTATCTGCCTCCCCCCCTCCCCCCAAGCTGTGTGTGTATATGCTGGTGCCTATGGAAGCCAGAAAAGGTAGTCAGATCATCTGAAACTGGAGTTATAGATATTCATGAGGTGCCCGTTGTGGGTGTTACCCAAATTTTGGTGCTTTCATAGAGCAGTAAACACTAAATCACTGTGCTGAGCCATCATCTCTCCTGTCTAGCATCTCAGCCCAAAGTCTTTTGTTTGTTTGTTTGCTACTGGCACTGGAGATTTTGTTGAATTATCAGATCTTTATTTCCCATCTTGCCATAGGAGTGCTGGTATTATAATTTCTGGCCTTATGTGGGTTCTGAAAATCTGACCTCAGCTCCTCAAAACTTGCTCAGCACTGAACTGTCTACTCAATCTCCCCAGCCCTTTCTTGTATTATTAATATAGACCAGAACCTAGAGTAATAGTGTTAGCTATAATAGCTACATCACCTGTGGCTTTGACATAAATAATCAGAATAGCTTGCATTGAACTGGCCACTAGAACATTTTTGATGTACTCATTATATCTTACAATATATAACTTTGGTTTTATCTGGATGTGGTGGTACACCCCTATACACTCCAGGAGTTTGAGCCCAGTTTGGGCTATAAAATTGAGATTTGTTAAAAGGATAGCTTATTCTATTTAATGTGTGTGTGTGTTGCTAGGATTAAGTTTGGTCAGAAAAATTGATTTAAAACGTCTTACCCTGCATCTCAGACTAATCTCAAACTCATAGCAATCCTCTTACCATAGTTTTCTTAGTATCTACATTGCATATGTTGACCAAATATTGATGCTCTATTTTATATATTTTATAGTATATGATTGTTAATTTGAGGGGTTAATTTTCTGTTGAGCAGATCTGGAGCTCTAGGTAGTTCTCATACTGTTAGGTGCTTCAAATAGTTCTCACAGCACAAAATTAATCATCCTTACACTTAGTTACTTTTCTGTTGCTGTGACCAAACATCATGAACAAGATAACTTGAAAAATAAAGTTTAAGCCGGACAGTGGTGAAGCATAGTGGTGCACACCTTTGCTCCCAACACTTGGGATGCAGAGGCAGGAGGATCTCTGAGTTTGAGGACAACCAGGGCTATACAGATAAGCCCTGTCTTGAAAAACCAAAAGAAAAAAAAAAAGAAAGTTTAGTGGACTTTACGTTCAGGGTGTTAAGAGTCCAAAGCAGATGTTTGGTGGCAGGAACATTTGAGAACTCACGTCTTGATCCACAAATGGGAAGCAGAGAGAGTACACTGAAATCTAAAAGCCTACCTCCATCAAGGCTCCACTGCCTAATCCTTACCAAACAGGTTCACCATCTGGGGACCAGGTCTTCAAACATGTGCCTCTGGGGCCATTCTCAATCAAATCACCACACGGAGTTTTAAAAAAATTGCAACAGATAACCTTGGCAGTGTTTTTTTGGTTTTGCTTGTTTGTTCATTTATGTGTGTGTTTTGTTTGTTTGTTTTATCAACAGTCATTTTTCCTTGAAAGGGCATAGATCTTAGTACTGGGGGATAAAAGGATTATCCTAATTTTTAGTAACAAATTTAGTATATTATTGGGTTTATTGTGTACATGAACTATGCTACTGAAAGGCTAAAAGAAGTCCATATCTTGCTTGTTACATTTAATTTTTTATTTATGTATATGGGTGGGTGCTTTATGGACGTCAGGGCAACTTGGAAGAGTCACTTTCTCCACTACGAGGGTCCTGATGATCTAACTCAGGCCATCAGTTGACTGTTTTCGTCTACTCTTTTGTGTAGTAGTATAAGTTACTAGAAATGATGTTCAGTATCAGTTATTCATATTAAATTTTGGTAGTATTTCTTCCTACTTCCCCTCACCTCACTGAGGATGTCAGTGTTAATTATAGAACATTTTATTTCTATCCCATGGGATACATTTTATTTCTTTTGAGTAAAAAGTTATTTGCCCCTTTTTATTGACTGGACTTTATGCTAGTAAGCTTAGTGGCTACTACTGACCTTTCATCTGTCTCTGTTTGTCTGTCTCTCTCTGTCACACACACACTTTGGAGACAGGGTTGAAAACTTAAGATACATCTCAGAATATTGTCTATTAGCTCTTTTGTGTGTATGTACACTAAAGATTGGACCCCCCAAACAAAGCCTTGCAAATGCTAAACATGCACTTTTACCATGAACAATATTTTAAGCCCTTGTGGTGTGTGTGTGTGTTTTAACGATTCTTTGGTAAACAAAAAGTGAGAATTTGGTTTTATCTTGATAAAATTGATTTCAGTTATTACATTTGCCAGAAATTCACCATTCTGATATAAAATGTTACTTTTATTATTTAGTGTATTTTTATGCATTGATGTTTTGAGCTGTATTGATTTTTACCATTACCAAATTTTAGATGCTTTAATATGTGGGTGTGCTAGTAGTCATTTTTATGAGCTTTTCTTCCTTAGTTCTTTACACTAATCATAAAACTCCTGTATTTATTAGTAAGGGGTAATTTTAAGTTAGATTGCTACAGTCTTAGAACATGTTCAAGCCAGTGGGGCGGCTCATACCTGTAATCCTCGTGCTTTGGAGGCTGAGACAGGAGGTTCACCAGTATTGAAATCCAGCCTGACTACATAATGAGACCCTGATTCAAAAAAAAAAAAAAAATAAAAACAAAAACAAAAAATAATTATTCCTAAATAAATTCATATCTTTCAGTGGTTAAAGGTAATTTATTTCTACAAAAAGAGTTTACATTTCCCAGGCAATTTTATTCTAAAGAGCTGACTTTTAGAACTTTCCTTAGATGGGTGCTTGACTGAATTGATCCTTAATAACTCATCTATAAAACTGGTGGTTCCAGGTATGGTGGCACATGCTTTTTAAACCAATACTTTAGTCCTGGCAGAGACAGGTGGCCTCTGAGTTCAAAGCCAGACTAGTCTGTCTGTCTGTCTGTCTGTCTGTCTGTCTATCTATCTATCTATCTATCTATCTATATATATATATATATATATATAGTGAGTTCCAGAACATTAGTTACATAGTGAGCCCCTTTCTAAAAACAGGAGTGGTGATGGTTAAGAGGAGTATGATAATGGCAAATACCTGTGATCGCAGACCTTAGGATGTTGAGGCAGGTAGTGTTGGAGAGAGGGGTAAAACTTATTTAGTGTGTCAGTATTTGTAAATATCCTTTGAGTATCACTTTTCATTCTGATATGCAGGAATATTCTAAACAATTTTGGAAGTTAATACTTGTGTTTACGCTGTTGGTACTAGGTGCTGCTTTTTTTCTTTCAGTTTTTAAATATCTTTAGTTTTTCTATGTGTATGACTGTTTTGCCTGCATGTAAGTATGTGCACAATGTATGTACCTTGTGCCTGTTGAGGACAGAACATGGGAACCAGAGTTACAGACTGTGGTGAGCTGTTATTTATGTGCCAGGAACTGAACCCGGGTCCTCTGGAAGGATAGCAAGTGTTCTTAACTGCTAAGATATCACTCTAGCGCCTTTCACCTTTCTGTGTGTGTGTGTGTGTGTGTGTGTGTGTGTGTGTGTGTGTGTTTGCATGTACATGTGCGATGCTATTGCATGTACATGTACAATGCTAGGACTTGAACCTGGGGCCTCACATCTGGCAGCTTTCTACCGGTACCAGTAAACTATACCCCAAGCTCCAAGAAAAAAAATTCTGCAATAAGACTAAAACAACCTTATTAAAAGACTGATAGAGCACTTTTCTAACCATGTGCCTAGGACCTGGTTATTAAGGCATCGGAGTATTTGGAGAGTACAAAGTTTTAAAGATTTACTTGTTATGCCAGGCAGTGTGGTGGCACACGCCTTTAATCTCAGCACTCAGGAAGCAGAGACACGCATGTCTCTGTGAGTTCGAGGCTAGCCTGGTCTACAAGAGTTAGTTCCAGGACAACCAGGGCTGTTACACAGAGAAACCCTGTCTTGAAATGTGTAGCCCTCTCCCTCCCCCCCAAAAAAAATTCTTTTTTTTTTTTTTTCTCAACACAGGTTTTCTCTGTATAACATCTCTGGCTCTCCTGGGTCTCACTCTGTAGACCAGGCTGACCTTGAACTCAGAAGATCTGCCTGACACATTGTTGGGTGTCTGTGTGTTTGTATCTGCACGGGTTTATATGTATCGTGTACATTCAAGAACTCAGAGGGCTTCCAGTCTCCTGAAACTTGAGTTATAAATAGTTGTAAGTTATTTTATCTGGGTTCTGGGATCTGAACTTAAGTTCTCTGAAAGAGCAGCAAACAATCTTAACTACTGATCTATTTCTGCTTCTTGTTTTTGAAGAGAACTCCCTTCAGCCCACCATGCCTGGCTGGGTTCTCTGTTACCCACCATCTAATAAATGTGCCCATTGTAAGATCTTGATTTCTTTTTTAAGACAGACTGAATACCGGCTGGCTTGGAGTTCATTCTTTTCTATATTCAGCCTCTTAAGTGCTAGAATTTACAGATGTATGTAGCCATGCCTGGTTTAGTATGTTTAAGTTCTCTATTCAATGCATTTATCTTCATGTGGAAACCCCTCCCCCTTTCCTTTTGTTTTTTAGAGACAGGGTTTCTCTGAGTAACAGTCCTGGCTGTTCCAGAACTCACTTTGTAGACCAGGCTGGCCTTGAATTCACAGAGATCCACCTGCCTCTGCCTCCCAAGTGCTGGGATTAAAGGCGTGCGCCACTACCGCCCGAGTAACAAGTAAATCTTTAAAACTTTATACTTTCCAAATAACTCCAATGCCTGGGGTTGGTTGCTCGGTGTGTGTGTGTGTGTCCATATATAGATAGATAGATATAATTTCTTTTTCTTTTTGAGACAGGGTTTCTCTGTAGCTTTGGAGCCTGTCCTGCAACTCCGTCTGTAGCTGACAGAGATCTGCCGGTCTTTGCTTCCAGGGTGTTGAAATTAAAGGCATGCGCTACCACCACTCAGGCTTTTTTTTTTAATTGAGACAAGGTGTCATGTAGAATAGATGGCATAGAGCTCATATGTAAGTGAGGATAGCCTACTATGTCTCATTTTCCTGTTTTTACCTTTTGAGTACTAGAATTACTAATAATGAAACGCCACTGTGTGTGTTGTCTGAGACTTCATGTGTGCTAGACAGACACTAACAATAGAGTTACATCCTACTCTTTCCATGTAGAGTTTTCATTATGCTGTATATACAAACTACATACTGTGTCTGAAGTATCTTACATAAAAATAAAGTCCATTTTTATTGGACAAAAATGATCACTCACCCTTTTTTGAAGTCCAGGCTGGTCTACCTTCCATGTCTGCCTTTCCAGTGCTGGTATTAAAGACATGCACCACCATGTCCAGCTATAACTTCTGATAAAGTATGTACTTCCCCTAATCCAGATACTGCTTCTTCTTAAAATTATGTTTTAATACTTTGTATAGACATTGAATCTGTGTATTGACATTGGATCTAGGGATAGATGTGTTGTTCTTGAATTAATTGGGCATGATATTTTTAAAACAATAACTTCAGTTTGTTGTTTTTGTTTTTTTTTCCTTATTCAGGCAGCTGAGTATGTCCCAGAGAAGGTGAAGAAAGCGGAAAAGAAATTAGAAGAGAATCCATATGACCTTGATGCTTGGAGCATTCTCATTCGAGAGGCACAGGTTTAGTGATATAGGATTACATTTCCTTCTCTATGGGTCCAATCACACTACTTGATTCTGCAGTAATATTTTAATAGTCCTAACATTGTAAATGCTGTTTATTGGTTTTCAATTTTAGAATCAACCTATAGACAAAGCACGGAAGACTTACGAGCGCCTTGTTGCCCAGTTCCCCAGTTCTGGCAGATTCTGGAAACTGTACATTGAAGCAGAGGTTAATATTTTATTTATTTTTTCTTATATACCATCTGGTGGGAATTACAGCTTACATTATAGTGATAGAAAAGAAATTACGAGCATAGTATAATCAAGACAAGGAGGATTTAAATGTCTCTGCCTTTATTTTGTAAAATAGATATGAAGGAGTAATTAAAATGAATTTTTGAAATTTGGGTCTTTCACAAGCTGATGATTGTTGCATTTTGGAGTTGCAACAACATTAAAACAGTTTCAATGGTGTTGGAGTGCTTTAGCCTTTTATTTACTTGTCATGTGTCAATTTATTGCCTCCTGTGTCATTTATTTAGAACTCATTTTTCTTTTATTCCTATAACAAACTAATCGGAAAATACAGAAATGTTGGCTTAGTTTACTAGAGTATTTTAAATGTCTGGTGAAATGAAACATTTTGGAGAATAATTATTTCACATTTTAATTTTATGAAAAATGCATGGTTTGTCAGTTTAAGCAATGATTTAAAGTTATTCTGCCATAAGATAAAGCTTACATTATATAGGAATAAGCTAATATGACTCAAAATTTTTAATTATAATTTACCCCAATGATATTTTGATTTTTCTTTTTGTTTGTCTTAACTTGTAGTCAGGCATGTTTAAGGTCCCATTCTTTATGATTTTAAAAAAAAAAAAACAACAAAAAAACCTTAAGACTGGAATTAACAGTCAGATCTGTAATAAAATGTTCATGTGCCAATATCAATTGGCATTAAGTAAACACAATATAAATTAATAAATGTGTTGTGAGAGATGGAAATAGAATATCCACATTAAGCTGAAAACGATAACCATTTCTTTTTATCTATACTACTTATGCAGTACTTCTAATATTTTATATTATAAATTCTCAACGTAAGTACTCTGCGGTCTCAGCTATTGCTGAAATTTGATGATCTGTGAACCTCTTTTGGACCTCTGCAAGGACTTTAACCATCAGTGGTATTAATAGACTGTAGTATCACCTGTGGTGCATCCTCAGCATAGTCCCAACCAGCAACATATTTAAACAGAAGGTGCAGTGTGCTTGATTGAATCTGTGCTATAGTTTAGGTTGTATTATTTTGTAGGGAAGGAAAATTACAGAACAACAATAACAGGAACATTGTGTGTTTGTGAGTGTGTGTATGTTTGGTTTGCATGTTTGTGTTTGTATGTGTGAATGAGATTATAGCTTATGTGGAGTCTGGTAATTTGACCCATAACCATATCTTTAAAGTTTCATCACCTCTCCTGAAATCATTCCGTTCCTCTGTATTTTTTAAGTCATCAAGGTAGATGGGCTTGAAACTCAAAACAGGTCTGTCTCATGTAGCTAAAGACAATATTATTTCCTATAACTTGATAACAAATAACCAGGGTCACCTGCACCCCTTTTACTTTCTAGTCTGACTGTATAAACACCTCACTAGAAACAAATATGACTGAAAGATAATTATTTTTGGAAAACAAAATAGTACCTTCTGAGTTAAATTCTTTTTCTAAAATTCAGATACTGACTTTAAACTGAAATTGGCAACAAGGTTCTAATTCTGTAATTATAAACATAAACAAGGGTTTTTGTTTTGTTTCTTCCACATTTCCCTCCCTAAGTATAAGATACAAACTGTATTCTAAAAAAGAATTGCATAAAAGAGTAGGTGTTATTCCAAGGGGCTGAAAGTTGTTTAAATAACAGATTTGTTTCATGTAGCAGTTCAGAGCTGCTAGGAGTTGTTTGGTTTGTTTAGTGGTAATGTTTGCAGCTACTTTATACACACACACTCACACTCACATTCGCACACACAAATATATATGTATATATAAAGCGCAAACAGAAACATGTATATGTATCAACTGTTGACAAAAAATGATACCAAATATATGTGTGTTTAATTTTTTTATATTTCTGGTTTAAAAATTACAATGTTAAATTAAATGCTGGTTTCAGAAATACACACCTAAACTGTCTCTCTTTCCTGGTTTACTCCTAATTTTTATTTTCACACTTATCTTTTGACTCATAAGAAGCTAAAATTTCCTTTGATCATGTCACTCAGTGTGTCATGAAGACATAAAACCAACCTATTTACAATACTATATAATACTATGCTAATTGGTAACATCCTGTGTGCACACTCAAGAAAATAAAGCTTTGTTAACACGTTGTAAATCAGTACTTCATGGTGGGGCATTTATGATGATACTACATTTAATTCAGCTAAACTATTGTGTAGCTAAATACATTAGATTTTTTTTTCTACTAGAAGAAACATCTTCAGTAAAGGGGAGAAATGTCTCCCCAGGGAAATATCTTATAAATTTTACTTAATGCTGTTTCACTACAGAAGGAACAAAAGAATAGTTTTTTTTAATTATTTTTAATTGGAAATATGAGTTAAAAATTAGAATATAGCAGTTAAATTTAGAAAAAAAGCTAGCTTTTCTTCAATCATTGGCAGCATTGTGTAAATTTTCCTGTGTAAAATACACGTTTTAAAATGGGACCCTAAGTTTGTTAGTTAGGTGTTCTTTTTCCTGTTTTGTTTTTCTTTTTGCTACAGTTTAAAAATACTGGAGATAACATTCTCCTAATGATGAACATTTAGAATCAAATTGTATATTTTTATAAACTTTGAAAATTCGGCCAACATACCATTATATATAATATTAAAGATCATTTTTGTCTCAGGACCTTAAAATGCATTGCTTTTCTTGTGTTCAATAACTTATGCAGAAGAGTTAATAAGAAGGCAGGCAATAACATGATAGAGTGTTGTTATCAGAATAATGTCTAAATCTGACTGTAGTTTTTATACAAAAGAAATATTTTAGTGTATCTACAGCTTCATTGAATTCATATAATGTCTTAAGTGAATTCTAAGGTTTTTTTTTTTTAGCTTAACAAATAGAACTTTTTCTTAATATTATGGTATTCTAGTCACAGTCAACCTCAGCTCTCTCTACAGAGCTTTTCCACAGGGATTTGATGGGTCACTAAGTTACCACAGAATTGAACATTACACAATTTTGCTATATTCCCCTAAGTTTCTCTTTCTTTTTGTGGTTTCTGTAGCTTTTTATATATTAAGTGAACACTGACAACATGTAAGGTACAATATTTTATTGTTCCCAAGTAATTTGTCTTGAATTGAGCCACATTCATAAGACTTTACGAACGGAAGGATGTTCTCATGGGTAGCTGAAGGAGGAAGAAGTTATGCTGCTGGTAACAGCAATGGTGCATCTTGCCGTCTGTGAAAGCTGCGATTTAATAAAGCTTGTAGAGGGTTGATGGCTTTTCATTTAACAATTTAAACATGAATTCTTTGCTCTATACTGTTTCTTCTTTCCTTATAAATAGTAGGTTGTAAAATACAATTTTTACTTTTCTCAAAATAACCTTTCTTGGAATATGAAAGTGAACTCAAGATGGAACATGAGTGACTTAAATTGAAATAAACTTCTCCATTCTTGATTCTGTTTTAATGCCTCCACATAGCAGTTAAATTACTGTATTACAATGTTTTGTGCATACTAAGCAATGTATTTAAAATGCAGATAAAATATGTAGACCATGGAAATTTTTACATTTCAGCTTTATAGCCCTTTATTGAAAAATCTGTACTCTTCTTAGATCTACTTTTCCTGTTTGTAATAAATGTTGGTCCATGTCTGTGTGATTATTCAGATTTTACTCTAAAACTCTTCTTAATCTTCTGTTTCTTAAATGCATAAATATAAAAAATACTAAGAATTACTTACAACCATAATTGATTTGAATAATTATAGTACTGTTTTATAAACGAAAGTAGTATTTTCATACTTATTGTTACAAATAGTAAATTATTTTTAAGTTTCCTTCCCAACCCATTTATGTAGCACTGATAGTTAAGCATTGTCATTGTTAGTAGTAGTTTATAGTTTTTTCTCTTGTGATTCAAGCCTTTCATATTGAACTATTTGCAAAAGACATAGCTGTTTGTTTTGTTTGTTTTGTTTTTCGAGACAGGGTTTCTCTGTAGCTTTGGAGCCTGTCCTGGATTAGCTCTTGTAAACCAGGCTAGCCTCGAAGTCACAGAGATACATCCGCCTCTGCCTCCCGAGGGCTGGGATTAAAGCTGTGCACCACCACCACCTGGCAACATAGTTGTTTCTAAAGTTCCTTTAAATAAAACCTATGGTTTATATCTTCTAGAAAATTTATTCTTCTAACATTTGGCCATTTGTTTTTGTTGGTTTTTTTTGTTTGTTTGTTTTGGTTTCTTTTTTTTTTGTAAAATACTCTACTAATTAACTAAAATTCTTTAAATTTTTCAACTTTAATTTCGTATTGTTTATTTGTGTGTATACATGCTTACGCTGTGCCATCACTTGCCAGTAGAGGTCATTGGATAGTTCCTCCCTTTGTACAATATGGGGACCAACAATCAGGCTCAGATTGTCACACTTGGTGGCAATGTAACCAAGTTTACCCCCTGTGCCATCTCAGTAGTCCTGGTTTCTCAATTTGTAAATCAGAATTAGAGTGCTGGGTGGTGACTCATACCTGTAATCACGGCACTGGAGAGGTTGGAGCTGGTGGATTGTAGCAGACTGGGCTATAGTGAAAGAGACTCAAAAGGAATCTGAAATGTAGGAAAGGACTAAATAGATTTATGATGTCTGTACATTCTAAAATTAATTGTGAACTAGAATCAGATCATGCATTTTGAAGTTTTCCTGAGAATAGTGTCTTAGTCTGAATTTCCTTTGTGGAATAATATAGTACTTTTTTTCAACTTGTGAATATAGACATTAAGGTCATAGAGGCTAGGGTTTTTGAGATGTCTCAGTAATTAAAATTAATATTGAAATACTTCTCTGATAGAGGAGCTTGGTTTCCAGCACTCACATGAAGAGAAGAGGCTCACAACTGCCTGTATACCAGCCCCAAGGGATCCAAAGATCTCTTTTGGACTCTAGCTGCAACTGCAGTCATGTACAAATCCCCAATCAGACATGCATACACATAATGAAAATAAATCAGTCTTAACTAATTCAAGAAATTTAGATGTGTTATGAATGTTTTGCCTGTGTGTATACATGTGCATCACATGCATGCCTGGTGTTCACAAAGGTCAGAAGAGGTCATCATACTCCTTGGAGATGGAGTTATAGATATTTGTAAGCCACCCTGTGAACCAGAGTGTATGGTTTTATTCATTTTTTAATCATAAGAGGGTAATTTTGGTATATGAGTTTTATCCCAAGAGGTGAAGATACACCCCCAATATATGGTATTCGTGAGTAAACAGAATGCTCAAATGCTTCACAATAATATATATTCAACTTCCATATTTGGGGATAGAAATAATTTCATCACAGAAAAGACTTTTCATGGTCCCTGACTTTGAACGTGTGGCACTTGACTTTATTTAAAAAAAAAAAAATCTTATAGAATTCCCCTTCTCCTCCCCACCCCCCTTGAAGACGTGATGTCTCTTCTTTCCAAATTTTAATTAGCCTATCTCAGACTCTTGGGTGCTAGGATTAGGTGCCACCTTGTTTTGAATGTGTTGATTTTGTTTTTGAGACAGGGTGTCTATAGCTTTGGAACCTGTCCTAGTACTTACTGTGTAGACCAGGCTGGCCTCAAACTCAGAGATCTACCTGTCTCTGCCTCCCAAGTTCTGGGAATAAAGGTGTGCGCCACAACTGTCTAGCTCAAATGTATCCTTTTAAAGCTTGAGCTTGCTGGACCATGGTCATCCTAGCCTTTAATCCCAGGATTTGGGAGGCAGAGGCAGGTGAATCTTTGTGAGCTCCAAGCCAGCCTGTTCTACAGAGTGAGTTCCAGGACAGCCAAGGCTACACAGAGAAACCCTGTTTCAAAAAAACAGAACCAAAAAAAAAGAAACATAAAACAAAAAATTGAATTTTGGGCTGGTGGGATATAGGCACTCAAACTTGCCAACTTGAGTTCAATCCTGGGTCCTTAAAAAGGAGAAAACCAACTCCAAGCTGCCCAATGACCTCCACACCCACAAACAAAAGTAAATATTAGTTTTTATAAACTACACTTCAGTTTTCGGTGGGTGGGTTTGATTTGGTTTTGTTGGTTTGGTTACTTTTTTGTTTGGCACAGGGTGTGATTTAATTCTTCATGTTTAGCTGTTTATAAAGAATGACCCTAAATTCCTTCTCATTCCCCTAACTCTACTTCCCAACAGCTGGAATTATAGGCATATTGTACCACATGAGGTGGATTATTTTGCTATATATGGGAATATAACAGCATGCAGAGATCAGAAAACTTGGGAGTTGGTTCTGTTCCTCGCTGTGGGTTTCAGGGATTAAACTCGGGTTGTAATGCTTGTGTGGCAAGCACTTTTTTTATGCTCTAATGTCTTACTGGCCCTGTTCTGTTTTGAGACAGTGTCACTGTAACCCAGGCTCGTCTCAAATGCACAGCAATCCTACCTCAACCTCCCAAGAGCTGACATAGATTCCTCTATTTCCAGATAAGCTGCTTTCTTAAATCAATGTGAGCAACAGTGTATTAACTTATTACTGAACTATTTATCTCTAGAAAATTTTTAGCAGGAAAGAAGTATTTGGTTAGTATAGTAAGTTGAAGTCTATGCATGCTCCCCCATCTGAACAAAGATAGTGAATATTTGCCTTGACTACACCTTGAAAATCTCACCTGCTTTTCTTAGGCCCAGGGAAGCTTAATAGGTAAGATGCTATTTTGTGTGCCTGTTGGTTTCTAAAGAAAATTTTTCTGTTTGGTAGTGTTAATCAATAGTTCTTAAAATATCTGCCAAATGCAAAGGTTGAAATGTACTTCTGAAATAATGTGTTGTGATACTGAAAGTTAACAAAATCCTAAAGATATATTTTTTATCTCAAATTTAGGTATTCCTAAACATTTTCAGTTATAGACATTGTAGTTCGAAAATTTTACCTTTTTCAAGTAATGTATGACATTGTTTTCCTTTATCTTAAAATTAACACATGGGAGATGGCCCTTTTTATGATGGTAATTTCTGCGGCCTTATGGATTTGAAGAAACGGTGCTGACCATTCGTTGATAATGGTTTTTAATTTTCTTCCACTCAACACATTAAATGCTTGAGCATTCACATTTAAAGCAAAGGATATTGTTTCAGTTATCAACTATAAAGTGAAAAGATAAATTTGGTTTCTTACTCATGAATGCATCAAGTTGCTACCCTTTGGAGCAAAAGCTTACACATGAGCCTGAGTTAGTGTGCCCCAGTACTGTGATTTGATGTTCTAACAATGAATACATGATAAAGTAATTACCTGCCACTTTGAGAAGTTGAGGCCTTAGAGGGCAGCAGTCAAATTTTTTTTATTGTCTAACTGAACATTCCCTGCTCTTTAAGAAGATAATTATGTTTGTTCTTACATAGTCAAGAGGTGCTCTGAGGTGTGTTACTGGGTGTTTGGTAATTACATCAGTCGAGTGGGAATATGTGAGTTATTTTTCACCATTACCACACTTTGTTTTTCAACAGGCCTAATATAGTCTGGGCAATTTATATACTTAACTCCACAGTTAGGAGCTAGGGTAACTTTTTGGCGGGGGATTTTCTCTATGTAGGGTTTCTCTATGTAGCCCTAATTTTCCTGCAACTTTCTCTGTAGATCAGACTGGTCTTGAACTCACAGAGATCCACCAGCCTATGCCTCTTGAGTGCTGGGATTAAAGGCGTGTGCCACCACTGCCTGGCTCCTGTGACAATTTTTTACTTAGTAAATTTATTGTTTAAAAATATTTTTGTGTGTGGTTTTGCACATAATGAATGTAGTGCCTGGCTAAAGCCAGAAGATGGTGTTGGATCCCCTAGAACTGAGTTATAGGCAGATATGGGGCAGAGAAAGGAACTCTGCAACAGAGCAGTGAATGTTCTTAACCAAGAACCTTTGTTCCATAACCTTTTTCTTTTTTTGTTACCTACAATCTTTATTGAAGTTATACAAAAAGAATCCCCAAAAGTGAAAAAATACATTATGTACAAAACCACTTTCCTTTGGGAGAAAGGTTCCATTCCCTCTTAACATGCAGTGCCTTCAACTGTAGCTGCAGACTCAACTGTCCCCTCTGCTGTTGCTGGGCTTTTAGCCTGCTTCTCGGCCTCCATGTTTCTGAAACTTCGTGTCCACTGGGGACAGCATCCCCACTGCCTCCATTCAGCTCTGGCTCCTGCTTGGCTTTCTTTGCATTATCTTTCCGAGGCTCTCTTCTGGTTTCCTCTTTCTGACAAGATGGGAAATATCAGTTATACAATCTGACGAGGAAGCACCCCATGTGTTGGTTTTCTATTGGCAATCACGGAGACTGAGGTGCCTGCTCCACTAGCAGTGATACCTGAAGAGCTCCCTACCAGGGTAGCTTTCAAGGCCAGTTCAGCTACATTCCCACTATGCTAAGACTCTTTTGCATCTTCTATCTTTTCTCTAATTTCAGGTGGCAGTTCTTTTAGCTCCTCAATTTCTTTCTCATATTCAGTAAATGATCCTTCAGCCTCCTTCATCTGCTCATTTAGTACAGCCATTCTCTTCTCAATAACTTTAGTAGATTTGCCACTGCCTCATCATACTGAGAGTTGTAACCATAGGCCAAACCCAACTGTAGTGAGTCTCTGCAAGGAGACGGCCATGGGCTTCCAAATGTTATTCTTGGAGGCTTAAGCAAGTCTGGAACTCTTCCACAGCTTGGATATGATTCTCAGATTGAACACTAACTTCTCCAAGTTTAAGATGGGTTTGTGCAGCATAAAGCTGCACTTTTGTTTCTTGCCTTTTAAAAATGATCTTTGCTAAATCTAGCATATCTCAGGTAAACTCTAGGTTCTCCATAACCTTTTTGAAAAACCTTGGCTGGAAATTGTGCTGTTTACCAGAATCCCAGCACTTAGGATAAAGAGACAGGAAAATGAGTTGAAGGCCAAACACTGCCCTTATCTATGGTACCCCTCCACCCCATCCCCCAAATAGTCATGGAGAAGGCTCATCCAGGCTAAGGTACTTGCCACCTGAAGATCTGAGTTCAGTATCCAGGACCCCTGTGGAATAAGAAAACTGATGGCCCCAGTTGTCCTCTGACTTCCACATACATGCCATGGTACGTGAATTAAAACCCATCAATTTCAAAATGCCGGCATAACATCAATGTCAAATTCTGAAGAATCTGTCAAGCCTTAAGAAAGTGTCATGTTTTATTTGAGAATCACTTAAGCTGGAGAAAATTAAGTGACAGCATTTTTTCAGTAAGTAACCTATACAGTACCAAATCTTAATATTTTAAATTTCTTAGATAATATTCCTGTAACTCCTTTGTCTACCAGTAGCATTGGTCATCAATTTTGGTTTTGGATTGCAATTAAGAAAATTTTGAGATGTTAGCAGTTTTTATTTGTTTCGTTTTGAGTTTTTTGTTGTTGTTTGGGTTTTTTTGTGTGTGTGTGTGTGTGTTTGTGTTTTGTTTTTTGAGATGAGTTTCTCAGTGTAACAGCCCTAGCTGTCCTGGAATTAGCTCTTTGTAAACCAGGTTGGCCTCAAACTCACAGATGCACCTGCCTTTTATCTCCTGAGTGCTGGGTTTGAAGGCGTGCTCCACCAACGCCCAGCTCAGCAGTTAAGAACACTGGTTGCTCGATTCCCAGTGCCCATGTGACTGTTCACAATCGTAAGTGCCATTCTGGGTGGATCTTCAGTCCAGCCTCCAATGGCTCCAGACATACACAGGTGATGCACAGACATTATGCTGGCAAAGCACCCATGCATATGAAATAAAAGTATTTGAATATTGTGGAACCTTGTAGGTGACAAGTGCTTAAGAACATTAGATTATAAGTACTTAAAGTTGACAGTCCAGATTATATAATGATCACAAAGCTTTTATAGCATAAAATGAAGTACAATCTATTTTCTTTAGACAGCTTTTAAAATTGTGGGTCTCCTACCTCAGCTTTTAAAGTTCTAGGATTATAGTTGTGGACTCTCATGGCTCAAAAATGGAAGCTGTTTTTATAGTCTTATTTTTAAACTTAAAATTAATGAATCTTTAATTGGATGAACATGCCCAACACTCCCCCCAACATATTCTTTGCCTTGGTTGGCCAGTTTTTGTTTGTTGTTCTTTTGGTTTTTTTCTGAGACAGGGTTACTCTCTAGCCCTGGCTGTCCTGGAACTAAGCTCTACTGTAGACCAGACTAGCTTCAAACTCAACGATCCACCTGCCTCTGCCTCCTGGGATTAAAGATGTGCACCACCACCTCCCAGCAGTTGCTGTGGGAATGTTGTTATGTAATGATGATAAGAAAGAAGCTATTCAGTATCCATGCAGTTTGTATTTTGAATATTTTCAATCTTTGTTTACAAGTGCAGAATCTACACATTTAGAGGATCCTACAATCTGAGAGGCCAAGACAGGAGGATATTGCCTGGCCTACAGAGTGAATCCAAGGCCAGTCTGGGCAATTTTGTGAGACCATGTCTCAGAAAAGATGAAGTGAGCTGGGGGTGTAGTTCAGTGATGATGTCCTTCTCTACCCTTGGGTTTAATTCCAAACAATGAAACGTGTAAAGAAGCATAGTGGCCCATACACTTAGTTCTAGAACTCATCAGGCAGAAGCAGGTGCATCTCTGATTTTTGAGGTGAGCCAGGACTATATATAGAGACCTGTTTCAAAAATGAAAGTTCTTGTGTGTTGTGTGTTACTATGGTTAGTCATTACTCTGCTTTTTGGTGTATAGGTACATAATTTTTTTGAGATACTTAGTTTAAGAAAAGCTGGGGGGTTAAATTTTATTTCTAATTCCTCTATGTCCATTGTCTGCTCTCAGTTTTGCTAGAATTTCTTTTATTAGCTGTGTTCGTGTAAGTCAGAATTTTGGAGTACACTTAGAGTAAATTGCTCAACCACATAATACTTAAGGACATAGGCCATTGTGCCAGTTAACAGATTTCAGAGTACAGTAATTTATATGCAACCTCAAATCATGCTTTATATTAAAAGATTTTATTGTTGTACAGCATTCTGGCCTCAGCCTCCCAAATGCTAGGATTACAGATATGAATCATTATATCTGACTTGCTTTATATAATGTCTTATCTCAGGAATTCTTTGTAGTGTTTTGCTTACTCCCAACCCCACCTCTGACATCTTTATTGTAAATATTTGATTTGGGGGAATAGATAAACACTCGGGTTCCATGTACTTTTTTCAAATGACGATTGTTATTATTTTTCTCAGAGTAAGCATACTTCTCTCATACTCTCCCTTTTTGTTTATTTTTTTGAGATAGGTTTCTCTGTATATCCCTAGCTGTCCTGGAACACTTTGTGTAGACTAGACTGGCCTCACATATAGAGATTTGCCTGCCTCTACCTCCCAAATGCTAGGATTAAAGACTTAATATACTTATTTCTAACACAAAGTATTCTATAACCCCCCAAGTGATAATAATGGCTACTTCTGGGATTATATTATTGTGTTCTAGAAGGCCATTATGATACAATAAATTTATACGTTGTTTACCTATAAAACAACTTTCAATTCTGTCTTCCAAATTTGAACTGTATCGTTTTCTTTTATTAAATTTAGTGATGTTCATTCCAAAACTTTTATGGATAGAAAATGAGCTGGGCAATGGTGGCATATGCCTTTAATCCCGGTTGATCTACAAAACAAATTCCAGGACAGCCAGAGCTGTTACACAGAGAGGCCCTGTCTTGGAGAAAGAAAATAGGCAGAGAAAACTATGTAGTAATTTTGTAACTTTTCAGAAAATTGTGTGGCTGGGCAGGGCCTGTGCCACTGCACATACCTTTAATCCCAGCACTGGAAGGCAGAAGGTCTCTTGAGTGTAGTCCTGTTCTATATAGTGATTTCTAGGATGTCCAGAACTAGGTAGTAAGACAGCACTGAGTTGTGTTTTACAAACACTCGGTTTTTTGACTTGCTTGTTTATGTAAAAGCCTAGTCCTTAACCCTAATAAGGTGGGGTTTTTAGTAGAATGAAACCGGTGCTTCAAGTGCTTTCTCATTGTTGGTGTTAGTTGTAGTCAGATAAAATTATCTATAGTCTTTAAAATATTTTCCAATAGTATGGTTTACTGTTGGAGCCAAAGATTGTTAGGACATCTGTGTTTTTCAAGCCTTTCATCTTTTACATAGCTGTAGGTACATAGTGAATGATAGAGCATTTAAAATTTTTATTTTCATTATTTGTCAAGAAAGGATGAAAATTGTAAGTTACAAAGCATATTAACTTCATTATCTACTGAATAAAAACATGCTAGGTATTGTTAGCTGCTATGCACATCTTTGGTGTTAAAGACATAGAAGATATGGAGAGGTCTAGTCAAGGAAATCCTCCTAAAGGAAGTTTTATATACTGAAGACTGTTGTATGTGTAGGAAATAATATTTTATTGCTTTATAGCATTAGAAGATTTTGAGAAAGGTTGCCTTAACATTATTGATGGGGAAGAATTGTACTGGCATTGTAATGTTTTTTTTTATTTATTTTGGGATAGGGTCTCACTATATATCTGACTAGCTTAAATTGAAACCAAACTAATCTTGAACTTGAATTATCCATCTGCCTCTGTCTTAAAGGTATGTGTCACCATGTCTGTGTTACATAGTTTTTAGAAAGAGAACTATGTTATTATTTAAGATAGTAGAGTGAGGAGGGGAATTTGATCTCTGAATTCATGAGTGTCAATTATTTTTGAGACATTGACTCTCTTTGTAGCCTTGGCTATCCTACAAAGACATGCTTGCCTCTTAAAGGCGTTCACCACCATACTGGCATGAGTACTGGCACTTAATCACATTTATTTACTTTCTAGAATATCAAAAACATACCCAGGATTATATTCCAAATATGTAGAAATTGTGAAGGTAGGAAAGGTTTTGATTTTGAGCTTGCCTTAGGTAAAACCCTGCCTTAGGAAGATGGAGTGGGGATCTTTGCTGGATAATTAACATGCCTCCAAATCCTGAATTTTATTTCTTAAATTGTGTATATGGGTGTTTTGCCTACATAGATATCTGTGTACTACATATCTGCCTGGTACTCATGGAAGTCAAAAGAAGGCATCAGATTACTGGAACTGAAATTTCAGATAAGATTTTATATATATATAGGTTCCGAGAGCCAAACTCTGGTCCTCTGCAAGAAGAGCAAGTATTTGTTCTTAAATTGTGAGCACCTTTCTGGCCCCAGTCGTAAATTGTAATTTTTAAAAATTAGAATATAACAGTTTATAACAAAGTTTTACTTTATTATAAACTATTATATTCTATTTATAACACATAAAGTGTTACTATTATAACACTTTATATGGCTGATACTTTTACAGATATGATAATCTACATATTGGTATGATTGCATATGATATATATATGATAACCTACATAGATATGATAACCTACATATAAAAACATCTGTCTAATACTTAAGCATTAAAGAAACTTTAAAAAGGTGCTTTATGCACACTCATAAGCAAATGAATGCCAGAGCATACTGGGCCTCCAAAAGCTATTCTCTTTTTTAATTGGTATTTACTGAGCTCTACATTTTTCTCTGCTCTCCTCCCTGCCTCTCCTCTCCCCCTTTCAACCCCCCCCCCCCCCCCCCGAGGTCCCCATGCTCCCAATTTACTCAGATCTTGTCTTTTTACTTTCTACTTCCCATGTAGAATAGATCTATATAAGTCTCTCTTAGTGTCCTCATTGTTGTCTAAGTTCTGTGGGATTGTGGTTTGTAGGCTGGTTTTCTTTGCTTTATGTTTAAAAACCACCTATGAGTGAGTACATGTGATAATTGTCATTCTGTGTCTGGGTTACCTCACTCAAAATAATGTTTTCTAAGCCTGAGTGGCACATGCCTTTAATCCCAGCACTCAGGAGGCAGAGGCAGGCGGATCTCTGTGAGTTTGAGACCAGCCTGGTCTACAAGAGCTAGTGCCAGGACAGGCTCCAAAGCCACAGAGAAACCCTGTCTTGAAAAACCAAAATAATAATAATAATAATAGTAATAATAATAATGTTTTCTAGCTCCATTTTCCTGCAAAATTTAAGATGTCGTTATTTTTTCTGTTGTGTAGTATTCCATTGTGTAAATGTACCACATTTTCCTTATCCATTCTCCAGTCGAGGGGCATTTCTTTATTCTTTTAAGTTGTCTAATATCCCTAACATTTAATTTGAGCAAAAGATTTTAGAATTATTTGTCTCACCCTTATTCAGTCTCTTCCTCTTCTCTACCTCTTCTCTTCCTCTTATCATACTCGCTTGCAATGCTGTCCTGGAGCGTGATCATCTTAGTTCCTCGAGTTTTGATTTTTTTAATTTAATTTTTGGGGGAGGCATTTACCTGACTATCCCGATATAATAACATTTCTAAAAAGTGTACATGGGGGTACATTTTGTATGATTATACATTTATACTAACCTAAAATTTCAAAAACTGATTTTAAGGAGATGATACTCCTTACTGGGTACAATAAAATTTATCTACATTGAAGTTAAAAGTCTGAGGTATTTGCATATGTACTTATTATAAAAACTTGAGTTCCTGTGTTGTCAAGTTCCATGGGTTGATTTGCTGAATTACAGGATAGCCAATTTAACTGTTCCCATTCCTTTGACTGGTGTGATTAAAACTGCTTATTTCAATTATGCCAATATGTGACTCACGAGTGAAAAATTGTTGGGGTCATTTATATTTTCAAAAAATATGGAAAACATGGTCCTAAACCAGGCATGGTAGCACACACCTCTAATCCCAGCACCCAGGAGGCAGATGCAGGCAGAGTTTGAGACCAACCTGATAAACATAACTGTCTAGGACAGCCAGAACTACATAGAGAGACCCTGTCTCAAAAAACAAAAATAAAATGGATCTGCAGGACTAAGCAGATCACAATGCTTGCCACTTAGTATGATAATTTGATTCAAGTCCTAGGAACTTACAAGGTAGAAAGAGAGGCAATATTCATTGTTATTCTCTGACCTCATACCATGGTTCAAGTCCCCAGACTCATATATATTCTTGTTTTAACTTAAATTTAGCATTTAGATTTCAAAAAAACAAAGAGTAGCTTTTTAGTCACTTTGTTTCTAAGTAAAAGCTTTTGATCTAAACCTCTCAGTTATACTAAACATTAAAGATACCAAAATACTGGTTTTATGAAAGTTTTTTAGAGGAAAAATATACTTGGTTGAGTTTTGTTCAACTTTAGTATTTTACCTTTGAAATTTTACTATTTCAAGAATGTTGCATGCAGTGGTGTTTGCTTTACAAGACAGTTTGCTGTAATTTGAGAGTAATTGATGTTAACAATGTGTACCACAGAAGAGTATTGGGTAAGAGTTAAGATACTCATCTTTAAAGTGTTGAAGACTTGTCAATACAACAAAGAATTCCAAAGACCACAGCCTTGCTGGGAGGAAAATCGAAAAGAAGCTCAAAGATAGGAATGATTAAACTTTGTCTTGAGAAAACTTGCCAGACTGGGAGAATCTCAGCTGCAATTGGAAATCTTCTACACTCTAGTGAAGCTCAAGACCTGTGTGTGTTGGAAGTTCGATGGGATGTCTCTTCTTTTAGAGGTCTATGCTAAAAGGCTACACTTAGAATGACAACGATGAACCAGGATTAAGTTTATGCCATTTTACAAACTGGATAGGATGAGAGTTTCTTTGGTCCGAAGAATGGAATAGGGGAAATCCTGCAATGTAACAATGAGACCATTTTAAAAACCATGTAACAGTGTTACATGGGTTAAGTATGGAGAAAAATATTTCAACCATCTGCTTAAGGGGATTCAGCCTAAATTGTGACCCTGATGTTTGGTGATCATTTGTTCAAACTTCTGGAGGAGTACACCTTCATACAAGGCCTCAAAGATTAACCTTACAAATGTGAGACTTGAAACATTTTGGTTGTTTAAAGCTAAGCATGGACAGAAACTATTTGTAATAGCTACAGACCTCCAAAAATTTCAGAAGCTAAATTGAGTGAGGTTCGGATCATACACCGGCAAAAGGATAAAGGAGAATCAAAGGAATCCAGTTTGGAGCTCTAACAGACTCACAACGTTTCTTGACATTCTAGAAGTAGAAGAAAGGCTCAAAGGCAAAGCAGAATTGGAAGAATTTTCTAAGATTCTAGACTCAGTCAGATTCATGATAGTTCTTGAATCCCAGGAAGGACTGAGAGGGTGGAAGAGAGCTACCCACAGATGTATGAGAACAAAGGTTAACAGCAACAAGAAGCCACCAAGAGTGAATGAATACAGGATATCCTTGACCCTCAAACTGATGACAGTTAGCTTGACACCTCACAGCATCAGAGGAAGCAATAACACCGTAGAACTGCCTCTTCAATTTGCTGAAAGAAGACAGCTGGTCAGTTAACAGTATTCAGGAACTGAATTATAAGATGGAGTAGATTTCTTTTCAAGGTTAATAAAATGCCCAGTTAAAATGTACTTTTGGACGTCCCCAATAGTATTTTAGTATTTAACAAACTAAAAGGAATGTGTGTTTTGCATATGTATATATGAGTCCATTTAGTAACTCATTGGGTTATCACATTTGTGGGTTGCTTTTGTGCTGGGGATTGAATTCTGAGCCTTGTACGTGCTGGGTGTGTACACTATCACTTAAATATTAATATTCTCAGCTAGTACACTTTAAATTCCGTTTTTCTTTTCAAAACACGATTTACTAATTTTAGGGTTTTGATGTCTTTTACTCTGTCACCCAGGATGGCTTCATATTCACTGTGTAGTTAAGGATGACCTTGATCTTCCTGCTTATATCTCACACGTACTTGGATTGGATTAACAAACTTGTAACAGCATAACCATTTTATATGATGCTGGAAATTGAACCCAGGCCTTTGGGCATGTTAGACATGGATTTTACTAACTTAGCTATTTTTACAAGACAGTTTTTCTGTGTAGCCCTGGCTGTCTTGGAACTCACTCTGTAGATGAGACTACCCTTGATTGGCCTGTATCTACCTCCTGAGTGCTGGGATCAAGGGTGTGAACCACCACTACCTGGTTCCTGCTTGATTTATATAAAGCATTTTTTTTGTTCTTAAGTTATTTATGTATGTGTGTTTATATTATATATTTGATATATATGATATCAGATCAGGGTTAGAGACTGTGGGTGCTAGAAACCCAAACTTTGACCCTTACAAAAGCAATTTCTACTCTTATCTCTCCAACCCCATGGCTTTAATTTATTTATGTTATGTATGTTTGTGCCACATGTGTATGGGTGGCTGTGGAGACCAGAGATTGTCTGACCTAGGGCCATATGTGTGTGCTGGGAACTGAACTCTGATCTCCTGCAAGAAAGTATTAATAACAACCATTTCCCCAGCCCAACCTTTGACTTTTATTTTTAATGGAAGATTGTAAATATTTTATAAATCTGATTGATTTATTTATTTAAGTATATGTGTATGTGCATACAGTGTATCAGTGCTGTATCTGGAGGTCAAAAGGAAGCAGCTTGGAAAAGACAATTGTCTTCTACCATGTGGATTACAGGAATTGAACTCAGTTCTTCAGGCTTTGGCAGCAAACACCCATACCCACTGAGTCATCTTATGGTCTCTGTAAATTTTACTTGATTGGTTTAATTCCGAAAGTTTGTGATTTGTGGCATCAAGCAAGCAGTTTCTTAAAGATGTTGACTAAAATTTCATTTATTTTTAAGACAGTGTAAACCCCAAGCTGCCCTTGAATTTGTTTTGTAATCCTACTGGCCTTGAACTCTCATTCCCCTGAATCAGGCATCCAAGTACTGAAAATATAGGCATATGTTACTATGCCTAGTTTCAATTCCAATAGATGTTTAGAGGCTAAGAATAATCTTTCCCTAAAATAAATACCACTAGGGGCTGGAGAAATGTCTACAGAGTTGAAGTGTTTTTAATGCAAGTATGAGGACCTAAGTTTGGATCCCCAGAACTCATCTAATGCAGATACAATGGCACATATCTGAGCCCTGCTACTGTGTAATGGGAGGTGAAGACAAAGAGAATTCCCAGAAGTATGGGTTAGCTACCTAAGCAGTGACAAACAAAAGACCCTGTCTCAAGGTGACCTCTATAGGAACACACTAATAGGTATGTTAACATATAATTGAACTATTTTATACTTTGAATTTTTTTGTTTGTTTTTCGAGACAAGGTCTCTGTGGTTTTGGAGCCTGTCCTGGGACTAGCTCTGTAGACCAGGCTGGCCTCAAACTCACAGGGATCCGGGATCCGCCTGCCTCTGCCTCCCGAGTGCTGGGATTAAAGGAATGCGCCACCACCACCCGGCTACTTTGAATTTTAATATGTATGATGTATGTTTTATTTCTTTTGTACATTCTCAAAAGTTTTTGTAACTGTTTTGAGAATTGGTTGACAGTACATTTAATATATTAACATAAAAAACAACTAGGCATGGTAGTACATATCTGTAAAGTCTTATCTGCTTCTGAGGCTGACTAGAAGAACCCCACTTCAAATCCTACTTGAGCTACATAGCAAGTTCAAGGTCAGGCTAGACAATTTAGCTAGACAAAATAAAAGTCATAAAGGGTGGGAAATGTACCTCGCTCTACTTGGTGGAGTGTTTACCTAGCAAGTTCAATCCCAAGGGCCACAAATAAATAAATAGTAAGTAAGTAAATAAATAAATAATAGAAGCCCCAAAGGGTATGCATCTTCTGAAGAAAAGCTTTAAAATGCATGTCAATAAAAGTCAAAGATCAGGAAATTAAGAAGGTACTTACAATGGAGCACTGAAGCACAAAGCCTTCCATCAGTAACATTGTTCAGTTTCTCAGGAGTTTTAAGGTATCTAATGTGTTGATGTACATGCTTTCTTATTTCTGCATGCATATTTGTATCATGTGTGTACTTGGTGCTTTTGTAGGCTAGAAGAGGGCATTAGTTTTCATGGAATTGTAGTTACTATGAGTTGACATGTTGGTGCTGGGAATTGACCCCAGATTATCTGGAAGAAAAGTCAGTGCTCTTAAGCACTGAGGTATCTCTCTAGCCCCAAATGTGGATTTTTTTATTAGCACACAATATACTGTCTTTTGTTTACTCTCTTCTGTATTTCAGGACATTAAATGCTTTCCCAACTTGATTTTTTGTTTGTTTGGTTTTTGTCATTTGGGTTTTTGTTTTTTTTTTTTGAGATTTTGTTGTTTGTGTGTTTTTGTTTTTCAAGACAGGATTTCTCTATAACTGTCCTGGAACTTACTTTTTGGACCAGGCTGGCCACAAACTCACTGAGATCCACCTGCCCCTGCCTCCAGAGTGCTGGGATGATTGAAGGCATTCGCCACCACTGCTTCAACTTTTTTTTTGGGGGGGGGGTTATTTTACAGATATTACTGCAGTGACGAATTATTTATACATTACCTCCAGTTGTACTGAATATTTGTAGATTAAGTTCCTAGAAGTACGGGGCTAAAGGATGGCTCAGCTCTTAAAACTTGGCTAATTTTGCTTAAGACCTGAATTTGATTCCCAACACCCACATGGTGGCTCACAGCCATGTATCACCCTATTTCCAGGGGTTTTGACACACTCTTCTGGCCTTAGGCATGCATGTGATGTACAAATACACATGGCAAGATACCCATGACACATATTTTTTTTAATTACTAGAAGTAGAATTGCTCTATTAAAGAATCCAGAAGATTTGTCAGAACTTCTCAAATCCAAGAAGTCTTCCATTTAGGCTGTTGAAATTTTAAATTCCAACTCTATAGATAATCTTTGTTTCCTAAGTCAGTTTTGGGGAAGATTACTTTTGTCAGTACTTTAGGGTTAAAAAAAAAATTATTTCACATATGAAATTGTCAGAGAATAAGCCTGGTAAATTACTTTGAAGGTCATTTCAGGAAATTTTTTTTTTTTTTTTTTTCTCGAGACAGGGTTTCTCTGTGGCTTTGGAGCCTGTCCTGGCACTAGCTCTGTAGACCAGGCTGGTCTCGAACTCACAGAGATCCGCCTGCCTCTGCCTCACGAGTGCTGGGATTAAAGGCGTGCGCCACCATCGCCCGGCATCAGGAAATTTTTGATTTGCATTTTTTATGAAGAAGATTGAGCATATTCTCATATGTTCGGAGTCCTTTAAATTTCTAATAGCTAATTTATCTTACTTTATTTTCCATATCTTTTCCCACATATTTGCTCAAAAACATTGGTTAAGTGAAAGGGAACTTTTAACTTTAGTGCAATTTGCTATTTATATTTTTTTTTTTTTTTTTTTTTTTTTTTTTTTTTTTTTTTGGAGATAGAGGGGACAGAGTGTTGAAATGGTCTCAGTTCAAGCTGATCTAGAATTCCCTGCATGGGAAGAAGGTGATCCTGAATTCTGGGTAGTCCTGCTTCTACTTCCCAGTTTCTAACTTTGCAGGCATGTGCTGCCATGCTTGTCTTACAAGTTCAAATACTTCTGGCAATATTTAAATCATTAGTATGTTACTGTGTGTATTGCCTTTCCTTGTTTTTCTAATGTCAGTTGGGGTGATCAATATAGTTTAAGATAAAGGATCAATATTTCCGTATTTTTCAGCTACATGTTTTGTATATAGATTTCTGTTGGTAAAACCCCTAACTTCCTAAGACTTACTTTTTTTGGGTATCTCTGTAGCTTTGTACCCTATCCTGGAACTAGCTCTTGTAGACCAGGCTGGCCTCAAATTTACAGAGATCCGCCTGCTTCTGCCTTCCAAGTGCTGTGATTAAAGGCGTGCACTACTACTTACTGCCCGGCAAGACTTATAATTTGAGCACACACACCACACATGATAGGCGAATGCAAGATGGCCTAAGTGTGGAGATTATAGGACAACTTTGGTGAGTCAGTTCTTTCCTACCTTTAAGTTGTTTCAGGGATTGAATTTGGCATCAGGTATAAATAGCAAGTGCTTTATCTGCTTGCTGAGCCATCTGGCCAATCTATGCTTATTTTTATTATATACCTTTTAAGCTTTTTTATTTTTACAATTCAACATCAAGCAAGAGATGGTTTGGGTGTTCTTGTGAAAGTAGTTTCACAAGGGAATATTTTTATTGGTTGTATTTATTTTCTGATCATTTGCTTAGAAAATATAAGTTAGAGTCGGTTGCTCCAGAACCTAAATATGGTTTCCCTATCACTTTGGGCTTCCTTCTCTTGTGGGTAGCCTCCCTCCTCTTGCCATGTGACTTTTTTATCTGCCATGTGGCTTACCTCCAAGCTTAACTGAAGTGGCATGGCTTTTTTTCTTCCTTAATCCTCTCCATTCCACCTCGCTGCCAAGATTTATCCCTTACTTGCCCTGGGTTTTTTTTTTTTTTTAAATCCAGAATAAAATTATCCTTGAATGCCCTCCCCACACACCCTGCAAAAGATGTTTGTGAGAAAGACCTTGACTTTTTCCTTGCTAGAATTGTATTGGGTCATTTTATGGAAAATGACATTAAAGTCATAATGAAATTTTCAATAATTAGAGGTCTTTTGAAATCAGTATTATATACAAAGATTATATTCTACTTTACTAACATTAAACATTTCTGTTCTGGTTTTCCTATTGGTGATATAATCAAATACTGAATAATGATGGAATCTAGTTTTCCAAAATATAATCCATTCTATCCGATGGAAATCTTACCTATACAAATGTGAGTATTTGTCTTTAAGACTTTGTGTGCTTGTGGTTGAACACTGGGGGATAGGGATGAAAGAGAATGTTGGTTTTGTCCTCATTCAGGTTTACGTAGTGACTGATTTGACAGTTCAATGTAATGAGCTGCTAAAATAGAAATAGCCAGATGTCAGTTTTTGAATTTTTTTTCACAAAGAAAGGGTTTATATTTGTAGAATATAGGGGTTTTTTTCTGTTTTTTTTGTTTTGTTTTTTTTTTTTTGTACTTATAAGGTCAGTTTTTTGGTTATATCTGCTTCCTTATACTTACACATTCAGGTTCTAATTTCTCATTTTCATATCTAAGAGATGATTCTAGAACTAAAAACCTTGTTTGTCTTTAGTAGAATCATTGGGAAGTAGCATTGATTTTATTATACTCATGTAAAGATCTGAGTCATGGAAATCTACCAAATTTAAAACTCCATTTCAGAGCCTGTAATGAGGCTCAGCAGATACAGGTGCCTTTCACCAACCCTGACAATGGAGTTAAATCCTTGGCGCCCTCATGGAGAAAGGAAAGAACTGGCACCTGCAAGTTATCATTGCATGTGTATATGCACAAAATACACCAGGAAAATAAACTGGAGTTTTTAAAGCTACCATCTTAAGCATTACAGACCTTATGAGTTTATAGGATTATATACATTTTACATTCCCATTATACTTAAGATAGTATTCTATGGCTTGGCATGGTGATATGCTTCTAATCCCAGACTGGCATATTTTGAGTTTGAGGCCACCCTGGACTACATATTAAGACTCTTTCTCAAAAAAACAAATTAAAATAGTATGTTTTATAAGTAATTTTGACCACAGTGCATAAATATGAATATTCATATTTAGACAATTCAAATCAATATAGGTTTACCTACATTAATTTAGTACTGTTGTATGTCAAATACTGTTCTGAATGTTATGAGAAAACTCAAGAAATTTTTCTGTTTTTTTTTTTTTTTAATTTATTCTATGTATGCTGGTGTAAGAGTGTCAGACCCCTGGATCTGGTGTTACAGACAATTGTGAGCTGCCATGTGAGTGCTGGGAATTGGACCCTGGTCCTCTGGAAGGGCAGCAGTGCTCTTAACCACTGAGCCATCTCTCTAGCCCCCCAAAAAAACTCAAGGAATTTTAAAGGGCGGGGGTGTGCAAGTCGGAAGGGAGCTTTCAAGAATCAGTTTTTGCCATCCATGTTGTTGAGGTAGAGTGTTGTTTCTCTTGCACTAGCTTCAAGTGGACTCTCCTATCACTGTTTCAGTGCCAGAATTACACATGTGTGTCATTGACTTTTATGTGAGTTCCAAGTTTAAACTTGTGTGTTGGTCTTTCAGAGTCAGGACTTCTACCTGCTGAGCCATTTTCTTGGCACTCAGGTATTTTGATAATTATGTTGAGCTGTGTGTGCACACATTTAATCCTAGTACTCAGGAAGAGGATGGAGTTTTGTGAGCTCAAGGTCAACAAGACCTACAAAATGAGACCCTGTATCAAAAGAAAAAGAAAACTATGTTGAATCTTGTTTTCTGATGAGCGAGCAGAATAATCCTAGTGAAAAGATGATTGTCACAGGCTTTCATTAGCACTTATTATGGAAGCTAAGTACATGTACAAATAATTTTAGGATCAAAGATAATTTTAAAAGGCAAGCACAATGAATAGTTCCAAGTAAAAGGGAGATGGGGGGAAAGCACAGACCTTTTTTTTTTTTGATTGTTGAAACAACATTTTTATCTAAAAGCATAATTTGTTTTTGTAGTAAAATTATGAGTACAAAGGGGCAATGTTTATTCCTGCTTTTAGTTCCCTATCTGTATTTTTGTATTTGTTTTTTGCTTTTTTGAGACAGGTTTCTCCAAGTATAGCCCTGGCTGTCCTGGAATTCACTCTGTAGACTATGCTGGCTTTAAACTCAGAGATCTGCTTACCTCTACCTCCCAAGCACTGGATGGAATTAAAGGCATATGCTCTCCCTCATGCTTTTTTAAATATTAGGACTGGAGGGTTGGCCTGGTAATTAAAAGTACTTGATTTTTCTGGGTTTTTTTGGGGGGGGGGGTGGGGAGTGTTCTTTTCCACGAGTCAAAGGTTTTTCTGTAGCTTTGGAGCCTTCCTAGAACTCACTCTGTGGACTAGCCTGGCCTCGAACTCACACAGATCCACTGGTCTCTACCTCCTGAGTGCTAGGATTAAAGGTGTGTGCCACCATCGCTGGGCTAAGAGTACTTGTCTTGCAGAGGACCAGGGGTCATTTTCCAGCACCCATGGTGGCTCACAACCATCCATAATTCCAGTTCCAGTCCATCCAACGGACACATACATTTGCACATGCATGTAGGCAAAATATTCATACACATAAAATAAATATTTGAAGTTATTTTGTATTTACATGTGTATCATATATGTGTACAGGTATCCCTAGAGACCAGCGGAGGTGTTGTTTTCCCCAGAACTGGAATTAAATGCAGTTGTAAACTACCTAATGTGGCTGGTAGGATTTGAACTCAGGTCCTCTGGAAGAGCAGATGCAAATGCTCTTAACTCCTGATTGGACTCTCTAACCCCTTAATGCTTTTTTGGCAGCTTATATTTTTCACATTGTAGAGTATTGTTCTGATGCTGGGAACTGTTCACAGGACCTCACATGCTAAGCAACTGCTGTACCACACAGCTCAGCCCTAGAAATGGTAGCGTTCTGTATTTTTTGAAACTCACTTGTAGCTGGGCAGTGGTGGCGCATGCTTTTAATCCCAGCACTTGTTATTTCCAGTATTTGCTTTTCAATATTAATACATTCACGATGTTTCTTTATGCCTACCTTTTAGAATTTGTATTTCATTATCAAAGATTGCTGGTAGGATCTTTCAAATTAGCCATTAGATTTTTAAAAGCTACTCTGGAAGATTCTCCTACTTCTGCCTCTCAGTGCTGGGATTAAAGGCATGAACCACCACTACCCAGCTGCACTTCAGATTTGTAAAAAGAGTAGCTAATGAGTAGTTTGGGTACAGGGGATGGTATTGAAAAAATACATCATTTTGGCGCAGACGATGATTGCATTATTTGATAAGCATTTTGAAGGTATTTGTAATTGAGTCATTTTATTAATAAAATTGGGACTATGAATATAGGATTGAGAAAATGGGTATTGGATCATAATGCAGTTGGTTTGCTTAAGAAGGCTCAAGTATTCATTTTATATTTTCAAATATGGAATATTTTAGAGTATGGGAACACTAAGTTATTGAAATAAGTGTAAGATTTATTTCATAGTGCAGATCTTTGGCGATAGGTAAATTCTGGGAGGGTGGCAAAGTTGCTTTAAAAAATAGAGGAATATAAAGTCTGAAGACAACTCAGTTTGGTTGAATAGTATGCACAAACCACAAAACATGACAAACCCTAGCACTGGGGAAATAGATGCAAAGCTGAAGACCAGCCTTGACACTATCTTTCTAAAAATAAACACTGAAGGTTGATTATGCTTTGAAAAGTAATAATTGGATTGGTGATGACAAACTACTTCATTTTGTTAGCTACAATAAGGCTGAATGTAAATGTTCACTGGTAGATAGTGCAAAATTAAATTTAGGCCCAAGCCTTGTGTTTCACAGTCTTGGTTGAGATCAGTATACTTAGCAGTAATTTGACTTTCTTAGCCTGGGTAAAAGTCTGGAGCACTAAAATTAGGTTTACAGTGGGGATATTTCTATGCATGGAAAAATGCCAGTGATAGTTCAAGAGGATCTGCTGAAGATCAGTTTGATCAAAACAACCCAACTCTCTTGATTATTGTAAAATTTGTATGGAAATAAAATATTAGAAAAAATATATAACTGTAACAGTAATTGTCTCAGCCTTCCCTGTATGAAGTTCGGTCTGCAGTTCTGAATACATTCTTCCTGTATTGTTATCTCTAGCACTTAGTACAGATATAGATATCAAATGTGTATACTATTTAGTATATTATTTTTAAAAGAAGGTCATATGATTTTGCCCAGAATAGCTTTGAAGGCCTGGGCTCAAGCAATCCTCCATGTTAGGCTCTTGAAGAATGCTTCAACATTAAGTTTGCATTTAAAATAATATGGATATTTCCGTTCTTAATGATTTTGTTTGCTTGCTTGCTTGCTTTGTTTTGTTTGTGAGGGCTATTATGTTATCCAGACTAGTCTCAGTCTTCTAGACTCAAGTGACCCTCCTGCCTTAGCCTCTCAAGTGGCTGAGATTACAGGTGTGCATCATTACATCTGGGTAGTCTACTTTTTTACTGTGTTTGTTTGTTTGTTAGAGTGTAGCTTAGACTGGCCTCAGCTGTTGAGTAGCCAAGAATGATCTTGAACCTCTGATCTCCCTGCCTCCCCACATCTTTGGTTCTGCGAGTACATGTGTGTCCCACTATAAGTGGTTTTTAATTAATTTCAAGAGAACAAATGATTGGAAAATAACTTAAATAATGCCTGTAGCCCATTTTATGTGGTGCTGGAAATTGAATCCAAGGACTTAGTGAATACTAGGCAAACACTCTGTAAACTGAGGTACATACCCAGCACTTGCTATTTTCTATTCTAAATGTGCATATTTGTTCTTTGTTTACTTTTCTTTTATGTATATGATTGTTTTGTCTTCGTGTATGTCTGTGCACAGTATGTGTTCCTAGTGCCTGTGTGGAACCCAGAAGAGGACATCATATCTCCAGGGACTAAAGTTTACAGACAATTGTGAGCTGCCATGTGGGTACTAGGAATCAAAATGAGGTCTTATGCAAGAACAAGTGCTCTTAACCATTGACACATCTCTCCAGATCATACGTGCATAAAATGCATTGGGGGAGGGGATACTTTGAGACAGGAGGATCATGAATTGAAGCTATTCTGGGCTAAATAGTAACAATCCTCAGTAGTGTGGTTTTTGAGAAGTCTAAACATCTCTGTACCTCATTTTCTTCTTCCTTAAACTTAATTATTTTTTCTTTTCTTTTTTGGTATATGTGTGTGTATGTGAGCTTGTGCACGTACATGCTAGTGTGTGTGTATGTGTGTGTGTACACATGTACCATGGCATGCATGTGAAAACTGGATAACAAATTCTGTAATATCTAGTCTCAACTATCTTCCTCCACCATGTCCAACGGATTGAATTTAAGTAGGTTAACTCATCAGCCTCAGACCGGAAGTTTTTTTCTAACAGTGAATTAGTTAATGTACTAAGTTAGTTGTTGAATATATGTGATAAATGCTGATAGTGTTACCAGGATTTTGTTAGTGATTTTAAGTCCTAAGAAGTTGAATTGTAATAAATAAACCATGACCTTTTTATTGCTAGATCTACTTGTTTTTTGTGTACTTTTTTTTTTTGATTGGTGGCATTTTTCACCATCCACTGTTTTTGTTTGTTTTGTATTCTCTGACTTCTTTGATAATATTTTTCTCCTGTTTCTCTTATCTCAAGTACTCTGTGGATTTTCCTTTTCTCTGTCTAGGAACAGATAGTAAGAGTCTTGGCCAAGCTTGTGGCACAAACTTTAATCTCAGGAGGCCAGCAGGCAGATCTCTTGTGAGTTCAAGGTCAGCCTGGTCACTTGAAATGGCGAAATATCAAGACAGCCAGGCTACATAAAGGAGACTTTGTTCCAAAACACAAAAACAAAAGAAGGGGAGTCTGGGTGTATTTTTGTCATGTGTTATTTTTTCATGTTTGTAATAAATCATACTATCTTATTTGAAAATGGTCTGTCTAATATAAAATAAACTTTACTATGCAAAAGCCCTCAACAGTTTTCATGTTTGTTCCATGGAAAACTGTTTATTGTTTCTCTGTGTATTACTGGCTCAAACCAATATTCCTTGACCTACAAATAATAGCTATCCTTGTAACTAATACAGTGTTCTCTCTGATCTCTTAACACTACCGCCACCATTTTTTTCTGATGAACCATCTCCTCCCGCTTACATCATCATCATCACCAGCCAGAAGAATCACAATGATGTAGCCATTCCCACCACACAATGGCATCCAGGTGTTTTGTGTATCAATTTTAACTCTGCTTGGTTCTTTTTTCCCTCTGTGGTGGATCTACTACAATTAGCCAACCTGTTTTTTCACTATATATTCTTACTTAACATGGATATCTTCACTGTTCTACAGAATACTGAGTGTCTCATTTCATTGGGTTATATAAACCCTGCCTGTCATGGTGGCCAGGATTCCCTCTCATTAAAATCTTTTACAAAATCTACTTTTCATTCCCCCTTTCCTGAATTTCTTAGCATATACAGAGCAAAAGTATTTTAAATTCATTTTTGTATTTGGTCTTATGTTTCCAATTAAGTTATAAGATGGAGAATTCAGATATAGTATAACCACTTGGTAAAAAAAATAACAAGAACACATGATAAACACTTTGTTGAGAGGTGTTAGGAATCAAATCTAGAACCTTGTGCGTGGGAAACATGTGCCACCACTTGAGCTGTACCTCCTAGCCCTCAGACTCAGGAAAGCAAAGGATTAGTAGTACTCAGTGATCAGTACAAACAGCCCAGAGGGAAGGAAGTTTAGTGTAGGCATAATTTTATAAAAGAATAATTTTAACACATTTAATTATAGTTATAATAATTCACAGGTCTAGAATATCTGGTTATAATTGACAAGTTGTTAATTTTATGATAGTGAAGTCCTTAAAGCAGATGTGGCATCTTTGAGTGTGGCCAACCTACTAAGTCTTGGTGTGTACAACATTATAGTGATCCAACTATATTTATACTTTAATTTTCTTATTGTTTCTTTTTACAGTGTGAGCTCTTTACCACTGAGCCATGCCATACCCTTAGCTACATTTATATCTATAATTAATTGAGAAATTATAGCTTACTTAAGCAATAAATGTTATTATTGGAAAAACTAAGAAATAGAAACTGGCAAAACTTGAAAATTGTCTTTTTTCTTCAGTTGTTGAATTGTCTGCACAACAATTAAAATAGGACTTCCTGAGTTAAAGCTCAGTTTTGTCCATCAGTGCTCAAAAAAGGAGAAAGACTTGCTATATGGTGTTCATGTAATTGCCTGCTCAATAAAAATTGATTAATATACAGATACCACTTGAGCTGCAACTCCTAGACAACTTTTGAGTGAGGCACAAAGAACTGTCACAACCACTTAAACAACTTGAAAATGTATTTGAGTAGGTTTTTAAAGTAGATTCTCCATATGCAACCTTAGTTGTCCTGGAACTCACTTTGTAGACAAAGCCGGCCTCAAAATGTGTGCTCTTACTGCCTCTGCCTTCTGAGTGCTGGGATCACAAGTGTATACCACAATGCCTGGCCCATTTATAGTTATTGTTTTGTTTATATTCTGTAATCTTCCTATAATTTTCACTGTATTAGGGGATTGAAAAGGCAAATTGTAGTGGAAAAATGTTCAAACTAAGAATTTAGCCTGGACAGTGGTGACACGTGTCTTTAACCCTAGCACTTGGGTGGCAGAGACAGGTGAATTTCCATGAGTTCAAGGCCAGCCGGGTCTACATAGCAAGGACAGGCTTCAAAGCTACATAGAGAAACCTGTGGGGGGGGGGAGGAAAGGGGATAATTTAGGATTTTGTTTGTTTTGAGATTTCGGGATTAGAACTAAGCTCACTTTTTCTTTATTCCTTCCATTTATTTATTTGGTTGGTTGGTTTTTAGAGACAGGGCTTTTCTGTGTAACCCTGGCTGTCCTGAAACTACCGTTGTAAACTAGGCTGGCCTAGGACTCAGAGATCCTCCTGCCTCTACCTCCCAAACGTTGGGTCTAAAGGCACGTGTCACCACTGTCCAGCCTAAGCTATTTTTCATAATTAGAATTTGACGTCCTTGACCCTCATACTCACATTAGTCCTAAGACCCATGAAGTGTGCGGATTGCACTTCAGAGTGGAAAAGACTGTGAGAACAAGTTGGAAGTACAGGTCTGCAATTTTCTGTTTATCGTTTAGTGTAAACAGCTGCCATAAGAAATCCTTACTTGTTTTGCTCAGTACTGTCTAAAAACCTATTTTGATTTGTTCCAAATAGTGAATTTGTGAAAACCCCAACAAAATATATAGACTATTTGAGATTGTTTTGCTTAGCTATTTTGTGACAAAGGATGGGTTCTTGTTATGTAGCCACTTGCCTTGTACTTTGTCATATAATTCTGGGTACATGAATGCAGATTTCTATAGAGACCAGAGGTGTTAGATCACCATCTAGAATTATTTTTTAAGATTTATTTATTTGTATTATAGTGTTCTGCCTGCATGTATGCATGCAAGCAAACCAGAAGAGGTCATTACAAACAGGTACTGGGAATTGAACTCAGGACCTCTGGAAGAGCAGCCAGTGCTCTTAACCTCCAATCCATCTCTCCAGCCCAGATCACCATCTATAATTATTTTACAAATATATAATTATTTTACAGAAGGGTATGAAATGAAGTAAGATTATGAATGTGACTGAGAATTTTTATTTTTTCAGACAAGGTCTTTACTGTATTTCTGGTTGGGCTGGAAATTACTATGTAGACATGCCTCTGATTTGCCCCCCCCACACACACACACCCTAGTTGCTGCCCAGCTTGTGAATAAGAATATTTATTTATGTGTAATTGTAGATAAGATGTTTCTTACTCCAAGTTTATACTTTTTTGATTGTTAGTAGGATTTTCCAGCACGTGAACCTTTCAGATGGTTTACAGTTCCAATCCTTTGAATGCCTTTTGAAGCAGACATTACCATTCCTATAGTGTAAACAGCAAAGCTGATGCTGGCAATGTTAAATAGTTAATACAAATTGATTGTGTTCTTTTCATTTTATTACAATGGACATTTTACTCCCAAAGTAAATTAAGAATAATTGCTCAATTATTTTAAAGATTTTTTTGGGGGGTGGGGGTAGGGTTTTGAGACAGGGTTTCTTTGTAGCTTTGGAACCTGTCCTGGGACTTGCTCTGTAGACCAGGATGGCCTCAAACTCACAGAGATCCACCTGCCTCTGCTTCACAAGTGCTGGGATGAAAGGTGTGTGCCACCACAGCCCCACTAAAGAATATTTTTAAGGGGCTAGAAAAATGACTCAACAGTTGAGCACTGTCTGCTCTTCCAGAGGGCTTGAGTTGGGGTCTAGCATCCACATTGATAACTCACAATCAAATGTAGTTCCAGTTCCAGGGTATCTGACTCTTTCTTTTGGTCTCTGAGGGTATTCTGTACACATGGTGCATAGACATACATGCTAAATACCTATGCACATAAAAAATTACTTGAAAAAATACTTTTGTTTCTTTTATTTTTATTTATTTGAAACAGGGTTTCTCTGTAGCTTTGGAGTCTGTCCTGGAACTAGCTCTTGTAGACCAGGCTGGTTTCGAACTCACAGAGATCTGCCTGCCTTTGCCTCCTGAGTGCTAGGATTAAAGGCTTGTGCCACTACTGCCTGGCCTTTAAATACTTTTAAAATAATGAGAAAATTAGGGTGGGAACTTGGTTCAGTTGGTAAAGTGTTTGCAAGCGTAAAGATCTGAGTTTAGGGCTAAAGAAATGGCTCAGTGGTTAAGGGTATATTTGATTCTTGTACAGGACTTAAGTTTGATTCCCAGCACCCGCAACAGGAAGCTCACAACTGCCTGGAACTCCAGTCTTAAGGACTCAACACCTCTGACTTCCTTGGTCATGTACACAGAAACACACACATTCACCGTGTGTGTGTGTGTGTGTGTGTGTGTGTGTGTGTGTGTGTGTGAAAGAGAGAGAGAGTGTGTGTGTGTTTAGATCCCCAATAACCACATAAAAGCTGAGTACATCCTATCTATAATCCTAGGCAAAGACGGTGATAGATCCCTGGAGCTAATCGATGAGCTCTAAGAACAGGGTCAAAAACAGGAGGGGGGGGGGGTTAAAGAGATTGCTCAACAGGTAAAAGAGTGCTTTGTTGTGCTAGAGCAACCTGCAGGTGACCCCATTGCCTGGCCTCTGCCTGTAGGCTACTGACACTGAAGTGGGTAGTGGCACAGAAAAAAAAAAAAAAAGAAAGAAAAAGTGCTTTGTTGTCAAGCCTGATGATCTGAGTTTGACCTCATTGTTGTGGGATATTAGTACGCTGTGTGAAAATGTATTGCTGTGATACATTTGTGTACTGGCTTAAAAAGTAAGCTGAAGGGCCAATAGCTAGAAAGAGGTTAAGCAAGACTTTTGGGGACAGAGAGGGCAGGGTTGCCAGACAGGTAGGAAACAGGAAGTGCAAAATGAAAGAGAGGTAATGCCATGTAACATAATCTAAATTAAAATAAATTGGTAATAAAAGTTTTAAGAGCTAGTGGGACAAGCCTAAACTAAAGCCAAGCATTCGTAATAATAATTCCCTATGTCATGATTTGGGGGTTGGTGGTCCAAGAAAGTAGGGGTGGAAGGAGAGGAGAGACTCCCACAAGTTATTCTCTGACCTCCACATGCGCATATACACACACACACAAATATGTTCTCATATACAAATAAATAATGAGAGTATATCTGTTATGGTGTTTTTGTCAAGATTGGTTTATTAGAGGAATTCTCAATATTCGTTTGTTGGATTATGATTGACAGTGACTATGATTAATTTTACATTAATCAAAAGTATATTTTTCTGCATATATTTGTTATGGTAATACCAATTAAAGAAATAATCAACTATCAGTGGTGGCACACACCTTTAATCCCAGCACTGGGGAGGCAGAGGTAGGTAGATCTCTGTTCCAGGACAGCCAGGTTACACAGAGACACACTGTCTTGGGGAAAGAAAGAATTCAGGAGATAGGACCAATTTTTGTAGGGAAACTACATAAATTATGTATGGACCTTTTGAGGACAAAATCCTTTATTACTGAGTGCTATGACAACTGTTTAACCACCTTATGTCTGTTTCATGGTTTACCAAATTATTTTTGATTATGGTTTCATAAAGATGAATTATGTTACATACAGTACTGAACCCATTTATCATGGTCTGATGGAAATCCCTCTTAACTAGCTAGTGTAGCTAGTTCATTTTATATGGGTGCACATAATCCATGCTATGAGGCATCATAATTTATTATACTGTTTAAATTGTGGGCATTTATTTTGCACTTATTTATGTTTACAATAGCCCTGTACAAACACTTTGTGTACCCTGCTACTTTTGTTTCTTTGGGATGGATCTTAGGACTGGAATTGTTGAGTCTCTTTTCTTTTAATTGAACTAGAGTCTCGTGTGTCCCAAGCTGGGTTCAAACTTGCCATGTGGCCAAGGATAGCTTTAAATTTCTGATCACCCTGCCTACACTTGTCAAATGCTGAGGTGTGCCGGGCTGTGGTGGCACACGCCTTAATACCAGCACTCGGGAGGCAGAGGCAGGCAGATCTCTGAGTTCTAGGCCAGCCTGGTCTACAAGAGCTAGTGCCAGGACAGGCTCCAAAGCTACAGAGAAACCCTGTCTCGAAAAATTAAATAAAAAAAAAAAAAACCATGCTGAGGTGACAAGCATAAGCCACCATATCTGATTTATGTGGTGTTGAGAATCAAACCCAGGGCTTCATACTACTGCTAGTCAAGCGCTCTACCAACTGAGCTATGAACAACTTAGGTCTTGTATTGTTTTTCTTTTAATGGCTGTTACCAGCGTTTTTTCCATAAAGGGTATGTCTTGCTTGGTCCACTAGTGTATAATTTTTCCTTGTATGTCTTTGATAGTATTAACCCCTTTTTTCTATTTTCATTTGCTTGTTTTATTTTTGTTTGTTTTTTGAGACAGGATCTGTCTACATAGCCCTGGCTGTCCTGGAACTCATTATATAGGTCAGGCTGACCTCCAACTCACAGAGATCCTTCGGTCTCTGCCTTCTGAGTGCTGGGATTTAAGGTGCACACCACCAAGCACTGCTTAATACTCTTTTAAAGTTTTACCATTCTGGTGAATGTAAATTGATATGTAGGCTCTTGGTTTATCTTTGTCACTTGGAAGTTTGTACATATTGCCTTACGGTTTTTAACTTTGCATCTGTTGGGAGTTATATGTTCATCTTCTTGGGTAGTTTGCACAATGAGTAATTTGGTTTTTCTGACCACTTGGAAGACCTGTAAGTAATTTCATCTGCATATAGGAAGCTGGTGAGTTAGACTTACCCTCTTCACACTCACCTGCAACCCCACTCCAGTGATCAAAGAGGGCTTTGCATAGAGTACAGGGAAAAAGACCAAGAAGCTGTTCGTTGTTTTTCTACCCCAGAAGAAAGTTAACACCAGCTTGCCTTCATTTTTTTTTTAAGATTAATTTTCGTTTTATGTTTATGGGTATTTTGCCTTAATATATCTATTCACTGTCTGGGAACAGTGTCCATGGAGGACAGAAGGTGTCATAACCTCTGGCACTAGAGTTACTGTGGGCTATCATGTGGGTGCTGGGACAAGTTCTCTGCAAGAGCAGTAATTGCCTTTAACTGCTGCTGCATACATTGGCCTTTAAGAAACAAAAGCAAACCTGAACCAAAAAGGCAGACTAAGTCCTTCCTACCAAAGCATGCGTTCTTGGTTGCTTGGTAAAGAACTAACAGCCTGCTTGCTGTCTGTATCTGCTCCTCCATAGTCAGAGAGGAGTCAGCTTCTCTGCCAGCACAGGTCTGTGAATCAGAAAACAACCAAAGTGTAGCAACAGGAAGAATATAAACTAAAACTGACACAGGCTCCCAACCAAACAGCTACTAGAAGAGGAGAGTTGGGAAAAATAAGTTTAACACAAGATTAAAAATGCATTATTGATTGGTGCAAACCTGGTGCCAGAAATCATTAATTTGTTAACCAAATACAGTATCAGTACTTAAATTGAAGTAGAATGGTCATGCACAGACTTAATTACCTGGAAAATCTAGCAGATAAACTTTAAGTAAAAAAAGTAAAATTAATATTTTGAGCCTATAACCAGAAGACTCTAAGTGTAGAAAGAAAAAGGAACAATGGAAAACAGACCATAATTTTAAAAGTTCTTGTTTTGTCATTTTTTTGCTTTTGCTTTTCGACAGGATTTCACTATGTAGCCCTGGCTGTCCTGGAACTTGCTCTGTAGACCAGGTTGACCTCAAACTCAGAGATCTACCTTTCTCTGCCTCCCAAGTGATGGAATTAAAGATGTGCGCCACCATGCCCAACCCAAAAAGAAAAGAAATTTAAGTGAAAAAAAACTTAAATTTACAGGTTCACAACCACTTTTGAGTTAGAGTTAACACCCACTTTATGAGATGAAGCCCATACCAGGCAAAGAACCTGAGTAGATGGGTCATGGGCCTTTGGAAGAAACCTATTAAAATTATTCTTCTAATGAACGTAGCAATAAAATGATTCCAAATGACACACTGCTATCTACGTAGAGCAGAGCATCACTCAACCTACACCAGAGAAGTTACCATACCTGGAGAGATTTTTGGAATGCCCAGTCCTGAATGGGATGTCTTTATTGGACCTCTTCCCTCAAAGCTCAGGGATCTAAATGGAAGAAGGGGCAGATGGTTGTAAGAGCTGGAGTGCTAGATGATTTTAAGGAAACATCATTTTTCAGACACAGCAGTGCAAATGCACATATGATCTCACAAAGATAAGCCTACAAAAGCTCAAGCCTGACAAAATCCCAACACAGGAGAAGTGGGCACAAAGTCCCATCCCAAACTAAGAAGTTGTTTGCAAATGATAGGTGCTGGGAGAGGGGTGACGATGTAGGTGTATCAACCACACTTCAGGGCAAGCCCCATAGTCAGGAGTAATTAATTGGCCAGCACAATCAGGCTCCTTGGTTTTCAGTGGCTTTTTGTTTGTTTGTTTGTTTTTAAGAGAAAATAGGAAGTTTGGGAAAAGATGGTAGGGAGGATACGGGAAGAGTTTGGAGATGGGAAAGAATAAGGCCCATGCCTTTAGTCCCAGACCCCTGAAGGCAGAGGCAGGTGAATTTCTGTGAGTTCAAAACTGGCCAATCCATGCAGTGTTCCAGGAAAGCTGGAGCTATATAGTGAGACTGTGTCTCAAAAAAAGATAATATTCTAGGAGTTTTTTGCACAGTCCTAATCAACAGCTCAAAAGAGGGCTTCTCATGCCTGTTTTGGGGTTTATGTTTGATTGTCCAAGAGACTCCCAAAACATAGGCTATTGTTTAAAACACCATGCACTTCAGACACAGGGCCCAAAGTACCTTGAGCTGGATATAACCTAAAATCTGTTTCCCTAGGACTATCTTTCATGGTATCGGGTGCCATGTAAGCTTCCAGAGGAGGGAACAACCAACACTACTACCCAGCTGTGATGCTTATGAACCACAACCATGACCAGCATGGCACAATAACCCTAATGATACAGTTGTGGCATGCAAACATTGGCAGTAACTAACAGCTCTCTAATTGGACTTTCCGTATTCAACAATATGGAAATTATACCTGGTATTGGAAACCTAGCCACTACATGGGGCTAGTGAATTCATGGATTCTGGAGGAGAACCTATAGCCTCTACTTTACTAAACCAGCATAATCAATCCCTAACTACATTCTAAAGTTTTGTCCATAAAGCCACATAGAAGTGCAGTCCTTGCCCCTTGTCAAGGAAAATTCTCTTTGCATTACAGAAAACTATAACCAATCAAATGTGAAGCTCAGTCCCAACTGGTACATCTCCAACACAACTCTTGGACCTTAGACTCAGGGGTAATTGTGGAAGAAAGGATGGAAAGATTGTAAAAGCCAGAGGAATAGGGTGTTTTGCTGTAAAATGTGTCTCTTAGGAAAGTCAGAAACCACACCCATTAAGTCTCACCAACAGCAGCTAACGGAGTATACCAATAGATATGCTAATGTGGAAAGGAGACCACTCAGGAGGCCTCAGCCTTACACAAAGAACTACTGACAACCAAGGAACACTGAGAGCAGGCAGATAGTCTTCCCCAGGGAGGAGCACACCAATTGGTTATCCAGTATCAAATGGTCAGTCCTGAAAACATACAAGTTTCATCATACAGACTGAGCAAGTTGTATTACATTAGGAATACATGTAATATATGTATGTATGTAACAATAATGAAAAAGAGGCCATGAATTTGAAAGCAAGAAAGTATATATGGAAGGGTTTGGAGATATTAAAGAGAAGGGGAGAAATGATGTAATTATGTATATGTATATATACAGTATGACATTCTCAAAGAATAAATTCTAAAGAATTACAAGTTTAAAGAGTAAGTGGTGGTGGCACATGCCTTTAATCCCAGCACTGGGCTGGGAGGCAGAGGTAGGCAGATTTAAGAGTCTGAGGCTAGCCTGGGCTACAGAGCAGGTTCCAGGACAGCCAGCTCTACATAGGGAAAACTTAAAGAAAAAAAAAGGTTGGGGGCATGCTTAATTTTAAGCAGAAATTGGTGGTAGTGATAATAGTAATTGACGGGTATTAAGTGATTATTTGGAAACCAGTTCTCTCTGACCACTTGGGGCTCATGATTGAAAGTTCTAGATCACATGTGTGCACCACTCTATTTGACTTATTTTGTTTTTTTGAAGGAAAAATTTGTAAGATTGGTTAAAACAATGGTCAAATTAGTAAAAAAAAAAAAAAGTATGTTGATACTGTTAAAAGAAGTATCATTAACTATGTTTTCCTTTGTTTCTCTTCAGATTAAAGCTAAAAATTATGACAAGGTTGAAAAGGTAAGTTCTCTTAAATATATTTTGAAATTTAAGAGTTTCTATATGACTAATATGGTAAATAAATATAGTAAAACAATTTTAAGTTATTGACTCCAGTTATAAGCTTCACTTAGAAACTTAACTATTCCTTAGCTGTCAAGAAATATAAATTAAAGCTACTTTGAAATTCTAATTCATTCCTGTCAGATGACTAACACCAAGAAAAAGATGTCAATAAATCCTGTTGAAAATGAGAAAAGAGAATGGTTAAGTACCATTGTTAGTGGGGTGTAAAGTAGTGCAGCCCAGTGGAAATCAGTGTGGAGGTTTCTCAAAGAATGAGAAGCAGGAGCCAGGACTGCTGATCAGTCTCCAGGACTGCATAAAAGCCAGACACTGAACTGGGCGATGGTGGCGCACACCTTTAATCCCAACACTTGGGAGGCAGAAGCAGATGGATCTCTGTGAGTTTGAGGTCTATAGAGAGAGTTCCGGGACAGGCTCCAAAGCTACACCAAGAAACCCTGTCTCGATAAAACAAAAAAACACAGACATTGTAATGCACACCTATAATCCCAGCCTTTGGGAAGTGGAGGCAGAATTGGAAAGTCATTTTTAGTACATAGCCTGGGTAACATGATCTCAAACAGCAGCAAGGTATGTAGTATATAAGTTTTAATCTTATCATGTGGGTCTCTGAGTTTGAGGCTAACCTATTCTACATAGGGAGTTCCTGAACAGCCAGGGATACATAATGAGACTGACTCAGAAACCAATAAATATCTGTTATGTGACCCAGCTATATCACACTTGGGCATATACTCAAAGGACTCTGAATCCTACAATAGAGACATATGCACATCCATGTTTATTGCTGTACTGTTCACAGCAGAAGTGGAACCAGCCTAGATGTCCATCAACAGATGAATGGATAAAGAAAATACAGTAATATACATAGCGAAATCATTACATTTGCAAGAAAGTAGATGAAACTAGATATCACATGTTAAAAAAAAATAAACCAGACTCATACTGCATTTTTCTCTCATGGGGATTCTAGACATGGTTGTGTGGGCAGGTGTGTATGAGAAAGGGAGAATTAGAAAGGGGCCGAGAGAGAAGAGGAAAAAGGAAAAAGAAAAGTAAGTGTGTGGCATACACTGGCCATGAGAGCAGAGGGGAGCTATTGAGAGGAAGGGAACCTGCAAGAATACCGGGAGATGGGGAGGGATGAGGGACCAGTGTCAACAAGAGCAAAATATGAAAATGCCTCAATGAAATTCCTTTCATATGCTAATTTAAACTGAAGAAAAGTTTAGAAAAGAAAAATTATTATATTTGTTTACTTATTTACTTATGGTTCTGGGGAGAAGAAAATGACTATACTTGACAAATTCATAAGCATGATTTTAATTGTCTAAACTGAAAGGAGGGGATTGCATTTGCCTTTTACAAAAATTTTAAAGAGCTTTTTATTAAATGTGTATAGTGTTTTTGCCTGTGTGTGTGTACATACTATATACACACATTTGTATACCATATGCATGTCTGGTGCCCACAGAAGTGGGCATCTGAACCCTGGAACTAGAGTTACAAATGGTTATGAGCAAACCTAGGCCCTCAGTCAGTGCTCTTAACCACAGAGCCATCTATCTATTTATAAGAAAAGTAATTTCTGAAAAGACCTGACTTTGTTTTTAATATGCTATTTCATTTATGCAAATATGAAATTGATTTAACTGGATGCTGATACTATTTTCTTATATTTAAAGCTATTTCAAAGATGCCTTATGAAGGTTTTGCACATTGATTTATGGAAATGTTATCTTTCATACGTCAGAGAAACCAAGGGTAAACTGCCAAGTTACAAGTAAGTAAAATCATGGTCTTCAGAATGCATGTGGAAGGCAGGTGGTGGTGGTGCACACCTTTTATCCGAGTGCCAGGAAACCGAGGCAAGTGGATCTCTGGGAGTTTGAGGCCAGCCTAGTCTACAGATTGAGTTTCAGGACAGGCAGGGTTACACAGAAAAACTGTAGTGTGTGTGTGTGTGTGTGTGTGTGTGTGCACGCGCATGCGCGCGTGAGCGTGTTAGAGGTTGGATGTTGTCTCTAGACACACATTTTTACATGACTCATACTATCTCTTGTCTCTGAGTGACAGATGGGAAGAAACCTAAGTATTTGAAAAGTCAGAATTCTCCAAGAAATCAGGAAAAGTGCAAGAAACTTCTTACTTAATGCTTGTCTCAGCACCATTCTTGGCAAGTTATATGGTATAAGTTATGTGTACCACTTAAGATGTCCGAGGCAGCTGCTTGGTAGTTAGTTGCCCACTATGACTCCTGCCTGCCTATCTTCACCGACTCTAACCTGATGTTCTCTGATGCATTTTGACAACAGTTTAGGTTTGGTTTTGGTTTTTGATTTTTTTTCTTTGTAGCTCAGAGTAATAGGGGTTCTTTCTATATAGCCTAGGCTGGCCTTGAATTTGCTGTTGCCCAGATTGGCCTTTAGGGTAATGCTCCTGCCTCAGCTTCCTGTGTCAATAACTTCTTGGGAAGTCATAAACCACCATACCCAGCTGATAACAAGTTTTTAAAACTTTTATTTTCATTTCAGAGAAAAAATGGCTCAAGCTTATGACTTTGCACTGGATAAAATTGGAATGGAAATTATGTCTTATCAGGTAGAGTTCATAGTTTTAAATATGGAAATGTAGCTCAGAGGTAGAGTACTTACACAGTGTGCAGGAGACGTGGGTATGTGCTAAAATGTGAAAATAATAAAAAATATATTAATGTTTTGTTTTATTTCTTAGATTTGGGTGGATTACATCAATTTCTTAAAAGGCGTGTAAGTATTGCTTTCATTTTTAATATATAAACAATTGATTTGGCTATAATAATAATACAATTAATGGTATTTCTTACCCAACTTCAGGGAAGCTGTCGGGTCTTATGCAGAAAATCAGAGAATAACTGCTGTCCGGAGAGTTTATCAACGAGGTTGTGTTAATCCAATGATCAACATTGAACAGCTTTGGAGAGACTACAACAAGTACGAAGAGGTAAGTTAACCCAGAGTTTATTACAAACTAACATTTTCCTTTGTTTTTTGTTTGTTTGTTTATTTGTTTTTGGTTTGTTTTTGAGAGAGGGTTTCTCTCCATAACACAGAGATCCACCTGCCCCTGCCTCCCTAGTGCTGGAATTAAAGGCATGTGCCACGATTGCCCAGCTCAAACTGGTCATTTTAATTAAATTTAGGGAATGTAGCCTTCTAGTCCGGTGCCTGAATGTTAGTGCTACACAATGTGTCCTCCTGCTATTGGAATTGATTTTGCTGCACTATGGATTAAACCCTGAGTTTTATTCATCTGAGGGAATTGCCCTATGATGGAGCTATATACTCCTAGACACATTGTTTTATATTGATTCCAATAAATAATTTATATTTTTATAGTTCTGCAGTAACATTAATGTGCAAGTATTTCTGTGAAATATTGGTTTCAAATCCTTTTGATCCCTACCAAGAAATGTATAGCTGGGTAGGTCTATTTGCAGTTTTTTAAAGAAATCTCTGTATTAACATTTGAATTAATTTATGCTCCCACCAGTAGTGTATAATTGTTCCTTTTGTCCACATCCTTGAGAGCAGTTATGATTTGTTTGCTCAATGACTGCTTTGACTAGATAAGATAGAATCTCATGATTTCATGTCTACTAGAGAGCAACAGTAGATCAGGTTGTCTCAAATTCAAATCTCAAATTCAAAGAGGTTTGCCTGTCTCTGTTTTCCAAGTACTGGGATTAAAGGCGAACACCACCACCGGCTAAAAATTTTTTATAATTTTAATTTTCCTGTTGTGATTTATATGTTACAGTGTATTTCTGAGTGTGTGTGTGTGTGTTTTAATTTTTGCTTGTGTATGTATGGATATTTTGACTACATGAATGTCTTATACACTGCTTATATGTCTGGTGCTCCAAGAGACCTGAAGAAGCATTGGATTCTCTGGAACTGGAGTTACAGATAGTTGTGAGCTACCATGTGGGTGTTGGGAATCAAACCCAAGTGCTTTCACCTACTAAAGCCATCATGCGTGCTAGTCAAATTTTTTTCCCCTACGCCTAATATATAGTTTAGTGATAGAGTGTTTGTCTAGTTGCCTTGTATGCAGGAGACTATGGGTTTAGTCTGCAGAACTGTTAAGGAAAAAAAAAGGAAAGAAAAGAAAAAGCAATTAATAATAATAATTTTTTTCTTCAGGGTATCAATATTCATTTAGCTAAAAAAATGATTGAAGATCGGAGTAGAGACTACATGAATGCTCGACGTGTAGCAAAGGTATGAAATTCTATCAGGCTACTTAATTTAATGTCCTAAATCATTAAAATAATTAGCAAGTTTTCCTATCTGATGTTACTCTTGATATTTTCAATTTTGTCTTTTTGGAGATAGGATCTATAGCAATGGCTGTCCTGGAACTCATTAAGCAAACCAGGCTGGCCTCATACTTAAAGGAATCAATTTGCCTCTGTCTCTTGAGTGTTAGAATTAAAGGCCTGGCAAAATGATATAGTTAAATTGAAATAACATATTATATTTGGAAAAATTTTTTTTACCTTTGTTTGTTGGGGGGTGTTACTAGGCATCACTAACCCAGTGTGTGTATTTGTTACAGGGCATCATCCAACCTGGGGATTCACAGAAGTGTTCTAATACTAAGTTACATCCCAGTCATAAAAGTTCTTTTTTTGTGTTTGTTTCTGAAATAGAGTCTAGCTATGTAGTTCTGATTGACCTGATACTATATAGCTCAGCTGCCCTCAAATTAGTGGCATTCTTTCTGTATCAGCTTCCCAAGTGCTAGAATTATAGACTGGAGCTTCCAGGCCTAGGCAGAAATATTTTTCAAAGCAGAGAAGTTTTACATAGAATTATTGAATTAGTTGATATCCTTCCTTCATATTTGCTTATCTGAATATTGTGTTACTCTGTATTCAGAGTGTTATAAAATAACATAGCTCTCTGGGACAGATTTTGTGCTGTGTACATCATACCTTTCTGTTCATTGGAAAAATAGCCAAATAGTACAAACTATTAGCTTCTCCAAAGGTGGCAATAACAATACTCCCGAACCTCCACTTGTATTATGTCTTACACCATCCATCCTGCAGAGGGACCCTCCTACATTGCCCGTAGAGATAGCCCCTGGGTATTCTATTCATCATTCCTAGGAATCTGGTTTCGGGTGCTAACACTCTGTTATGTCTTTCCTTACTTTGGGCTTTTGTCTTGTTGTTTTTGGATGTTGTTTGATTTCTGCCTTTTGAGACAGTGTCTCATGTAGTCCAGGTTGGCTTCAAACTCACTATGTCTCTGAAGATAACCTTGAATTCTAAAATCATATTAACTAAGTGATATTAGATATAGGAGAGTAAACATTTTAAACAAAGTATTTTAGACTGATCAACTTGCCCCTCATATATCTGAGTTGTTCTAGGCTCATCAAAAATCTGTAAATGTTTGCTTAGGAATATGAGACAGTAATGAAAGGCTTAGATCGCAATGCTCCGTCAGTGCCTCCTCAGAACACTCCTCAAGAAGCTCAGCAAGTAGACATGTGGAAGAAGTACATCCAGTGGGAGAAGAGTAACCCCCTCCGTACTGAGGACCAGACCCTTATAACAAAAAGAGGTAACAAGAGTAACCCTCGTGGGCCTCCTACTACATGATTTTAACCTCATGGATTGCCTCAAACCTGCTCCTGCTTCTCCTGCCCACCACTTCAGGCTCTTACTAGCTTAGCTTTCTGAGTCACAGGAATGTACGACCATGCCCTAATGAGGCTTTGCTTTTTATTCCTAAATCTTTGTTTTTCCACTTGTGGTTTTTCGTTCAAAATCATGTCTATAGATCTATTGTCATGTTCACCTACCCCTTGTTTTATTATATCTAATCTGCTGTTGAGTTAATATAGCAAATTATTGAGGGCTGGAGAGATGGCTCAGCGGTTTAAGAGCATTGCCTGCTTTTCCAAAGGTCCTGAGTTCAATTCCTGGCAACCACATGGTGGCTCACAGCCATCTGTAATGAGATCTGGTGCCCTCTTCTGGCCTGCAGAATATTGTGTACAAGATAAATAAATAAATTATTAAAAATATATATAGCAAATTATTCATTTTATGTACTATAAATTTTAGTTTTATGAATTTCCATTTAATTTTTTTTTTAATTTTAGTTTTTCAAGACAGTTTCCCAATAGCTATGAAGCCAGTCCTGTAACTTGATCTGTAGATCAGGCTGTCCTCAAACTCAAAGAGATTCGCCTGCTTCTGCTTTCCAAGTGCTGGGCTTAAAGGCGGACACCACCACTACCTGGCTAAAATTTTTTATAATTTTAATTTTTCTGTTACAATTTATGTGTTACGGTGTATTTCTAAGTGTGTGTGTGTGTGTGTGTGTGTGTGTGTGTGTGTGTGTGTGTGTTTTAATTTTTGCATGTGTGTATTACTTATTGTTCATTTGGACAATATGAATCTCACTGTTGCCCCTTACCCAATCTACTTTAATTTCTGCAGTATAACTTTATTCTGCAGTACAACTTAATATTCAGTTTTTTGCTATTATTTTTTTGCAGGGGTGTTTTGTTTTACTTTACTTATATAACATATATATATATATATATATATATATATATATATGACAACATACACACGTAGATACACATGGAGATAAAGAAGTAGCAGGGATTGAACCCAAGGCCTTGTGTATTTGTACATGCTTAGAATATGCTCTATCACAGAAATAGAACTTCTGTCTTCAGTTTACAATTTTTAATTTCAGAAGCGTTAGACTTCTACTAACTACTGTTACTACTGGATTGCAATTTCACTGAATTTTTCAATTTTGTAGGCTCATTCACCTGCAGGGCTTTATAAATACTGTTTCTTTGTTTACATCTATTTTGGGGCAGTGGGGACAAACCTAGAACACATGCATGGCAGACAAGAACTTTACCAGAGTCACATCCTTGGTAACCTCTGCCAATGTCTACCCACCCTCTCCTCTGTCCCACTTACTTCTCACTGACCAGCTCTGCCCCTTTGGTCTCCAGATGCCAGTCACTCAGTAAAGTCACTTACCTTTCTTTCTTTGTGTGTGTGTGTGTGTGTGTGTGTGTATGTGTGTGTGTGTGTGTGTGTGTGTGTACATGTATGGTAGTCAGAGGAGTGGTTTTTTGAGACAGAGTTTTGCTGTGGGACAATGATCTTGTACCCTGTAAAGATTTGTTTGTTGTATTGGTTTAATAAAATGCCGATTGACCAGTAGCTAGGCAGGAAGTATAGGCAGGGCAACAGGAGAATTCTGGGAAGAGGAAAGGCTGAGTCTGCAGAGGAAGCAACATGAGAATGCCTCACTGATAAAGGTACCAAGCCATGTGGCTAACACATACAAGAATTTTGGGTTACTGTAAGATGTAAGAATTAGGTAATAGCCGGGCGATGGTGGCGCACGCCTTTAATCCCAGCACTCGGGAGGCAGAGGCAGGCAGATCTCTGTGAGTTCGAGACCAGCCTAGTCTACAAAGCTAGTGCCAGGACAGGCTCCAAAGCCACAGAGAAACCCTGCCTCGAAAAACCAAAAAAGTAAATAAATAAATAAAAAGAATTAGGTAATAAGAAAGCCTGAGCTGCTAGGCCAGCCAGTTTATAATTAATATAGACTTCTGTGTGTTTCTTTGGGACTAAATGGCTGCGGAACTGGGCAGGACATTCTCTGTGTATCAGTCCTAGCTGTCCTAGAATTAGCTCTTGTAGACCAGACTGGCCTCACACTCACAGAACTCTGCCTAGCTCTGCCTCCTGAGTGCTGAAATTAAAGGCGTGCACCACCTGGTACCATAGCCTTTGTCCTTCTTGACTGTTGGAAGTTTTGTTCACTTTTGCACTGCTGGTGCCTTTCTCTCCTTCCAGCATCTAGTTGTCCCAGTAGATAGTAACTTGGTGAACAGTGGACAAATCAGCCTCTGGAGGTCCTGCTTTATTTCAAATCAGCATTCATTGTTAAAGACCATGTCTGAGTCTAATAATCTCGTGTGTGCTTGTAGTGATATTGTTGTTAGTTCTTTTTATCTTAATTGAGTTTTTTGTGCTTGTCTTCCCTTAGTCATGTTTGCTTATGAACAGTGCCTGCTTGTTCTGGGCCATCACCCTGATATTTGGTACGAAGCTGCCCAGTATCTGGAGCAGTCAAGTAAGCTGCTTGCGGAAAAAGGGGTGCGTATCCTTCCCCATCCTCCTTCCTTTTGTTTCTTTGCTCTAGCAATAAGATCTACTGGAAAAATTATAACACCAATTTTAGTAATAAAGTGTTGAAGGAGCGGCAGGGTTGCGTTCCGGCAGCCCTGGCTTCCACATGGCTAGCTTTACCGGAAATAATTACATGGACACTGTATTCTTTTAAACACTGCTTGGCCCATTTCTATCTAGCCTCTCCTAGGCTAATTCTCACATATTAATCTAGCCCATTTCTAATCATCTGTATAGCACCGCTAGGTGCGCTTACCAGGAAGATTCTAGCCTACGGCCATCCTGGGTCGGAGCTTCATCATGTGTGCCTCAGAGAGCAGAGCTATCGCTTCTCTGAGCTCACTTCCTCTTCCTCCCAGCATTCTGTTCTGTTTACTCCACCCACCTATGTTCTAACCAATAAAATGGGCCAGGCCAGTTTCTTTATTAGCCAATGACCTTCCTCCATCAATAAAGTATAAATTTTGTCTAGGTTTAAACAAACATACATACACATACACCCATGCATAACATTAAATAGCAGAAGGGGAGCTATTTGGGAAGTGGGGAGGAGAGACTAGACGAGATAGTGGTATACTCTCAGGAAAATACAGTGGTGGATTTGTGTGTGTGTGTCTATATAAATGAAAATGTCATAATAAAACTCATTCTATTTGCTAAATTTATTAAAAGTTTATATATAAAAAGTATATGGTGACAATTTTAATCTTATGTCAATATGAACTTTAGTAACACACATGATTATACTTCCTTAGAATTAAAATATGCTTGCTTTTAAAACTGTTCAAAGTGCTGTATCATTTAAAGAACTTGAATGGTTCTCCTATAGTTTAGAGTAATGGGGGCTAGAATGCATAACTGGGTAGTAGAGGCCCCTGGGCTCAAGCCCTAGAAACTCTTCATTGACCAGAGCAGGAAGAATACTTGATATTTTTTTCTTAAATGCAAATGTATATTTGGGTTTGTTTGTTTGTTTGTTTAGTGAGTACATTATAAAGTGGATACTGTCTCATTTTTACTTTCAATTAAAGTTTTTGAGGATGTACTTTGTTTTTCCTCTTAGGATATGAACAATGCCAAATTATTTAGTGATGAAGCTGCTAATATATATGAAAGAGCCATAAGCACTTTATTAAAGAAGAACATGCTCCTTTATTTTGCATATGCAGATTATGAAGAGGTGAGAAGAGTCAGAAGGTTTGGAACTATGCGTGCGCACGTGTGTGTGTGTGTGTGTGTGTGTGTGTGTGTGTGTGTGTGTTTGTCCCGTGCTGGCCTCAAACTTGTGGTTCTCCCTGAGCCTGCTGAATACTGGGACTACATCTAGTGCTTACAATTTTACTGCACGACTAAAAATTTTTTTTATTCCAGCTTCTTTTGCTTTTGTGGCCAGAAATGATAACCATAAACAGTTGTTAGTTTCAAGTTCATAAAAGTTTATGTGTAATATAGGTGTCATTGTGTGTGTTATGGGAACAGGAGTATAGTCTTCGGGCTCCTAAAGCTCAGAACTGCTCGTTAGTGAGTATATATTTATTATATTCACTTCTCTGCCACTTTAGAGTCGCATGAAGTATGAGAAGGTCCACAGTATATATAACAGACTTCTGGCAATTGAGGATATTGACCCCACCTTGGTGAGTAACCTCTAAGTCTGTTTTCCCCACCATCATACTCTGATTTAATTCATACACAATAAGATTCGTTGTTCTTATGTCTTAATAGATCATGGGACCCTCTATACAAAACACTGCTGGGCATCATGGCTCACATTTGTAATCTCAGTATTTGGGAAGTGGAGACAGAAGGATCAGGAGTTCAAGGTTATCTTTGACTACATAGTGAGTTTAAGGATAACCTGCATTTTATAAGGTTCTGCCTCAAAAACCAAATAAAAAAACAGAGCACTTCCATCGCCCCTGAAAAATCCCCTTCTGTGACCCTTTGTAGTCTGCCTGCCTCTGCCTCCCAAGTCCTGGGATTAAAAGCGTGCACTACCACCGCCTGGCTTGCTTTTCTTTTTCTTTTTTTTTTTTTTTAAGTATTTTATCGCAACAGTGGGATGAAATTTTGGTCACTGGGTTTGCCTCAGGGAGTCCAGGAGAAGGGAAGGAGCCGAATTGCGTGAACAGGGTTCCCAAGCTTGTTAGGGGAGATGGGGAGACAGTTAAGTGTTACACCTCCACTTTATTCTAGGAAGTAAGGGGAATATAAAGGCTGGGGACAGGGGCAGGGCATCACCTAATTTGCATTAAGAGGCACGCTCCTATCATAAGGCTCCTGATATGTGCAGCAAGGGAACCTTCCAGTGGGATCTATATGGAGTTCAAGCTAAAGCTAAGTCAGGCATAAGGTTTTAGAAACAGGCATCTGGTTTAGAGACAGCTTCAGATAAGGTCAGTCAGTCCTCCAGGCTCAGACACATCCTCCAGATAAGGCTAGGTAGAGAACAGGAATCTTTGCTGGGGGAAGAAGGGGTTCCATTTGTCGAGCTTGAGAAACCTGCTAGGCTGTGGCAGACTGTGACCTCTAACTAGCCAGCATTGTATTCCAACACCAGTAGGTATTAATATAAATACAAGAGAAGATTGATTACAGATTTGGCTCCTGAAGTAGCAGCCCTATGGTGCTGATGCTGTAACTAAGTTCAAAGCTGAGAACTTCAGACCAAAGAAACCCAAAGCTATAACTCATAGCTGGATATCAAAGCCTGAGGTCCCCAGATATTATCACTGGCTTAGGTCTTGGAGTGTGGCCTGGATTTTTGGTATCCTGGACAGGAGATAAACATGTCCCAGCTCTTAGAGGGAACAACCAATTGGGCTGTGCTTGTTCTCCCCCAGTCCTATCCTGCTGGACAGTGTCAGCCACATCGAAGACGTGCCTTCTAGTCCTCTCGGGCTTATGTGCTAACCATCTCTGGAAACCTTAATCTGGTCACTGAAAGTTATCTTTACTAAAAACCCATATTCTAGTTCACCCCTGGGCAGCCCTACAACAGTCCGCATTAACCAACTTTCGAGTGATTGTACTCCCACGTTAGATGCTAAGGGACATGTCATGTTCTTTCTGACGCACAGATGGCACTAAATTAGTTTGTGATAAATCATGTGACCAAGAGAGACAAAGGGATGAAAATTTGGTGCTTGAAAGGAAGTAGGAAGTAGCCCCTGAGTCTTTTGAACAAATAAGACTATTTGAACAAATAAGACTCTTGATTTTTTTTTTTCTTTCCTCCTTGGAATTTTCTTACAAGCTCTCAGAATTTTCCTCACGTAGCTTCCTTCATAAACCATGTCCCAACCTTAAGATATTGGAATTTTTATGGCATCTGTGTTGACTCCATAGATTGTTTTCAGTATTACCATTGTCTTCAGATCATCATTCTGCCTAGCCATGAACATACACATTTATCCATCTGCTTGTGTGTCTTCAATACAGTACATCAGTTTTTTCAAAAGTTTTCATAATAGAAGCCTTTCACCTCCTTGGTTAAGTTTCTTCCTAAGTATTTTGTGTTGTTTTTTAAAAAGTGGTTGTGAATGGGCTAGTGTTCCTAATCTCTTAGCAAGATTTTGCTAGTGTACAGATTTTTATGTTGGTTTTTGTATAGTTTGATGAAAATATTTATCAGATCCAATAGTTTTCTCATGGAATATTTAGTCTGTTTGTTTCTGTTTTGTTTTATTTTTTTTTTTTTTTTTTTTTTTTTTTTTGAGACTGGGTTTCTCTGTGTAGTTTTGGTGCCTGTCCTGGAACTAGCTCTGTAGATCAGGCTGGCCTCAAACTCACAGAGATCCGCCTGCTTCTTCCTCCCGAGTGATGGGATTAAAGGCGTGCGCCACCACACCCAGCAAGTAAGGGATAATTTGACTTTTCCTTTTTAAAATCTATTTCTTTTGCTTGTGTTTCTGCTCTAGCTAAGACTTCAGGTACTATATTGACTGATCATTGGAGAAAGTGAGTACTGAATCTTATTCCCGATTTTAGAGAAACTCCTTCTTTTCCCCCTTTATGATAATGTTGGCTCTAGGTTTCTTGCATATAGCCATTATGTTGAGATATATGCATTCGACTCCTGCTTTCTTCAGGGTTTTCATGATGACGAGTTTTATACCTTGTCAAAGGCTTTTCTGTATCTATTGAGATAATCATGTCCTTTTTGTCATTAAATGTATTTAGGTGCTGGATTACACTAACTGGTTGACATGTGATGAACCAAACTTTCATCTCTAGAATAAAGTCAACTTGATCATTGTGTGTGAACAGACATTTCATCCTAACCGCCTGGTCCCAAATAACCAACTCAGAGGCTATGAATGCTGGACGGTAGCTCAGACTTGTCACTAGCAAGCTCTTACATTTAAATTAACCCATATTTCTATTTATGATTTGCCACATGGCTCATGGCTTGTTAGCTCATATTTTATACATCCTGCTTGCTCGGCAACTGGCTGGCATCTCTCTTGACTTCACCCTCCTTCTTCCCATCATTCTCAGTTTGGCTTTCCCACCTAACTTCCTGCCCAGATACTAGCCTGTCAGCTTTTTATTAACCAATAAGAGTAATTCATATTCATAGTATAGAAAGGGATTTTATGTGTTTTTGAATTTGACTTGCAAGAATTTTATTGAGAATTTTTGCAGTGTGTTCATCAAGAAATTTGTTCTATATCTGTAGGGTTGGTTTTTGGTTGATTTTTTTTTCTGTTGTGCCTTATATTTTTGATTTCAGGGTTCTTTCCTCATTGGCTCTGTGGAATAGGTTGAAGAATCTTGCTTTCAGTTCTTTAAAGGTTTGGGAACATTCAGCAGTAAATCCATCTAAACCTGAACTTTTCTTGGTTAGGAGACTTTATTCTTCCTTCAGCCTCACTGACTATTATGAATCAGTTTATTGTTCATATGTTCTTAATTTTCGTAGGTCTTATGTGTCTAGGTTTTTAGTAATTTCTTCTGGAATTTTCTTTCTTACTTTCTTTTGGTTTTTCGAAACAAGGTTTCTCTGTAGTTTTGGAGCCTGTCCTGGAACTAGTTCTTGTAGACCAGGCTGGTCTAGAATCCGTCTGCCTCTGCCTCCCGAGTGCTGGGATTAAAGGCATGCACCACCACTGCCCTGTTCTTTTTTTTTTTTTTTTTTTTTGGTATGTTTTCAAAATATTTCCTAATGATTGTCTATCTTTATTGTATGTAATCTATTCAATAGCATCTCATTTTTCTTATCTAATTTTATTAATTTAGAACTTTTTCATTTTGGGCTAGTTTGGGTAGGGATTTATTAGTTTACTTTTATTTTCAAGAACCAGCTCTTTGTGGCTGGAGACACAGCTCATCAGTTACATGCACTAGCTGCCCTTGTAGAGGACCCAGCTTTGATTTCTAGAACCCACATGGAAGCTCACAATCACCTAGAACTTCAGTTCTAGGGGACCTGATGCCCTTTTCTGGCCTCTACAGGCACCAGACATGCATGTTGTCCCCCTCCATACTTGCAGGCTGAACACCATGCACATAAAATAAAGAAGTGTAAAAGAAAAACAATCTGCTTATTTGATTATATGTATTTTTCTTTTAGTTTCTATTTTATTTACTTCTGTCTTGATACTATCCTTCATCCCAGAATTTTTTTCTGCTTTTCTCTCTTCCCCCACTCTCTTTCTCTCAAATATAATGTGTGTGTGTTGATTATATATATTATATATATATTTCGTTAGGGTTTCTCTGTGTAACAGCCCTGGTTGTCCTGGAACCCTGTTTGTAGACCAGGCTGTCAAACTCAGAGATCTGCCTGCCTCTGCCTTCTGAGTGCTGGGATTACAAGTGTGGGCCACTACACCCAGCTGCTTTTCTTATCTGTTGATGATATTTTTTGCTTCATTGATTGATTGATTGTTTTAATTTTCAGCTTTTCTGTTTGTTCCTTTTCAGAATCTTAATTTCCTTGCTGAGTTTATCTTCCATGTTTTCAATTCTCTTCCAAATCATTGATATTCTATCCACTTTACTAAGTTTCTTGTCTAGGATCTGAATTGATTTCCTTACTTCATTCATCTGCTTACTTCATGACACCTTCTATGTGGGTGTTGATCCTTTTAAAAAGTGGGACTCTGGAATCTTGGCATTTAGCTATCTCATTGATTTTAGTCTGGTGTTGATGAAGTGTGAGGTTGTGGATGATCACAGTGACTTGTCTCATTGTTTGTGTTTTAAAGATGTAGACTATCTTCTGTTCTTTGGCACTCTCATACATGCAATCGATGCATCTTGACCATATGTACCTCGACTTCCCGCTCACTCCCACCAGGCACCCCCAACACAGCTTCTTATTGTCGTTTGTGTCTTCTCCTTTCCTTTTCCTTCCTTCCTGTTCCTCCTTCCCTTCTGTCTGACTCTCCTCTCTTTCTTTGTTATTGTTGTTGTTTTGGTTTTTTGAGACAGGGTTTCTCTGTAGCTTTGGAGCCTGTCCTAGAACTCACACTGTAGACCAGGCTGGCCTCAAACTCATGGAGATCCACCTGCCTCTACCTCCCGAGTGCTGGGATTAAAGGTGTGCACCAGCACCTGGCTTCTTTGTTGTTAGTAACATTAATAACCCATTGTGTCCAGTTGGTTCTGCCTGTTGAAATGCTGACTGCTTGTGTTGATTTGATCCTGTACTGGTAATGGTAGTTATAGGCAGCATTCCCCTTTGTTTTTTTTTTTTAGGCAGGGTCTTACTATGTATCCCTGGCTGTCCTGGAACTCAATATGTAGACTAGGTTAATCTTGAACATCTGCCTGCCTCTGCTTCCCAAATGCTGGGATTAAAGGTATGTGCCACTAGCCTGGCTTCTATGTCCCTCAACTTTTATATTCTTTCTGCCCCTCTTCCATAATGTTCTCTGAGTCTTGGGGGATAAGAGTTACTATAGATGGATGTCTCATTTAACATCAGCACTTTGGTTTTGTATTTTTTTTAATGTGTTTTGCTCATTGGTTGGTGGATATATCTCCCCTCCCCCAGAGATAATATCTTACTGTGAGCCCTTGGTTGGCCTGAATTTGCTATGTAGCCCATGCTGGCCACAAACTCCAGAGATCTGCCTGCCTTTGACTCTGGGGGGGTTGAGCTTAAAAGTGTATGTCACTATGCTCTACTCGTGTCCTCTAATTATTATTATTATTATTATTATTGGTTTTTTTTTTTTTTGAGACAGTGTTTTATTATGTAGCTCTGGCTGTCCTGGAACTTGCTCTGTAGACCAGGCTGGCTTCACAGAGATCTACCTGCCTCTGCCTCCCAAGAGCTGAGATTAAAAACATGTGCCATCACCACACAATTGTGTTCTCCAATTTTTTTTTTTTTTTTTTGTAGACCAGGCTGGTCTCGAACTCACAGAGATCCTCCTGCCTCTGCCTCCCGAGTGCTGGGATTAAAGGCGTGCGCCACCACCGCCTGGCGTGTCCTCCAATTTTTATTCCTTATTTTTCCCCTTTTTTGTTTAATTTTACTCAGGTCCACTGCAGTTTATGCCCTAGCTTTAGTAACAGGTTAAGAGTCCTGGTATGAACCAGCATTAGAAGACGGTCTGTTCCCTGTTAGGACAGAGTGGCCCTGGGGAACTGATTGAGGAGATGTAGTTTATAGTGTTCTAGAGGTAAAAGTGTCAATATTTATATGGTGACTGAGGAAGCAAAGTGAGAGTAAAGTACAAATTAGAAGAAAAATGCGTGGATAAGAGCAGGAGAGATCAGGGCCAGCCAGTGAGTGAGGTGGTGGCTCAGAGAGTACAGACACTTGTCACCAAGCCATACAGCTTGTGACCCCTGGCCCTGCAGTGTCAGGAGAGAGCCGGCTCCCACAGTTGTTCTCTGACCTCCACACATGCATGTGTCTGCATATGCACACTAATAAATAAGTACTTCCTTAAAAAGGAAGCAAATCAAGTGTCCTTTATTGTAAAAGTCCTAAGAAACTGGGAATTTAAGAAACATTTTTGCAGCCGGGCGGTGGTGGCGCATGCCTTTAATCTCAGCACTCAGGAGGCAGAGGCAGGCGGATCTCTGAGTTCGAGACCAGCCTGGTCTACAAGAGCTAGTTCCAGGACAGGTTCCAAAACCACAGAGAAACCCTGTCTCGAAAAGCCAAAAAAAAAAAAATTTTTTTGCTTACATATTTTAAGTATTTGTGTAAACATACACACACACACACACACACACACACACACACACACGAGTGTAGGTACCTGGGAGGCCAGAAGAGGGCACTGGATCCATTTGAGTTGGAGTTAAAGTGATTGTGAGATACCCAGTGTGGTGTTGAGACCCATAGTCAGGTCCTGAAAGAGAGGCAGACACCTTAACCACTAAGCCATCTTTGCAACCCCAGAAACACGTTAATGTAGCAAACATATATATGACAAACATCATAATAGATATGGAAGTGCTTAAAGCATTTCCACTGCAGTCACAGAACAGACAAGAGGATCTCCTTTTTCCACTTTTATTCAATATGGTGTTGGATGCCTTAGCTAGAGCAGCAAAACAAAAGAAGCAAATAAAAGGTTGAAACTAACAAAGGAAGAAGTTAAAAGTGTCCTTACCTACAGAATCTTATGTATGATCCTACACATAAGAGACCTAGAGACTCCAGAAACACTTAGAACTGATACACTTTTAACAAAGTGGAAGGATACAAAATTAACATACAAAAATAATAGCCTTCCTATATACCAGTAACAGATATGCTGAGGAAGAAATCTGGGAAATATGGACACTCACAGGTGCCTCAATTAAAAAAAATACCTGGGAATATACCTAGCCAAGGGATCTCTACTATGAAATTAGGGCAGGGTGGGGGGCTATGTGGTATATGTGTATATTCATGTGAGTGGAGGCCAGAAGCTGGCATCAGGTATGTTCCTCCTTAGACTTCCACCTCATCCCTATGAGATAGTCACTGAACCTGAAACCCCCCTTTTGAGTCAGGCTGGCTGACTAGCCAGCAAGCTCCTGGGTTCATCTGTTCCTGCCCTCAACACTGGATTACAGGCATGTACAGCAATTCCTAGGTTTTATGTGAGTTCTGGAGATTCTAACTCAGGTCCTCATCTTTGTGCAGCAAGTACACATACCACTGAGTCATTTTCCTAGATCCCAAATTTTATTTTATTTTTCTTTTTGTGGTGCTAGTGGTCAAACCTAGGCAACCCCTTTACCACTGAGCCATACCCTCAGCCCTTGTTTGATTGTTTACTTGTTTTGATATTGATAGGGGTTGAATTCTCCTTTAATTCATATAGTCTAGAATTGGTAGTATTATTGTATGACCATCTGATGATATAAGAAAAAACAAGCTGGGCAGTGGTGGCACACGCTTTTAATCCCAGCACGCAGGAGGCAAAAACAGGAGGATCTCTGAATTTGAGACTAGTGTGATCTACAGATCGAGTTCCAGAACAGCCAGGGATAGACATAGAAACCCTGTCTTGAAAAAAAAAAAAAAAAAAAAAAAACAGATACCATGCCAGGTGGTGGTGGCACACACCTTTCATCCCAGTGCTCGGGAGGCAGAAGCAGACAGATTTGTGAGTTAGAGGCCAGCCTGGTCTGTAGAACTAGTTCTAGGACAGCCAGGACTATACAGAGAAGCCCTGTCTTGAAAAACTAATCAAAACAAACAAACCAAAAAAAAGAATTTTGTGTCATGTAGATTATGTCTCAATAAAAATTAGCATGTATCCCCAATGCCTATGGAAAAGTAACTTATAATTCTACCCTGTAGTTTCTTATACTAGAAACAGCATAGAACTCAGTTCTCTGGTACTAGATGCTATGAGGGCCATATTGTTGAATTAGGAGCGGCAGGGCTGCGTCCCGGCACCTGGCCGCCCGCATGGCTAGTTTATACCCAGAAATAATTACACGGAAACTGTATTCTTTCAAACACTGCCTGGCCCGGCTAGGTCCAGTTTCTTATTGGCTAGCTCTTACATATTGTTCTAACCCATTTCTAATATTCTGTGTAGCCCATGAGCTGGCTTACCAGAGAGGATCTTAACCTGCATCTGTCTGGAGTGGGAGCATCATGGCGACTCCTCCTCTAACCTTCTTTCTCCCAGAATTCTCTTCTGTATACTCCGCCTACCTAATTTTCTATCCAATAAAATGGGCCAAGGCAGTTTCTTTATTAGTAAGAAATCATTCCCACATCATTTCCCCTTTTTCCGTTTAAACAAAAAAGAAAGGCTTTAACTTTAGCATAGTAAAATTACATATAACAAAACAGTTATCAAGTAAGAATTACAGTTACAATATTTATATCTATTTTATCTCTTATCATAACTAAGGAAAACTATAACTATTTATTCTTCAACTCCATCAAAGACTCCAGAAGGATATAATATTATCTAAGTAAACAAGAAATAAGAAAACTCTAGAAATGACAGAGACATCTCGCTGCCTGGACAGTCACCCAAAGTTCCTCTGTACCGTTGGGGCATCCATCTTCGGCCTACAGGCCCATGGTATCCAGAGACATTTCCATGAAGCAGGAAATTTCAAAGACAGTTCAGTCATTTTCTGCTGTGTCCTGCAGAATGTCTCGCAGACTCTTTCATGAATCAGGAACCCCGAAAGACCATCTCACCTTTAGGCAAGTTCAGCAGTCCTCTCTCTGAGGGTTCTCTGTGTCCAGTTTATGCAACAGTCCAGGCAAGAGCAGTTTCTTGCCCAAATGACTATCCAACTCCATAAGGATCCTCTTCGATGCCCATCTTCCTCTTGAAGTAGCTGGTGCTGCCAGGAGCAGACGTGTCTCCTTGTCATGAAAAGTCCTAAGTTATTAAAATATTTTAAATGCCATATTCTGCAGTCTTTGAAAGATATGAAGAATGCCTATCTAACTGAAATATATCTCTATATATCTAGAAAATCTAACTAACATGACTACAAGCTTAACTATTAGCGATGATTATCCATTAACAACCTATATTTCCTAATTATACATTACATTTTTAAATGAACTACACAATCACAATACCTTAATCAAGATCAAAAATACATATACATATAACAAAATTGACCATAAAATCCATACCAATGCAAATTATTCATATCTATATCATATCCCCCTTTAAATGTAAAAGAACATTTATAAACAATATTTGGGAACATGGGCGTAGTTTTTTCTCTCCAAACTGCTTCCTGCTGAATAGGGGCGTCGTTAATTAGGTTGTTCATGATATAACCTGTGTGCTAGTTTCATCTCAGTTGGCAATTGAGCGAAGCAATTTTTTGAGGGTGTTCACAGCAACCTTTCAGGAGGGCGTGGTCTATCATACCAAATCGGAATAGATGCAATCCACAGGGTCTCATCCTCTGCAAAAACAAAAGAAGACCCTCTCCAAAGCATCATATCCTTAGACCCAAATTCTGAAATCATAATACCCTCATGAAATCCATTTTGGTTTAGCTTGGCAGCCCATATAATGAAATGTCTCTCTGTACTTAGCTCCTTCACAGTCAAAAATTTTAAAGAAAACACAATGTACATAATCCAGACTCTCTGTGAATTTTCCATTTTTACGTGGCTTATTTTTCTTTATTTCTCTTAATCTATAACTATCTGTACTTCTGTACTCTGTCTCTTTAAAGACTTTACCCTTTTTCTTTTTAAGACATTAACTTTATTCTTTATATTCTTTTTCTTCTCTTTCCCAAGCCTACGTACATTTATCCAACAGTGTCTGAATCTGTTTTATTGTGAATCTGTAACTTTTTTACTATCCAGGAGCACTTTGTTTTGCGCCTTTAAATCACTAAGCGCTTAAGAATCTAAGCTGTGACATTCCTAGGTCAAAAACAGGTACTGTATGCTGGCCCCGCCCAGTCCAACATGGCGGAGCCGCTCGTGCCTCTGATCCTTGCACATTGCACCATTAGCATGGCGGAGCTGCTTGTGCCTCTGAGCTGCGGCACACAATGTCCCCCTTTTAGGCACACAGCAGTCTAGTTGCCATCAAACAAATCGTAGCACTTTAATCCAAATGCTCCATTCATAAGCTCTGTCTCCCGCCGGAGCCAGACAGAGATCACAATGGCGGCACAGCCCAGAAAGCCGGCATTTTAAAACAGCCAGTTTTTTCCTGCTGCCGAGTCAGGACAATTTCTTTGCGGCACGCAACCCAGAAACAGCAAAAAGCTGTCTTAAATTCTCTCTCTCTCCTTTTTAAGCCCTCTCAGGTTTTTAAGTGGATTTAGCCCATCACGTCTGGGCGCCATCTGTTGAAATAGGAGCGGCAGGGCTGCGTCCCCGGCACCCGGCCGCCCGCATGGCTAGTTTATACCCAGAAATAATTACACGGAAACTGTATTCTTTCAAACACTGCCTGGCCCGGCTAGGTCCAGTTTCTTATTGGCTAGCTCTTACATATTGTTCTAACCCATTTCTAATATTCTGTGTAGCCCATGAGCTGGCTTACCAGAGAGGATCTTAACCTGCGTCTGTCTGGAGTGGGAGCATCATGGCGACTCTTCCACCAAGCCATATTCTGCCTAATGTGTAGAATACAAATAATTTTTTTCTCATAGGTATATATCCAATATATGAAATTTGCAAGGAGAGCAGAAGGTATCAAATCTGGAAGAATGATATTTAAAAAAGCAAGAGAGGATGCCAGAACTCGCCATCATGTCTACGTTACTGCGGCACTCATGGAGTATTACTGTAGTAAGGTAAATGCGCTAGAGCTTCTGTACACATTCATGAAAAGAAAAGCGGTCCTGATGGGCATCTTTCTTTAATCCCAGCACTGCAGTGGAGGCAGGCCAATCTTAATGACTTCCAGGCCTGCCAGATTTACATAGCAAAGACCCCACCTCTAAAAGCCCCACTTTAAGTAATTAAGTTTAATTGCTTTGTTTTTTAAAGGCGGTCTTAAGTTTATCTGTGTTAAATTATGCGGGATATTATCCAGCTCAATTGCTTGCTAATTTAGGCCTTATTAAACTCCACATTTTTAATTTCTTTTCTTTGTTTCTTTATTGATTGTTTATATACTAGAAGGCCTCATGCATCCTAGATAAGCTCTATACCTAGAATTGGAGGGTGGGGAGGGGGCAACTGGGGGTCCCTGCTGGAGCCTGAACTCAAGAATTGATACATGACAAGCAAGTGTTCTACCACTGATCCCCTCCCAGCTCACCTTGGTTGTTTGGGTTTTGTTTTTCTTTTGAGGCACATATCACTAAGTATCTCAGGCTGGTCTCAAACTCTTGGTCCTCCAGCTTCCACTTCCACAGTGCTGGGATTACATGCAATGCAACCTGGCAGCTAGCCTTGGAATATGTCTTACACAATATGCCGACATTGGCTACTTAGCTATTTTATTTTGTTTATAGTGGTGCTGAGGGCTGAATTCAGGCCTCTGCGCATTCTAGACAAATGCTCTACCACCAGCTACACCGCCAGCTCTCTTTCTTTTCTCATTTCTCTCTCTTTTCTCCTTTTAAAGGGACAGGTTCTTGCTTTATTCCCTAGACTGACCTTGAACTTAACCGCTTATTTGGTTTTTATTTAGCTCGGGAGTTTTTATATAGCATGAGTTTAATTTCCATCTTAGCTCTTCTGTATCTTGTATTTAAATATTGTGAGAGGTTTTTTTGTTTTGTTTTTTATTTTGAGAAAATGTCTTGCTATGTAAGCTACACTGACTTTGAGCGTGTAGTAATTCTCCTGCCTCTTAGTCTTTCCTGCTGGGATTATAGGTGTGCACCACTATAACTATTAGATTCTGTAGTCTTTTTTTTGTTTGTTTGTTTGTTTTGTTTTGTTTTGTTTTTTTGTTTTTGTTTTTGTTTTTTGAGACAGGGTTTCTCTGTAGCTTTGGAGCCTATCCTGAAACTCCCTTTGTAGACCAGGCTGCCCTCGAACTCACAGAGATCCACCTGCCTCTGCCTCCCGAGTGCTGGGATTAAAGGCGTGCGCCACCACCGCCCGGCCTAGATTCTGTAGCCTTAATATTCTTTTTAATACATTGTCATTTCATGGAAACCAGTACTGTCTTTACTTCTAGGACAAATCTGTTGCCTTTAAGATTTTTGAATTGGGACTGAAGAAATATGGAGACATTCCAGAATATGTCTTGGCTTATATTGACTATCTTTCTCACCTCAATGGTAAGTTGATTCTAGAATCTTTTCAAGATTCACTTATGTTATTTTGTGTTTTGCCTGCATGTTATGTCTGAGCTAATGTGGGATTTCTTTTAAGCGTCTTTCTTTATCATTATGTCTGTGTACCCAGGTCTCTATTGCCCTCAGAGGTCAGAAGAGGGCATTGGATTCTCTAAAACTGAAGTTACAGATTGATGTCAGCTGCCATGCAGGTGCTGGGAACCAAACCCAGGTCCTTTGAAAAAGCAGCCAGTTTCCTTAGCCCCTGGGCTATCTCTCTAGTCCTTACCATGGTTTTTTAATATTAAACAATCTGAAATTATGTACCTTGGGTTTGGGTTGGTTTGTTTTCTTCTTAAAGTGTTATAATTCCAACATTACACCAGAAATAGCTACTTGGTAGGCATCTAGGAAATATCCATGAATTCAATAGTTTAGTTTTTAGACAGGGTCTTGCTATATAACACTAGTTGGCCTTAAACTTGATATGTAAACCAGTTTAGCTTTGAGCTAACAGAAATCCAACGTGCCTACATGTTTGTTACCATACCTAATTTATGGTACTGGCATTGAGCCCAATGTCTTCAGCATGCTAGGCAAATGTATATATTAGTCAGGGTTCTCTAGAGGAACAGAACTACTATAGAAGGAGTATGTACGTGTGTGTGTGTGTGTGAGAGAGAGAGAGAGAGAGAGAGAGAGAGAGAGAGAGAGAGAGAGAGAGAGAGAGATTAGAATGATTTATAGACTGTGGTCCTGTCTACAAGAGAAGGTCCAATAATCCAGTAATTGTTAAGTTCATGTGACTGGATGTCTAAGCTAGTCTTCTGTATATGCCAGAATCCTGAAGAAGTAGGCTCTAATGTCAGCAAAGGAATGGACTACCCAACAACAGCAAGAACAAGCAGGCAAGGAGTGAAAGCTTCCTTCTTCCATGCCCTTAATATAGTGTGCCACCATAAAATGTGGCCCAGATTAAAGATGGATCTTCCTCAAAGATCTGAATTAAAAGTAGGTCTTCCCACTTAAAGAAAGTATTTCTAGGTGGTGCACTCTGGAGCAGAGGCAAGTGAATCTCAGTGAGTTCAAGGCCAGCCTAGTCTACAAGAGCTAGTTCCAGGACAGGCTCCAAAGCTACAGAGAAACCCTGTCTNGAGAGAGAGAGAGAGAGAGAGAGAGAGAGAGAGAGAGAGAGAGAGAGAGAGAGAGGAGAGAGGAGAGAGGAAGAAGGAAGAAGAAGAAGAAGAAGAAGAAGAAGAAGAAGAAGAAGAAGAAGAAGAAGAAGAAGAAGAAGAAGAAGAAGAAGAAGAAGAAGAAGAAGAAAGAAGAAGAGAGAATTTCTAATGGGTACACCCAGCCACTTGGGTTTGTAATCAAGTTGACAACCAAGAATAGCCATCACATCAAGCATTCTACCAACTGAGCTCTCTCATGTGTGTCTCTGTAAAAATTATTGATAGTTCAGGATATATAACTTCTTGAAAAAGAAAAACAACAACTAGGCCAGCTGGAGAAATGGCTTGGCAGTTAAGAGTTATTGTTATTCTTGAGAAGGACCTGGGTTTGATTCCTAGCAACGATGTGGTGGCTTGTAGCTGTCTGTAACTCCAGCACTAGGGGATCTAAAAGGCATGTACATGGTATATATACATGTTTACAGGCAAAACTGTCATACACACAAAAGAAATCTAAAAAATAAAAATACTGACCTTGTATAAAAGTTTTTTTAAGACAATTTATATTTACTTGTATATGAGGTTAGGTATGTAAACTTAAAACTATAGTTTTTCCATTGACAACATGGTTATAATAATGAATACCTTTCATAAAACTGAGAGGATCAAGTAAGTTCTTGCATGTATTTGATTTATATGTGGAATATGGGAAGCAGTAACTATAGCAGAGTCTGAATGGTGCACTGTGGGGCATGAAGATGACAGTTCCAGCTCTAGAGTTGTTCTGAGTGGTTTGAAGTTACTGAGCAGGTGAAGTGTACCTGAGCCAAGCAGGATGTGTGTGCCAGATTCCAAGACTTAATTCAAACAAAAAAATAAATAAGAAGAATGTAAAATATTGTGATTTTCATATTGTTTACATGTTGAAAAGACAGTTTGGATATGCTTGGTTAACTACTTAAGATAAATCTTACCCTCTTAGTATGGCTAGCAGAAGTTTGAATGACACTCCACTGCATTCCACTGTGCGGGCAGCACTATCCCGAGGGTCCACAAAAAGTGTGTGAGCTGGGTCTTTTTTATTCTGTTTTGGTTTTGGTTTTTTTGAGGCAGGGTTTCTCTGTAGCTTTGGAGCCTGTCCTGGAACTAGCTCTTTAGACCGGGCTGGCCTAGAAATCCCAGAGATCCCCCTGCCTCTGCCTCCCTAGTGCTGGGATTAAAGGCGCGCACCACCACTGCCCGGCCATGTGAGCTGGGTCTTGAAGATGAACAATGGTTAGCCAGATGAAGAGAAGAGAAAGCGTCTTTGCAGCCAGACTACACAGCAAGTAGTGAGCAGGGAGGAGGTTTTGGGGTAGTAAAAGGGTTGTTTGAAACAAAGCTTGGATTAAAGCAAGGATAAAATGTAAGATTTAATACGATTTTTAAACATATGGGGCTGGAAAGATGGCTCAGCAGCTGAGAGCACTGGCTGCTCTCGCAGAGGACCTGCAGTCTCAGCACCCGGTGAGACTCGGCAGTGGAGGCTGACAGCTTCAGTCTTAGGGACCCAACACTCTTTCCTGGCTTCCACGGGGATTGAGTGCAAGTGGGGTGCAGACAGAAATGCAGGAGAAGTACTCACACATAAAATAAAAATAAATAAATTTAAAAATACACTATGTTCCTTGAAGTCATGAATATGACCTCATGCCATCTTCTTTGGATGAATATATTTAATCTTTATGGACTTATCTTTCATATGGACAGATAGTAAATCAAGTGGCTATGCTAAGACATTTATAATTGATCATGCTACTGGATTTAAAAGTTATTGAATTATCATTTAGATACAATGAATATATTCATTTTAAGTGTACAATTCAGTTATTAAATTCTGCTAGATTCTTAAATTTTTAAAAAAAATAGACCTTGAATTTACAAGAAAAGTCCTGCTTTCAATTTACCAAGGAACTCCTGATACTTACAATTTAATCCGCTTCTAACAACAATTCTTTAATTCATTTACTATTTACATGTCTACCTCCCAACCTAAATATTATTGCCCTTCTACGAGGAGATGAAATAATAATAGGAAACTAAATTGTGTCTAATTTGCCATCCTTCATACTATCTCTTATGTCAACAGATAAGTAATTCTAATTCATTTTGAAAGACAAATAGGACCTGTGGTTCCTACATCACAGTTTGCATTGCACTGTCGTGCAAACCGGGGCTCTGTTTCAGGTGGAAAGATCTTGCTTCTGGTAACAGCCTTGTTACTCGACAACAGTGAGCCGAGTCCAACTCCTTGGGTATAGTTGGTGTTTGTTTGTCTGAGACAGGGGTCTCAATACATATCTTTGGCTGGCCTGAACTCAGTGTAGACCAGGCTGGCCTAGAACCTACAGAGATCACTCCACCTCTGCCTCCTGAGTGGTGGAATTAAATAAGGGTTTTCTCTACCAGTCTCTCAAACTCAGTGATTTTCAACCTCCAAATTTCCTTCTGTGAAGTCAGTTGTCACAAGTTGTTTTTCTGCATTGGATTTTTGTGAGAATTAGCTGAGATAAAGCTTGGAGTTTTGTTTTGCTTTTAAAAAATAATTGTTGAGGGGCTGGAGAGATGGCTCAGAGGTTAAGAGCATTGCCTGCTCTTCCAAAGGTCCTGAGTTCAATTCCCAGCAACCACATGGTGGCTCGTGACCATCTGTAAATGGGGCCTGGTGCCCTCTTCTGGCCTTCAGCCATACACACAAGACAGAATATTGTATACATAATAAATAAGTAATAATTTAAAAAAATAATAATTGTTGAATTGTAAAACTTTCTTTGATTTAACATTAATTTTTTTTTAAATATCCTAGAGGACAATAATACCCGAGTTTTGTTTGAACGAGTTTTAACATCTGGAAGTCTCCCTCCTGAGAAGTCTGGGTAAGTCCTGCAAAATGTGTGAGCTCCAGTCTGTGGGACTGTGCACTTGAGTGTGCATTTCAGGAGAAATTTCTTTTCTGTCTAATTAATTTATTAAATATTTTACTATATATATCTTTCTGTTTTAATATTTCTAAAGCTTTCTATATTGGCATTCTGGAATGTATCTCCTTAGTGGAAAGCAAAGACTCCTCTGTATTGGTATGTTTATCTAAGTTGTCCTATTACCAATAAAACTCAGATATTGGTATAAATACCTGATCAATCAAGAAAGCAGTGGAGGGGCTGGAGAGATGGCTCAGTGGTTAAGAGCACTGCCTGCTCTTCCAAAGGTCCTGAGTTCAATTCCTGGCAACCACGTGGTGGCTCACAACCATCTGTAATGAAGTCTGGTGTCCTCTTCTGGTCTGCAGACATACACAAAGACAGAATATTGTATACATAATAAATAAATATTTAAAAAAAAAAAAAAAAGGAAAGAAAGCAGTAGAGGAATGACTAGCTGACCCTCTCTCCACACTTCCCAGATCAAAAAGACCATGAAAAATCCAAGTCTCCCTTTCTCTTTCCTATGCGTCTCCATCTATATTTCTGAATTCTCTATGGCTAATTCCTGTCTGTTATTTCTGACTACACCCCCGATTAAGGTTAACTCTAACAGTTTGGGAGTTTAAGTGCGATCAAATATCCTGCAACAGCTAGTTTTCCATGTTCCATCCCTCCTGTGGCTCTGACTGTGCGGGAGGCAACGTGGCCTATTGGCTCAGCCAACACAGTAGGATTTGCATCTTGACTCAGCACCTTACTAATTTTCATTTTCTTACTGAATCATAAACATGTCTAGCAGTGTGGAAGTTCTGTAGTTCCTCTTACATTATAGGTACCCAGTATCTTACTTTAGGTGCCTGTGGCATTAAAGTAATCTGAGCACATTAAAACAGCAATGTACACAGTTTGTCCTCGGTGAATCAATCATAGACTCATAGTAGATTTTGGAATATATGTTTATTCATACATTAGATGAAGAAAATCTTCTACAACATAATTTATGCCACTAAGTAAAATAATGAAGCCACATTATACAGGAAAAAGTTATCGAACTCTGTCTAGGTTCTTTTTCTACCAACAATTTATCCTCTGTAATATCTTTTTTTTTTTTTAAGATTTATTTATTTATTATGTATACAGTGCTCTATCTGTATGTATGCTTGCTGACCAGAAGGGACACCAGATCTCATTATAGATGGCTATGAGCCACCATGTGGTTGCTGGGAATTGAACTCAGGACCTCTGAAAGAGCAGGCAGTGCTCTTAACCTCTGAGCAATCTCTCCAGCCCCTGTAATATCTTTTTTACTTCAAATAAGAAGATTGTGTGTGTGTGTGTGTGTGTGTGTGTGTGTGTGTGTGTATGAGACAGAGAGAAAGAGATAGCCTCCAACTCAGGAAAGGGCATGAATGTCCAAATATTTAGTTTAGTAAAGTACTGTGTCTGTACTTGACTTTCAAATACTCAGGCAAAATTAAAGCTTTCAAATGGCGGGGGAATAACAGTTATTAAGCCTAATGAAGACAAGTATTCATTGACTTATCCTATTATTCTATTATTAGGAAATCTTTATTTTAAAACAAACTTTATGACTAAATATTGGTTATATTTACTTTCTTACAGAGAAATCTGGGCTCGGTTTTTAGCTTTTGAAAGTAATATTGGTGATTTAGCTAGTATACTCAAAGTGGAAAAGAGACGGTTTACCGCATTCAGAGAAGAGTATGAAGGCAAAGAAACAGCCTTACTCGTAGACAGATACAAGTTCATGGATCTATACCCTTGTTCTGCAAGTGAGCTCAAAGCACTGGGCTATAAGGTATGTGCTTAGCACCAAGATATATTTGATATCTCCACTTGCCCAATGTTTTTTTAAGAGTTCATAGATTATTTTCATTCTGAGATCAGTTCTTTACTATGGTACTTAATAAGACAAAAATAACCCAATGATTTTATTGTTTATGAATATCAAATATAACAAAATTGAAAATTAAATGTTTGAGATAGAGAGAGTAAATGCTCTCACTGTGTGTCTGGAACTGTCCGTGCCTTATGTCTGATGGATAATGGAGAAAAGTCTTAATGTGACCGTTAGTACTGTCTGTTTTTTGAATAATTCTTATCAACTGATGAATATTTTTGATGGATCGTCAACTAGATGTATTTGCTGTTGCATATTTTGTCAAGACACCATGAAGGGACGTGGCCAGGCATGGTCATGCACTCATAACCGCAAACCTGGGAAGGATTTGGGATGGGAAGAGTGGAGGGTTGTAAATTTGAGGTCAATCTAGGCCATCCAAACAAAGCAAAACCACAGCTTGCTAATGTACAACGTTCCTTGAGAGACCTGAGCTTTCTTTCTCCAGCAGCCTCTGGGGGACTGGCTTCTCTAAAAGTGGTCCTCATCTACGTAGATGACTGACCCATAAGAAAACTAATTTAGTCCCTGGACCCAAATGTTTCTGAAGCCTCAGAAATAGCCCTTGTAGAAAATACCATTGGTTCTTCAGTCTTGGTCTTTTTGTGCCCTTGGCATGAATAAAGGTCAAGGAAGAAACTCCCAGGAAAGCTGTCTGTCCGTGAGTCTGAGGCTGGTCCCTTTAAATCAGCTAGCAATAGGATGTCCTTGGCCATCCTTCTTTTCCTCACCGCCCTTTTGGCCTGAGTCTCACTCTCAGTCTGAACCAGACTAAAAACGTTGAGAAAAATTATACATAATTTAGCTTTAGACCTTTTCTAATGGTCTAAATGAAAGCTCCAATTCTGCACCAGCCCCATAATTCTATTCTGAATCAAAGGATTTCTAATAACCTGCATCTCACTGTTAAAAAAAGAGAACTCCTGCCTTTACTTTACTTCTCAGTAGAAAAAAAAAAGTTTTAAAAATTATTAGAAAAGACCAATTTTTTCTAGGATAAAAGTGGTTTTCAGTTGTTTAATGAAAATAAAGAGACACAGCAAGATGGTGGTTAGTGGGTAATGGAGCCTAGGACCTGAGTTCAATCCCTGGAGCCCATGCGATGGAAAGAGAACCAACCCCTCCAAGTTAAACTCTGACAAACACATGTGCACCTATATGTATGATACACATGCATAAATAATAATTTAAAACAATGTTGGGGGCAGACAAATAATTGCCAGGCTTGATGGTGCATAGCTTTATTCCAACATTCCAGAGACATGGGCAGTGTGTCTCTCTCTTATTTCTGTAAATTCAAGGACAGCCTGCCAGAGATACATGAGATCCTGTCAAAAAAAAAAAAAAAAAAGAAGAAGAAGAAGAAATTTTCCAACTAGAACTACTTTTTATCATGAACTTTGCAGCCTGTATTTCCATTTCTGCCTATATTTGGGAAGAACTAGAGCACTTTGCCATATGGTATTTGGTATAGTAAGTTGTGTGCCAAAGCGAGCAATTTCACTGTGCCTTCTCATTTAGATTTGCTCACATAAAAGCCACGTCACCAACTGTGTCAGCAGATTTGAAGGACTGAAATTGATAGGACTTGTTAATAGGTGACTGTACAGCTCCTCTAAACTACCTTAGAGAGGGTCCTGCTAATATTGGAACAGTCAGAGGGTGGGCTCCCAGTCCTCTCCCATGGCATGAGTGTTAGCGATGCCCTAAATACAGTCTAGTCAACCTGACAAATGGAGCTGCTAGTTACCTTCCTCTTCTTCTCTGCTCTTAGAAGAAAGTTCACTACATTAGCAAAGTGCTACTTGTGGTATAGCTTCAGTGGTCATGCTCATCGGGGCCTGGCTCCCCAGCCTCTGTTAGGTCATGTTGTTGACCAGTCATAAAAGAGGGGTTACTTCTTCTCCAGCCTGAAGCCCAGGGCATGGACAACCCCCCTGGGGTGCTTACCAAGGGTAAAGTGGGTTTCAGCTTCCCTGGCCTGGATGCCCAGGGCATTACTAGCCAGTATAGGTGCAGATAATCCTTCTCTTGGCTTTCCTGAAGCAAGACTTCACTTAATCCAGGCTTCTTAACTGAAATGTTAACCAATTCCAATGGAAGGGAGGTATCAAAATCTAAATCTTGTTGGGCAGTGGTGGCGCACACCTTTAATCCCAGCACTTAGGAGGCAAACCAGGTAGATATCTATAAATTTGAGGCCAGCCTGGTCTAGAGTGAGTTCCAGGACAGCCAGCGCCACATTCCCACAACTCCTCCCACAAAGGTTTATCTCTGTTCTGCAAGGACTTTGCCTGGAGACAGTCCAGTGATTCTTTGCTGGGGTTAAAGTTAAACTTTTTAAAGTGCAACCTTCAAAGCCAATGGCTTCCCTTGTTGAGTACTGAACAGTCTGTATCATCCTGAGATTTCCTGCTTATCCTTCTCCACACTTCCTGTGCTTAGAGCCTGGGTTTTCTTGCTGTACCTGAGACGATAGAGTTGCACAATCCTCTGTAAGACCCTTTTCAGGTTCAGGGTTCCTCTGCTCTGCATTTCCAGGACGTCTCCCGTGCTAAGCTAGCAGCTATAATTCCAGACCCAGTTGTAGCTCCTTCTATAGTGCCTGTTCTCAAAGATGAAGTGGACAGAAAACCAGAGTACCCTAAGCCAGACACTCAGCAGATGATCCCGTTTCAGCCACGGCATTTAGCACGTAAGACTCAGTACTGAGAACTCGGTTTGTTTAATTTAAATTGAATGGGGGTGGGGGGGTGACCTGAACTTTTCCACTGTAGGTTAATTATTAGACCTAGGGTCACAGTGACAAGTGACTTGACAGTAATAGTTGAGCCAGATGAGCTAAGAATTTAAAAACTCACCAAGCTCCGAGTGCTGCGGACTCTAGTAGTCCAGTGCCAGCGCAGCTCAGAAACGCGGTGATGTGCAGATTGCTTGGCCGACTGGAAACCCTGTGGCCGTGCTATTCTGGACCGTAGTTGTGAATGATGGTGGTTAGCGGCCCTCTTTGAACAAGACCCTTTGGATTCGATGTGCTATTGAATAACTGGCCTTAAGCAATGTGTAACTCAAAAATGTCCTTCAGTTCAGCCCTGGCCTGCTTTACCTGAAGCCACCTGTCTCTTTTCCTGCATTTCCTGGCTGGCCCAGTTCAATTGGTCGTAGGGGAAGGCACCAGAACCCTTTTTCAGTGTTCAGAAGAAAGCAGCAGGGACAAGGGAGGTGTGCAGGTCGCTTGGTTTCAGCTTTCTCCTGCAGAAACAGCAGCCACTTGTTTCATGCCTGCCTTCTCTCTCAGCTCCAGGCTTACACCCGGTCCCCGGTGGAGTGTTCCCAGTGCCTCCTGCAGCTGTTGTTCTAATGAAGCTGCTCCCTCCTCCTATCTGCTTCCAGGTTTGTTCACTGTGCACACTGATTCTGTGGGCCACAGTAATTCTATGCTTTTTCTCTTGTATAATGGGAAGTACAAAATAGTCAATTCATCGGATAACTGAGATTAAATTTCTTCATGTCATAATAGGGTCCTTTTGTACAAGTGGATGAACTGATGGAAATTTTCCGAAGATGCAAGATACCAAACAGTGAGTAATAGGAGCTCCATTTTCAGTATGGGGTTTCCCAAGGAGGAGGGATCGTTCTCTTCCACTGAGGTCTCTAAAGCCAATTATCTAGTCTGCAGAAGTGCGGTGACACCTGAAGTAAACTGAGCCTTCTGTGGTGTGGGCACATTCTGATAGAATGTCACGGAGTCCTAGCTGTGGTGCGCACTGTCTGGTCTGTCTTAGTTTTAACACACCTTGTGTGGTAGCAGTCAGACAGTGAAGCTTGCTGATAGGCCAGGGAACGAGCAGAGCCCTCTTCTATGGCAGCATCACTGCGAGCACCCAGCCCTGTCCTTTTTGTCCCTGCAAGCACCCAGCCCTGTCTTTTGTCCATCCCAATAGCTGTTGAGGAAGCTGTGAGGATCATCACTGGAGGGGCCCCGGAGCTGGCTGTGGAAGGCAACGGCCCAGTGGAAAGCAGCGCTGTGCTCACCAAGGCTGTTAAAAGACCCAATGAGGACTCAGACGAAGATGAAGAAAAGGGAGCTGTAGTCCCCCCTGTTCACGACATTTACAGAGCGAGGCAGCAGAAGCGAATACGATGAGACAGTTTCAAAACCTACCTGCCTCTGAGAGAAAAGACTCTTACCCAGGATTCCCTTTTTGCCTCTTAAGTCATGTTTTAAAGAAACAAAGCTTTGTTACAATGTTTTTGGAAACAAAGTTGTATTGTCATTGGTGCCTCTATCATATGGTTCTTGAGAAACAGAAAAGAAGCCTGTGTGGATTTTGAATAAGGAAAGACCTGTCCTCTAAGAAAGGGTGGGCTTTACATAATTTACACAATGTGTTCCTCTTCAAGGGTGGCTTGTATGTGCCACTTAAGATTTGTGAGTTTTCCACAGTTTTATTTTAAAAACTGGATGACTTATGATTGCAGAATATTTTCACATTTTCTGAAAAACAGTTGTTCTCAGTTTGCTTACATAGTCCTGCCTGTTTGTTTTTATTTATGGCAGAATATATGGCATCTGTTTTGTAGTTTGACAATTTTTAAAAAGGTCCCTTGAAAAAATAAAGGACCTCAAAAACATGCCTCCTGTTTCTTTGTGTGTGTGTGTGTGTGTGCGCATTTGAATATGAGGAGAGCCCACATGTGCACACGCAGAAGCCAATGGAGAACGTCAGCTGTCTTCTGACTCTTAGTCCCTGAGACAGACACCTTCTCCCTGAACCTGAAGCGTGCCTTTTTGTTCCTAGGGTCTGCCAGTGCTGGGGTTACAGGCAAGTAGAGGCATGCCTAGCTTTTTATCTGGGTACTAGGGATCCAAGCTCAGGGCCTCAGGCCACTGGCCATCTCCCCAATATTTCTTCTTCTTCTGATTTTATGATCATAGCTATGGATACTATATTATTCATCTAATGCCATTTGCATTAAATGCTAACAGAATACTGAAAACTCATTTTCTAGCCAGGTGGTGGTGGCGCACGCCTCGGGAGGCAGAGGCCAACCTGGTCTACAGGGTTCTAGGACAGGCTCCAAAGCTATAGAGAAATCCTGTCTCAAAACAAACAAAGAGAGAGAGAGAGAGAGAGAGAGAGAGAGAGAGAGAGAGAGAGAGAGAGAGAAAAGAAGAGAAGAGAGAAAAGTCATTTTCTGTGTATTCAGACATATGTCCTTTCCTGTTTTGTTCTGGGTTTTTGATACTTTTTATTTTTTTATTATTTTTTTTTTATTTTTTGGATTCTTTGAAACAGGGTTTCTCCGTAGCTTTTGGTTCCTGTCCTGGAACTAGCTCTTTTAGACCAGTCTAGCCTCGAACTCACAGAGATCCGCCTGCCTCTGCCTCCCGAGTGCTGGGATTAAAGGCGTGCGCCACCACTGCCCGGCTTTTGATACTTTAAAAAAAAAAAAGACTATTTATTATGCATACAGTGTTCTGCCTGTGGCCAGAAAGGGTGCCAGATCTCATTACAGATGGTTGTGAGCCACCATGTGGTTGCTGGGATTAATTAAGGGCTGGGGATGCCGTTCCGAGTTTGAGTACTTGGCTAACATGGTAGTAATCTAGCATGTGGGAGGTGGAGGTGGGAGGACCAAGAGCTAAAGATCATCCTGTATGAATGACAAAGTTATCCAGGCCTGAAGGGAATTAGGGTGGAGCAAGCATGGGCCTGCACAAGCAGTCTGGGCTTCAGAGACACCCCATCTCAGAGAACAAAACAACAAAAATGGGGACAAAGTAAGCATTTTAAATATGAGGGCTGGAGAGATGGCTCAGTGGTTAAGAGTATTGCCTGCTCTTCCAAAGGTCCTGAGTTCAGTTCCCAGCAACCACATGATGGCTCACAACCATCTGTAATGAGGTCTGGTGCCCTCTTCTGGCCTTCAGGCATACACACAGACAGAATATTGTATACATAATAAATAAATATTTTAAAAAAAAATCCCCTCAACAATCAAAACAATTTCCCCAAACCGTTACAGTGAATCCATTTAGTACTATGCTGAGCATATAGTTTAGTGGCAATGGGTATATTCAGTGTCCAGATTGATTTCATCATTTATGCTGAGTCCCCTCAGCATCTGATACATGCCGGCTCCTGGCCCCGGTGACTGCCATTCCATACTCTGTCTCTAAAATGCATTTATTTTGAACACTTACAGAAGTGGAATCATATAGTATTTGGCCTTTTGTGTCTGGCATATCTTTTCTATTGTAGTATTTTCCTTTATCTTTCATTTTCTTTGTATTTGTTTATTGAGAGATGGTCTCGCTATGTAGTCTGGTCTGACCTAGAATTTGTGGTGATCCTCCTGCTTCTGCATGCCTCCACGGGTGGTTGTATGTTTTCAAGGTTGATATCAGCATGTATCAGAAATCCATTCTTTTTAAAGGCTGAATAATATTCTGTTCATGAATGCATGTTTTCCCCTCTAATCTTTATTTAATTATGTATGTATGTGTGTATATGATGTGTGTGTGTGTGGGGGGTACGTGCATATATGGTCAGCACACATATACCATGTGCTCATTGAGGTAAGAACGTAATTTCTCAGAAGTTACTTCCCTCCTTCTACCTATTGAGATCTGGGACTTGTTTGGCCAACACTTTTACCCCTACACCTTCTCTCGGCACTGTATGTTTCTTGTTTGTTGTTCATTCCTTCTTTGGACACAAACTACCTCCTCCTGTTAGCAGTGTGGATAATGCTGGGAGTTGCCTCAGACTGTCAGGTCTCTGCTTCTGCCTGTTTCCAGAAGCTGAGGAGTTGCTGTATCATTCAGGAACACCAGGGG
>NW_026067937.1:4798461-4872706 GCF_014885135.2 Alexandromys fortis | reverse complement strand
AAAAAAAAAAAAAAAAAAAAAAAAAAAAAAAAAAAAAAAAAAAAAAAAAAAAAAAACAAATTACAGTGAGGAAAAACTCAGAAGAAGAACTAAATTTTGTTCCTTGATTACTAGCAAGGAAACAAACCTCCTCCTGCCTCATCTCCAGAAAAGCTTCTTAGATCAAACCCAGGAAGGAAGAGAGTAACACACAAAAAATTACAAAGACAAAGGCCAAAGCCTGATGGAGCTGCGATGTTAAAGAAACTCGTATACTGAGAATACAACTCAAACCATTTATAATTCATTTATAATTCAGGTGTGATTACATTATCCTGTGCTTAAAATTCAGCTTCAAATTGTGTCTTTTACTACCATTTTTTAAACAAGATGCCACTAATGTATGGCCAACCTTAGCAAAGTAAGACTGAAAAAAAAAGTGAAACAAAAAATCAAACCTCTGTAGTCCCACACAGACCAGAGAATGCCTAGAGAGGGGCCAGCCTGAGCTACAATAGGCTCCATGTTAGACCAAGCAAGCTACAGAATAATAACAATGTCACCAAAAAACCAAAACCCCACTTTTGCCAGCATATCTACAGGACTGTGGTTAGTGTGTAAATGCCAAGAGTTCACTTCCACAGTAGTAAATCACTGATTCTGTTTTAAAAAGGCATTTCTGAGGTTGGAGAGGTGGCTCCGTGGTTAAGAGCACAGACTGTTTTTCCAAAAGGCTCAAATTCAGTTCCCAGCACACACAACAGGTGGTGCATAACCACCCTAACTCCAGCTCCAGGGACCTCATACCTTTTTCTGGTCTCCGAGGCCACTCGTGTACACACACATAGGCACAGACATACAAAAATTAAATCTTTCTACCCTAAAGCAAACTCCATTTAGGGCAGTAGCTCCTAGTGTCACACTGAGCTTCTAACGGATTGGTATATTTTTAATATTTTTATGTCCAGGTATGTGTGTCTGGAACATGACCAGAGGACACTGCATCCTCTGGAGGAGTTAAGAAAGGCTGTGAGCTAGTGCTGGTGCTGGGAACCGAACCTGGGTCCTCTGCAAAAGTAGCCTATGGTCTCACTGTAATGTAGAATTCTAAAGTAACTCTAAAGCCATTTCTGACAACTCTGAGGCCTCTCAGCAGTAGTGCCCCCCTCCTGTGGGAACCAGGAATCTAACAATTACCTACACATGTCCTGAAATGTTGGGAACATTCCATTTCCCTGAGTCTTTGTGAATGTTCTCCAGAAATTGGGGCAAGATAACCTTTAAGATGTTGACTCAGTTCCTGATGTATGTGCCAGGTAGGAGGCCTCCTGGAGACTTCATTTGACTCAGCCCCTGGGAAAGGGATCAAAGTGACCCTCAGATTGATGGAGGAAGGTAATTGATTAATTATAATAAACCAACTGCTTGGCCTCATAGCTTAGAACATAGGTGAGTGGAATAAACAGAATAGGATGCTGGGCGGAAGAGGAAGTGAGGTCAGACTCTGCTCTGCTCCCGGAGAGACCCAACAGCTCTGCTCTCTGGAGCAGAGACACCAGGATGGACGGAGGCTAGACTCTTCCTTGGGGTGCTTACACACATCATTAGAAATGGGCTAGTCCAGGTGCGAGAATTAGCCTGTAAGGGTTAGAGTTCATGGGCCAAGCAGTTCTTAAATGAATACAGTTTGTGTGTTGTTGTTTCGGGCATAAGCTAGCCAAGCGGCCGGGGTGTTGGGGACGCAGCCCCGCCGCTTCCTATTTCAGCATCAGATGTTTCCTCTTACCTGGCAACTGCTCTCCAGCCAATTATTGGTAATAGCCCTTTTGAATAAGCCAATCATAATAGTCAAAGAACAACCCCCAGACACCCCCTTGCTTCTGTGGCTTTTTCCTTTAAAAGTAGCCTGTACCAGCTATTCGGGGTCTTTCTGGCCTCTCTAATGCTGAAAGACCCCTCTCACGACAGAATTAATAAAATCTTCATTCTTTTACATCAGCTGTGGTGTGAGAGATGGTCTCTTAGGGCGACTCCTCCTCGGTGATTGGACTCTAGGGTCCAACATCACCACTGTGCTCTCTCCAGCCTCAGAAATTCTAAGAGTTTCAAACAAAATCCTGGTACCGTGCTATTAATTAAATCTTCAATATTCAATGCAGGTATCAGTGTGCCACGCATGGAAGCTAGGGTGACAGCGAGGTACATGGGTGTGCATGCCTGCACTTCCAGGTGTTCGGAAGGCCAAGGCAAGAGGAGAGCGAAAGCCCAGGATTCAAGGCCAACCTTCATAGCAAAGGAACAGCTTTCTCTCCAACAAAACAACTGTTGGAGCCAGAAACGGCTCAGTGGTTAAGAGCATTGGCTGCTCTTGTAGAGGATCCAGGTTTGAATCCCAGCACCCACATGGAGGCTCGCAGACAAGCTGTGAGAGCTGATGCCTCTTCTTACCCTCACAGGCTACCCCAAGCATGTGGTGCACATGCATACACTCAGGCATACACACATGTGGAGATAGAAATTTTGGTTTTTGGTTTTCGAGACAGGGTTTCTCTTCGTAAAAGTCCTGGCTGTCCTGGATCTCGCTGTGTAGAAATATGTATTAAAGCAACTGTACTTTGTAAAAGACCCCTAGTCTGAGCACTTGCCACAGTTCTGTTTGGAGCATGCCAACAGGGCTTCAGATAGCAAAGGCAGAAACTGGGCATGGTGGCGCATGCCTTTGGTCCCAGCACTTGGGAGGCAGAAGCAGGAGGACCTTTGTGAGTTCAGGGCTGATATAGTTAGACATCCCCCAACAAAAAGACCTGTGGGATGGAGGGATGGTTCAGTGATTAACAGTACTCACTGGCTTCTCTTGTAAAGGACCCAGGTTTAATTCCCAGCACCCACATGATGGCTCACAATGACCATCTGTGACTTTAGTTCTAGAGGATCCAATGCCTTCCAGCCTCTGCAGGACCACACACACACACGGTACATAGAGATGTACAGGCAAAATACCCATACACACAAAATAATAAAATTAAACTGACCAAACGAAGACCTAAAAGTGATTAGGTTTAAGGGAAGTGAAATCTGCCTGGCGCTGTTAGCACTGGGCACACCTTCAAAACCAAGTGGCACCATCATGCACGGCCTACATCTTAGTCCTGGTTCTTGAGGTCAGAGGGCGACACACCCAAGACAGGCATAGTGGGATATTATTTGTGTTTTAATAAAGCAAGCTTGCCTGAAGATCAGAGGGCAAAGCAGTCTTACAGACCAGGGAATGGTGGCACAACTTTAATCCCAGGACTCTGGAGACAGAGGCAGGCAGATCTCTGTGAGTTCAATGCCATCCTGGTCTACACAAGATTAAATCTGTCTAAAAAGAGAGACAGTTCACATAAAGGTGATCCCTGTACTTGTGATCACACTTTTAATCCCAGCACTAAGGAGCTGGAGACAGGAGCGATATAGCTGGGAAGAGAGGGGAATATAAAGGGGAAGAGACAGAACTCAGTGGTGTGGAGTTAGACAGATTCTCACAACTTCAGTCTGAAGATTTGGTAGAGGTAAAAGGTCTCTCTGGTGGCTGGCTACTTTGCTTTTCTGATCTTCAGGTTGAACCCACTGTCTCTAGGTTTTTATTATCCGTGCAACAGACAGATGTAAGAGAACACCTACATGAGGGCATTAGGTAAAACTCTGTTTAAGTTCCTGAGAGTTATTTCTACAACCATCTATTTCTGAAGTGAAAAATCTTTTTAGATTTACTTACGTGTATGAATGCTTTGCATGTATGTATGTGCATGCCTGGTGCCCACAGAGGTCAGAAAGGGGTGTCAGGTCTCTTGGAACAGGAATTGCGGATGGTGTTACTATGTCCAAGTTTCTGGTCCCCAGATAAATTCACAGAGCTGGATTTCCAGTGCAAATTACAAGAGGGTTTTTAATAATATTCAAGCTTAAGTTTGGACCAACATCTCTCCAGCACCCCAGCAGGTGGGTGCAGAAAGTGCGGCAGGGAGTCCTGGAGGGAGAACTTTTATTTATTTATTTATTTTTATTTTTTTAATTTTATTTATTTATTTTGGTTTTTCGAGACAGGGTTTCTCTGTGGCTTTGGAGCCTGTCCTGGAACTAGCTCTGTAGACCAGGCTGGTCTCGAACTCACAGAGATCCGACTGCCTCTGCCTCCCGAGTGCTGGGATTAAAGGCATGTGCCACCATCGCCCGGCGAGGGAGAACTTTTAAATGCTGTGATCAGGGAAGTTCATGCCCTGTCGTCTTGGGATTGGGTAAGGAGGGCATAGGGTAAAGTAGTTCTGTAGAACTTTAAGACAACTCTGAGGCCTCTCAGCAGTAGTGCTCCCCCTCCCCTGGGAACCAAGGACCTAACAACTATACATGCACGTGCTGAACTACTGGGAACTTTCCATCTCCCTGAGTCCTTGTGAGTGTTCTCCAAATAGAGCTGCGTTCCTGGAATAGGGACGAGATAACACACAGATGCCCACAGATGTTTTGACTCAGTCCCTGGGAAAGGGGCAAAGTAATCCTCAGATGTTTCCTCTTACCTCACCTGATCTGGCAATTACTCTCCAGCCAATTATTGGTAATAGCCCTTTGAATAAGCCAATCATAATAAAGAACACCCTCCAGACTCCCCCCTTATTTCTGTGGCTTTTTGCTTTAAAACTAGCCTGTACCAGCTATTTGGGGTCTTTCTTTCTGGCTTCTTGAATGCTGAAAGACCTTCTCACGACAGAATTAATAAAATCCTCATCAACCGTGGTGTGAGGGATGGTCTCTTGGGGCGACTCCTCCTCAGTGATTGGACTCCAGGGTCCAACAGTTTCTGAACCCATTGGTCAATTTGGGGGCCTGAAAACCTAACAAAGAGCCTTTAATAACAGACAAGGTATCTTCAAGGACAGGATGCCTCCCAAGAGCATCTGGACCCTTTTAAATTTTATGACCCTGCTCCCTATCTTCTTAACTGGCCATTTTTAGGGCATCTGTTCAAATGTCTGCTACGGCAGCACGTTTCTGGAGCTGAGGTCGCCCACCCCCAGCTCATTATGTGGCTAAAGATGAAGCCCCCTCTTTAAAAGGGAGTTTGCAAGTCAGGTCCTCACAGTGTGAGCCGCCATGTGAATGCTGGGAACCCAACCTGGGTTCTTTGCAAACAGCAACAAGTGCCCTTCACTGCGGAGACAATTCTAACCCTAGTGACTTTAATAGATACTGAGGACAGCTTAGCGGTTACCCCTCCCCCAGACCATGACATTGCTGTAAAAATCGACCAAGGAGGCTGTGCACTGAGAAACCAGCAAAGCCCGACACACAAGCGCAAATCCTGCTGGAGGTGGACTGTGGGCTGAGGGCCTGTGCACGAGGCTCAGAGCCCAGCCTCAGCTAGCATTCACCTGCTCATCTGCCCCTTCACACGTTACTCATTCTGTAAGAGCAGGGATGGGCAGAAGTCACGGGTGGAGAGGGCTGTCGGGATGTGAAGAAAGTCTGGGGTTCACCACCAGAGATGAGGGACATAAACGCCAGTCCTAAGGAGGGCTCAGGAAGGAAGCCCGCCCTAGAGTCCTGAATATAAAATGAGCTCTGGATACTACTGCATCCTGGCACTAAGCAGAAGTACATGAAGGATGCTGACAGAATTACACACTTTGCTGACACTGGAGAGGCTACAGGCCTTTCTTATGCACAAAGCTTCTGAATGCCCATTATCCAATCCAGTCCAATCAGGAGCATTTCTGTTTCCCAGACGGAAATACGGAGGCCTAAGGGAGAAGACAACCAAATGTTGTGTGAAAATAAAGCTTACTTCGAGTCAAAGGGCAGAGGTAGCTGCTAGCTGACCAAATCATCCACAGAAGTTCTGCGGGACTGAGGACAGATAGGACAGGAAGGCAGGCAGGGCGGGGAGGGCTCTCAGCCCCTCTGGAGAAAGGCACGGAGCAGGTAGGTCAGGACCGGGGGCTCCTCTGCTTCTCCTAGTCTTCAGGTTCTTACCCCAATGTCTGACTCCTGGGTTTCTATTGGTGAGGAATAATCAGATTAACACTTCACCCAAGCACTGTCTACACCCTGTCACAGATGGCCAGAGCTGTTGCTCCATTCTCAAGGAGGAAACAGGGGATGGGACAAGGCTGGTACCTCACTATTAGCCCTGGTTGGACAGGAACTCTTTTTTTTTTTTTTTTAAAAAAAAAACAGGACATTTTTATTTCATAAATAAATTCTAATCCAGTTTCCCAATCACGCAGTCTCATTCCCCTATTTCCTGGTTTAAGACTGTTTCCTGCATGGTTTGTCTCCTCAGTCACGGTCCAGAGGACTCTGAGAAGCCGTAGGAATATGCAGGCGCAGACTCGAAGCCCAGCTTCATCTCCAACGTCGTGGAACGGGACTGTACATCACGGGGCAGGAACTCTCTTTATAGACCAGTCTGAACTCGAAGAGATCCCTCTGCCTCAACCTCTGCTCCATTCCACCTGACTCACTGAGCGCAGCTAACAGTTACACATGCAGGGCTCACTCCCTGAAATGTGTTCATATTGGGTTGTGTGTTGAAATAGAAGTGGCGGCGGGGCTGTGTCCTCAACACCCCGGCCACTTGGCTAACTCATGCCCGAAATAACAACACACAAACTGTATTCATTTAAGAACTGCTTGGCCCGTGAACTCCAACCCTTACAGGCTAATTCTCGCACCTGGACTAGCCCATTTCTAATAATGTGTGTGTGTAAGCACCCCAAGGTGCGCTTACCGGGAAGATTCTAGCCTACATCCATCCTAGGTTGGAGGAGCTTCATTGCGTGCATCTGCCTGGGATGGCATGGCGTCTCTGCTCTAGCAGAGCTGTCGGGTCTGTCCGGGATCAGAGCAGAGTCTGACCTCACTTCCTCTTCCGCCCAGCATCCTATTCTGTTTCCTCCTCCCATCTATCTTTTAACCTATCAGGGCCAAGGAGTTCCTTTATTGTTCAGCCAATGAAATCAACAGATTGATATATGACACTCCCACATCAGTTGTGTAGCTAGATAATCCCATCCGCTGCTTCAAATTTAGCAAAACTAAACCCCAAACACCTGCCTGAGATTCCACTCTCCTTTCCACCCAAGGGAGAGCCGAGGAGCCTGCACTTACTACTCTTGCCGTTCATGACCATCAGCCCTAAAAGGCTGGGGGATGCTGACTGTGCCAGGTTCAGCCCACGCGTGGCTGAAGCACCAACTAAATGGTGTCACAGAAAGACACATCTGCGCAAACCTGTTAGGTAATTAAGTGAAATCTAATTGCCATGATGCTTCTAAGAATCAAGGCCTTGCGCTGCTAGAGGACATCACACAACCTATGGAGAAATGTTGAATGCTTCTTGAGTAAATGACCATCTGCTGGGGTCATGTGCGTGTGCGGGTGTGTGTGCAAGTGTGTATGTGTGTGTGTGTGTGCACGTGCACGTGAGCCTACGTGTGTGCATGCATGTGTATGGCTGGGACCTAGGGCTTCATGCTGCTAGAGAAGCAGTCTACCACTAAGCTACATAATACAACCCACAAGTAAATGTTGCCTAAGTAAATGACCTAAGGGGACTTTTTCTGGCTCTAATAATCCTATGAGAAGCTCAGAAAGAAAATTAAGTTAAATTACTTTCACAAAGTGACTACCATGGCCGCCAACCACACCTCCTTCGTTCCCAAGGAAACCCCGGCAGAGGACAATACACAGGTGCTGAGCTGGGAGTCTGTAGATGCCCAGTCCCAACTCCACCAGTTTAGGAATGGGGGGGTGCTGACTCTTAGGAGCATTTTAGGGATTTAGAAGACCGCTGTGTGAGTGTTGACTGCACCTTACACCTGAGAGAAAGCTCTGCTTCCATCCTTGGAGGGGAGAGGAGTCCCAAGCAGGATGCCACCATGTGAGGAGGCGTCTCAGCCTCAGAAGCACAGATGCCAGTGAGCTCTTCCCTAAAGGGACCTCCCAGAAGTGGCCTCACTGAACACACTATAAGATGAGCTTCTGACTTTTGAGGTACTCCCACCTAAATTGCTGCCAGCCTGTCCTCTTAGAGTGACCGGGTTCGAGAGCTAAAACGAGGATACCTTTTTGTTGGACCCTAGAGTCTAGTCACCGAGGAGGAGTCACCCCAAGAGACCATCTCTCATACCACAGCTGATGTAAATAAAAGCATGAGGATTTTATTAATTCTGTCATGACAGGGTCCTTCAGCATTAGAGGCCAGAAAGACCCCGAATAGCTGGTACAGGCTACTTTTAAAGGAAAAAAAAAAACACAGAAGCAAAAGGGGTGTCTGGGGGTTGTTCTTTGACTATTATGATTGGCTTATTCAAAAGGGCTGTTACCAATAATCAGCTGGAGAGCCATTACCAGATCAGATGAGAGGTAAGGGGCAACATCTGAGGGTCACTTTGCCCCTTTCCCAGGGCCTGAGTCAAAACATCGGTAACTGAGTCAACACCTAAGGCTTATCTTGCCCCTATTCAGGGAGATGGAAAGTTCCCAATATCTCAGTACTGCATGTGTAGCTGTTAGATCCTTGATTCCCAGGGGGAGGGGAGCACTACTGCTGAGACTGAGGGCTCAGAATTCTCTTCAGAATTGTCTTAAAGTTTTACATTTTGGGGCTGGAGAGATGGCTTAGAAGTTAAGAGCACCGATTGTTCTTCTAGACACCCTGAGTTCAATTCCCAGCAACCACATGGTGGCTCACAATCATCTGTAATAAAATCTGGTGCCCTTTTCTGGCCTGCAGGCACACATGCAGACAGAATACTGTAAACAAAATAAATAAATAAATCTTTAAGTTTTACATTTTGATCTCTCTCCTGGTATTAAACTTTTCAAACCTCACACTGCCTCAGTCACCCAAATGCTGAGATGACAGGCGATTACATTCAATCCAGCTTTTTATTTTCCAATTTGCCATATCATTATAGATTAAAAGTCCCTTAAATAGCGATCTTATCATTTCTGCCTGAGTCCTATAAGCAGATCCACGTCCTTTGTTTATATCCTGGGACTGGGCTAGAGATGGCTCAGTGGTTACTGAGCACTGGCTGCTCTTCCAGTGGACCTGGGTTTGATTCTTAGCACCCACTGAGCAGCTAGCAAGTATAACTTCAGTTCCAGGGGCTCTAATGCTCTCTTCTGGTATTTCAGGCACTATGTGCACTTGGTGCACTGTTGCAGGAGGTCCTTCCGTTCCTCCAGCCAATAGCCGCTGAGATACCAGCCCATTGGGGCGTGGTCTCTCTCTTTAAAAAAGCGGTGTCTTCCCTCCTTGTTCTCTCTTACTCCTTCCTGATTGCCCAGAGGGCTGTTGTCTGGGACGGTGATCTGTAAGTTTTTTTCCCCTTTAAATAAATACCACCTTATTAATCATAATTCCAAACTGCTGTGGGATTGTTTGTGACTTACGCCTTCAGTGCACAGACTTACACGCAGGCAAACACCAGTAAACAAAAATAATCTTAAAACAATAATCAAAAACCCCCAAGGACCTGTCCTACTAGTGCTGGGCCCGGTACCACAACATGGAGGCTTTCCCTGTTTGTGACCTCTGCAATCGATGCCTCCCCCACAGCAAACCCTAGTGTGTATTTAACAATCCTACAAACACTTCCTGAGCAGAAGGCTCAGAGCAAAGTACTCATACTGAAATGGGCCTTTGACCCTAGTCACACAAGGACAGCTGCCAGAGTCATTCTCAATAGCTTCCAAGTTACTTCTATGCTTGTGTGCAGAAGTCTCTATGTTATTAAAATGATTTGGGATTTGGGGTACCAAGGATCAAATATGCAATCTTTAACAGGCTAATCAAGCTCTTGACCACGGATCTATACCTCCAGGGCTACAGCTAATGACTCTTCATGACAATCTGTCCTGAAGCCTAAACTTAACACTTTTGTTTGTCTTCTTTTGGTACTTTGAGAAAGGGCCTCATTTAGCCCAAATTGGCTGTCAAACGTCAAACATGCTGACAGCCAATGCTGACCTTGGACTCCTAATCCTCCTGCCCCTTCTCAGGTTCTGGTATTTCAGGTGTTTGCATACACTTCTGGCTAAACTTAAATGACTTTCTAGCCAGGTGTGCTGGCAGGCACCTCAAGGCAGAGAGGGAAATTTCTTGAGTTCAAGGCTAGCCTGGTCTACAGAGGGAGTTCTAGGGCAGCCAGGGCCACACAGAAAACCCTGTACCAGAAGCAACGACAACAATCTGAGCACATAACATAGCACACTTTATTTGTTTTTAGGACAGGGTCTCACTATGCATCCCTTGACAGCCTGGAAAGTCACTGTGTAGAGCAGCCTGGCCTTGAACTTGTGAAGTCCCTCCGCCTCTGGAGTGCTGGATTAAAGGTGGCTCCCCACGCCCTGCACATTATTTCACTGGGAAACAAACCAGCTCTAGAGCCGCTGGTCGCACATCTTTGAAGAAGTCATCCTCACTTCAGCCATTCTTTCCTCTTCTTTTCCAGGTGAAGCCTTGCAATGTAACCCAGGCTAGCCTCGGCCTCTGCCTTGAAGTGTTGGGTGTTAGGTGTGCTCCCCGGCCAGGGTCACTGTGCACTCTGCATCTGTCACCAGTGGGGAGTGTCAGCGTGAATGTCCAGGGAGTCTGGCGGGAGAGCACTCCAACGCCACGGCTCTGCTTCTACTACAGCACTCCTCTCTAAAATACACCAGCCGTGCAGAAAATATTCTGTTTTTCGAAGATAGGGTTTCTGTTTAACCCTGGCTGTCCTGGAACTTGCTCTGTAGACCAGGCTGGCCCCAAACCTAGAGTTCCATATGGCTCTGCCTCCCAAGTGCTGGGATTAAAGGCGTTTGCCACCACCGCACCACCGCCTGGCTTTTTCTAACAGATCATCTAAACCACATCCGAAGCATTCTCTTGGTCACATGGTGTGTTAGGAATTCTGGTCACTCAAATTCCTTAAATTCTGCTCAAATACTGGGGACTTGTCTTTCTCCCCTAGATTAGTGAGGTTGGGCTATTCTACCCGGAACACTTAAATCTAATTTCTGATTAGAATCCTGTCAGCTCATCTGGATTATTACAGTGGATTATTCAGTTATTCTCCTTCCTGTTATACTAAACTATATACATCTATCTTTTCGGTGTTGTGGTTTTTTTTTTTTTGAGAAGGGTTTCTCTGTAGCCCTGGCCTGGCTGTCCTGGAACTTGCTCTGTAGACCAGGATGGCTCAAATTCACAGATATTCACCTGCCTCTGCTTCCCGAGTCCTGGGACTAAAGGCATGTGCCACCACTGCCCAGCAAGTCTTGCTTTTGAATGAGGCTTTTCCTATGTAGTCCAGGTTAGCCTTCAGTTTGCAGTTCTGTTGCCTCGGCTTCCCTAGAGCTAAGATTACAGGCACATGTCACCATGCCTGGCTCCATAAGCCTCAGCTGCTGCCATTCTGACTCAGGAGCACTGCTGTAGCAAGGACAAAGGGACAGTATTCTTCTTTGTTCTTTTTGTTGTTGGGTTTGTTTTTTTATTTTGTTTTGTTTTTCGAGACAGGGTTTCTCTGTAGTTTTGGAGCCTGTCCTGGAACTCACATTACAGACCAGGCTGGCCTCAAACTCACAGAAATCCACTTGCCTCTGCCTCCCAAGAGCTGGGATTAAAGGCATGTGCCACCACTGCCCGGCCCTATCCTTGTTCTTTTAAGATGAACTCTTTAAGTCGGGCGGTGGTGGCACACGCCTTTAATCCCAGCACTTGGGAGGTAGAGGCAGGTGGGTCTCTGTGAGTTTGAGGCCAGCCTGGTCTACAAGAGCCAGGATAGGCTCCAAAGCTACAGAGAAACCCTGTCTCAAATAATAATAATAATAATAATAATAATAATAATAATAATAATACTTGGGCAAAAACACCCTTCCTACCTTTCAAGTAACTGAAGCTACAGGGGCTTATGACTTCTCAATGCCTAGTGTGTGTATGTGTGTATCTTTCATTGTTCAGATGCAAGAGATGGATCCCAGGGCCTTGTGCATAATAGACAATCACTAACCACTGTACTACATCCCAATCAACAAAACAAGCTTTTAAAAATCAAGTTCTATCCAATGGGTATGGTGGCAAAGGCCTCTAACCTTGGCATGTATGAAGTAGAGGCAGGAGGATTCATACAAGTCTGGAGTCAGCTTGTTCGACATAGCAAGTTCTAGGCCAGTGTGAGAGAGAGAGAGATGCTGTTTCAAAAATAATAATAATAAATTAGACAAAATATATTATCAAAGTAACTCTGCTGAAGAACAAAAGGGCTCGGAGCACTGGCTAGGCCGGACCTAAGAAGCAACGGATGGAGGTGGGGAAGGGGTGGAACAGGACACTGTAAGGCTATAGACAGCCTGGTCATAAAACACCAACAAGGGGCAGGCATTAGTGGTGCACACCTTTAATGCCAGCACTGGGGAGGCAGAGGCAGAGGCAGGCAGATCTCTGTGAGTTTAGGCCAGCTGGGACTACAGAGCTAGTTCCACAGCTAGGGCTACATGGAGAAACTTTGTCTTGGAAAAAACCCAAAAAACGGTCCCGGGAAAGAATGCCGGGAGGAATGCTGTAAGGGGGGGCAAGGGAACAAGTCATGGCTTACGTGCCAGCCTGGGCTATCTGAGAAGGAATGACCCACAAGAGAGGTCCCAGGCTCCCTGGAGAGCTGGCTTCTCCAAGCTGATGCAGCAGGAGCAGAGACAGTGGCAGTCAACTGATCACAGCTAGACGCTACCTATAAACTCAAGAGAACAAAAGCTTCTTGAGTTTGTAAACCTGCACTTGTAAATACGGAACAGAGCTCAGTGCGCCCTTCCGTGAGTCCTTCAGCGACACACTCACTATGGTCTTCGTGTGTTTAACGGAACCAGTGCTGTTACACAGGAGCGTACCCCATGCCATTCTCCACAGCAGGGCACTGCGACAGCGGGCTTCTGAGGACATGAGGGGGTGCTGCGGCAGCCGTGCGCCTCAGGGGCGGAGAAGGAGCTTACTGAGGATTGTGTCATAGTAAGGACAGAATACCATCTTGTTATAGTTGACCAGGCGCACAAATTTCACTGCAATTTCTTCCAGCTCTTTCTGAATGGGACCCAAGCCCCCTGGCACCGTAGGCAGTAGCTTCTGATGACCAGAGGCAAGGTATGTCTCCAAGAAGGTCAAAATTCGGGACTCTGTGGTGGAAAGAAGAGTGATCAGGGGTTAGACAAGTCTGACTAGGTTTCAGTTAACTGACTCCTAGGGGTCACCTCCTAGGGGCGGTCTTTCCAGTCACCCCTAGATCAGATCTGCAGAACTTTGCATTTCAGTGGGAAGAACACATAAGCACACAGGGATTTGCTGAAGGAGGCAATTGTGTCTCACTATCACAAAACTCTGAGTTATATTAAAGGCCATTTTCTACAGCTCTTTGAAGAGGTTGAAGATTATCTATCTATACTGAGTATAATCTCTATATATCTAAAGAACCTGATTAGTCTAATTATAAATGACAAACTTAGATGACTATTAATCTATATAATTCTCAATATCTATCTAACTTAAAGACTAAGACAATAAACGACTGTGTAACAAATGAGGATAATGACCTCCAAATATAAACAATGTACAAATATACATTGCAATATGGTAAATATATCAATACACAAACATTATATAAGTATCTTAATCAGAGGTAGAAATGTACACTGCAATATGGTAAATATATACAATATATATATCAATACAATATATGTCAATACATAAAAAATATTTTAAACAGAGGTAGAAACATGCATGCATACAATAGTCAATATAATTTAACTTTGTATCAATATACAAGAATCGATATCAATATATTTGTCTAAAAACAGTAACTCACAATTATAAATCTATTATCCCATCAAGACCTTGCAGCCCCATGGTAGAGTGCATGACCCTGGGCTCAATTTCCATAGCCGAGAAGGTCAGAAGGAAAGAGGAGGAAGAGAAAGGATAGAGGGATGAGTCCTGCCCCACTAACTCCCGCTGTCTTCAGCTCAGCACTGCTTCCTTCTGTGTGTGCCTCTGTCTCTGTCTCTCTTTCTCTCCTCAAGACGGGGTTTCTCAGTGCAGTCCTGGATGTCCTGGGGCTCTCTGTATGAAGCTAGCCTCAAACTCAGACCACATGCCTCTGCTCCCCAGTGCTAGGATTAAAGGTGCACCATCAACCCTGGCCATTTCTCGGTTAATGATTAACATGGATACCCCAGAAAACTGTGGTTGCTGCCTCTCTGAGAGGTAGTCTTTGGCTGTATAAGAAAACAGGCTGAGCAAGCCATGTAGCACAAGCCAGTAAACAGCATTCCTCCATGGCTCTTGTTTTAGTTCCTGCCTCTAAGTCCCTGCCCCGAGTTTCTGTCCTGCCTTCCCTCAGTGATGGAGTGGGATCTGACAATTCTAAGATAAACTAAATCCTCTTCTTCCCCAAGAGGCTTTTGGTCATGGTATTCATCACATCAATAGAAAGGAACTAAGACACCCTCCGAGTGACTGTCCCCCAAACGTACCCACGATCCTGCGAATTGGGTCATCAGGACTGACCAGGGCCTGAACCTGGCCCTTGAGCACAGTCTCCTTATTGGTGGAGAATGGAGAGGATCCACATAGGGAGAGGCAGCTTCTCACCTCCAGGCACACTTTCTCCCCAATGGACGTCAGAGCATCTTCCAGATGGAAGGAACTAGAACAAAGAAGGGAAAGGGAGCCAGGAAAACAAAGCCTCATGATACAAAGTGCTAGTCACTTGCCCCGTCCTGGCAAGAGGGACAGCACCGAGTTTTGTGGGGACTTGTGGCTCTCTTCCCTGTGCCTTCACCTCCTAGACTGTGCATCCCTGGCTAATCATACCACGGTGGGTTTTGTTTGTCTGTCTGTTGACAGGGTATATAGCTGAGGATAACCTTGAACTTTGGATGCTCCTGCCTTTACTCCCCAAGTGCCGCGATTACAGCTGTGAGCTACCACACCAGGTTTTATAGCACTGGGGATGAGGGCTACATGCATGTTACACATATACATGTTAGATGTGCACTCACCAACAGAGCTACATCCCCAGGCCTCAGAGCATAGGGTCTTGCTCATGCCAATGTGACAAAATAAGCTTTGGACCGACTTATATCTTCCAACACCTCAAAGGAACACACAGAAACCAGAAGTTTGGTAGCTATGGGACAAGAGTAGGGATAAACCCTTTCATTGAGTCCTTGGTTTCCTTTTCCCACATGGAAATCAAGCCCAAAACCTCATTGATGGTAAGCACTTTGCCAACTGTATATCTCCAACCCTCTGCACCTGCTTTGGTTTGGTTTTTGAGACAGGCTCACAGGTAGCCAAGGCTAGCCATGAATTCCTGGTCCTCTTGTTTTACCTTTTAGGTGCCAGGATCACAGTATTCGCCACCATGACCAGCTGACATTAGACATTTTTAGAAGAAACAATCCAGGGGGCTGGAGAGATGGCTCAGTGGTTAAGAGCACTGCCTGCTCTTCTGGAGGTCCTGAGTTCAATTCCCAACAACCACATGGTGGCTCACAACCATCTGTAATGAGATCTGGCGCCCTCTTCTGGCATGCAGGCATACATGGAGACAGAATGTTGTATACATAATAAATAAATAAAATCTTAACAAAAAAAAAAAAAAAAAAGAAAAAACAATCCAGAAGAGAAAAACAAACATCCTTGTCTCCTTGGAGGAGCTGTGAGACAGGACAGGCTCCTGCTGCTGCCCCTGGGGGTGTTCTCTTCCCAGCTGTGGGCTCTCAGCTGTCTGCGGTTGCAGAGCAGCAGTCTCTGGACTTCTGGAAGTAGGGGGCAGGCCCAGGACTCGCTGCTGCTGCTGCTCCGTACAGCCTGAGCAGCCAGTGCTCCCAAGGAATCTGCTCTGGCAGGAAATGGAGGGGACAGCAAAGGCTGAACCTGGGGACAGCCTCAGCTTAGGCCTCAGTTCAGCAGTGTCCTTGGCTGAGTCAACCACCTGTCCCACCTGTCACGACATCTGAACATGGCCCACGGGGCACTGACCACACCTACACACTGTACAAACTCAGTAGTACAATCCTTCCTTTTGTAAGGATGAGCCAGTGCGACTCATAACTTCAATCCCAGCACTCGGGAGGCAGAGGCATGTGGATCTCTGTGAGTTCGAGGACAGCCTGGGTTACAAGAGCTAGTTCCAGGACAGGCTCCAAAGCTACAGAGAAACCCTGCCTCGAAAAAAAAAAAAAACAAAGAACAAAAACAAAACCAGTAGCTCCTCTCTTCCTGCTGCCTGTGGATCTAGATGTAGAACTCCTGGCTTTCTCCAGCACCACGTCTGCTTACGTGCTATCATGCTACCCCACACCTCCCATGATGACAGGGGACAGAACCTCTGAACTGTATGTTTTTCTTTGTAAGAGTCGTGTCTCTTCACAGCAGTAGAACCCTGACTCAGAGAGCCAAAGAGCCTCTTAGAGTCTCTGCATGAAGCCTTCTCAAACCCAGGGCTTTCTGGAAGTATTCAAAGCTAGGTCTGTGCTGTGAATCATGGGAATCACGTCTGGCTATGTTCAGGGAGCACCTCCTAGATATTTTACAATGTGAAGTTTGAGACATGATCAAATGACACATTCTCATGGCGGGCACAAGACTCCTAGGAGGTGTGTGCAAAGGGCAGGGAGATCAGGTTATGGGTGTGCCCTGGAGGGTAAAGTTTGTTTCTTCTGTGATCTTTCTCTCCCAAGAGCCACACTGGACCAACTGGCTGTCCTGGGGCCGAGGCATAGGTTACACTGGTTTTGTAAGGCTGTGGTTTTCACTACAAGTTGGTAGTAAAAGCAATTCAGTGGGTGGAAGTCGGTGGGGTATTTTGTTTATTGTTTGGTAAATAAGACTAGGTTAGAAAGAAAGAGGCTAACACAGGGTAAGCTCCACCTTGGGAGACAGCTACTCAATTCCGTGTGTGAGGGTGTACAGGACTCGGAAACTGAATTACTCACTGTGGGTCCTGAGCACAGACATCTAGAACCACAATCCCTAAGAGTCTTGTTAAACCTACTGTTCCCTGAAACTTGGGGCATGACAGCCATGACTGAACTGCAGGTAGGCAGAACATTTTCTAAGCTCCTCAAGGCCTTGCACTGGGAAACTCCCATGGTGCACTACAATTCCATCCAGTGTAGGGTCCCAGTCACTTACGGCAGATGCATGTCCATTAGCAGAATCTTCACCGTCATCTTGAGTTTCTCAGCAAAGTCAGCGTGGCCAGAGATTCCAGGTGCAGCGGTGCTGAATGTGACGAGCAACACCGCTCCCAGGACGGCCAGCTGCTCCAGCTGCAGTTGGAGCTCTTGGAAACGAGACTGGTCCATCAAAAGGGTCTGCAATGAACACACACGTTACTGCCGAGCAGAGACTCACGCTGGCCAGCAGACGGCAGTGGCGCCACGCCTCCGCCTGCTCTGTGGTGCCCCCCCCCCCCCCCCCCCCCCCCCCCCCCCCCCCCCCCCCCCCCCGGCATTCCTTTCGGGGATGGCAGAGCTCTAAGCATAAGCTCAGGCAGGCCTGGAGACAAATCCTGACTACTCCTTCACAGCAGTGTGACCTCAGGTAAGCTTCCTTTACTCTCTGAGGCTATGCAAAAATGGGGTTCTCTTTATACAACTCCTTGAAAGAAGAAACCCGACCGGCAGGGGCGTGGCTGAGAGCCACAATTTCAGTAGAAGGTCCAGTGGTAGGAAGGGAAGGGTGAGATGGAGCTAGAGTGGCCAATACCGGCCCACGTGTCCGGACCGATGGTCCCAGATTTGAAAGGGAAACATCCAAATCCTGTGACCCTATCTTTGTCCCCACAAACCAGGAAGTCCCTGTGCCGATAAAAGGGAAGAGTTCCTTGAAGCAGAGCCTTAGTACACACAGCACAAAGGAGACTCTCACTGGGCAAACTGGGCACGGTGGCTCCGCCTCTGAACTCCACCCTCCGCCCCCACAAACACACTCAGAAGGCTGAGTCAGGAGAATTGCTGAGTCGAAGGCCAGCATCTGTGAAGAGAGACCCTGTCTTGGGACCACAAACAATAACAACAAGCACCTCAGTTAGGGAGATAAAGAAAACAATAAAAAATGACAGTGAGCAGAGCTGAGGGCCACTCACCGCCCCTGAAGGTGGACTGCCTCTGGCATTAAAGAACAGTCTTTTCCTGCCAGAGACACCACAGTTAAAGAGCCCAGATCCCAACTACTGGAGACGGCGAGGACTGAGAGAAGAGCAGCAGGAAGGCTAAGTGGATGTTGATTGATTCAGCTAAGAGGTTTTTGATTGTTTTCTTTTCTTTTGGAGGATTAGGGGTGTATGGAGACAGGATCTCACCATGTAGCTCTGGCTGTCCTGAAGCTTACTTTGTAGACCAGGCTGGCTCTGGATGCACAGAGATCCACCTGCCTCAGCCTCCAAAGCCTGGGATTAAAAATGTGCACCACCCACACCTGCCTTAGATCTGAGTTTTACAGGCTAATCAAGCAAGCTTTAGAAACCTGCTTTGCTGTAAGAAGCTAATCCAATATATTAGCAATTTAGGGTCAAACCAGATGGAGTGGACTATGCTTGTAACCCTGGCATTGGGAAGGCTGAGTCAGGAGTTTGGGGCTAGCCTAGGCTGCAGTGTTGAAAACAAAAACAAAACAAAATGGAGTCAGAGCCCAAACTTCTTAGAAGATAAACAATCTCTGAAGACCGCAAGGCCTCTGTCATGAACAGCTTTGCTATAACAGACTTTCCAGCGGCCTCTTTCTGTCTCACTGCTAACGTGACTGTGACCGTGATACCACTTGACTTTGGCAGGACCTGACTTAAGGATGCAAAAGCTCTCCACGACTAAATGCCAAGAACAGAAGCAGTCCCAGGGAAAACCACCAGAAGCTTTCCTGCCGCTCCTAGAGCCATGCTTCCCAACAAGCCAGCAGCACCTTGAGGGCCTCTCACGTACCGCAGGGCAACCAGAGGCAAGAGGAAAGCTGGCAGCTTCTGAAGGAAAGATTTATAGAAGCTGCAGGAGCTGAAGCTAGAAATAGGAACAGGAGCTTCAAAGAAGACTGCGGAAGCCACACACCAGAAAAACGGAGACTCCCTCACCACTCACCCCCTGGCATGACTGCTGCAGCTACAAGTACTCAGAAGGCCCTGGGTCCGGCCACAGTGTGCACAAGATGCAGTGTGGAAAGAAGCAGCGTGCACAACAGCCAGAGTGGAAACAGTCACAGCGCTTGTCTGAGAAGGAAACGCAGTGCACACAGAGCGATACTGACGTGCTCCTTCTGTTCTAAGTTAGGAGGCTGCCTGGGAAAGAGCTGTTTTCAGTCCACATGACAATAGGCATAGACACGACAAAATAGGTACAGACGTGACCTCAGTCATCCCCTGCTACCTAGGAAACAACGCTAATAACGTTTGTGTTACCTGCCCCCCCCCCCCAGTTTACCTTGATATTAAAGATGCTTGGAAAATAAACGCGGGTGATTTCAAAATTTAAATGATCACTAAAACTCCCTCCCGATACTGTTGTGTAAATTGTGTCTTCATTTATTTCCTCCACTCTGGTATGAGAGATAATTTATGTCTGGGCTGGTCCCTGACATAATGGTGCCCAACATGGGGCTGATAGGTGACCACTGAAAACTATGGAAGAGTGACCAGACGTATGGAGGAGAGCATGAGGAAACCGCAAGATAGTTACACCACAGGTGGATCGGTGACTAATGAGTGTTCAAAAATAAGTAGCAGGGGGCTGGAGAGATGGCTCAGAGGTTAAGAGCACTGCCTGCTCTTCCAGAGGTCCTGAGTTCAATTCCCAGCAACCATGTGGTGGCTCACAACCATCTGTAATGGGGTCTGGTGCCCTCTTCTGGCCTGCAGGCATACACACAGACAGAATGTTGTATACATAATAAATAAATAAATATTAAAAAATAAGTAGTAAAATTTTAAAAGAGAGAGAAGCAGGAAATAAAAGTCTGAAGTAAAAATTTGTACATAATAAATATATGGGACAAGGAAGAAGAATCAAATGGTTATACAACTGATTGGAGCTATATTAAAGGACAAGGGAGCCTGAGTATAGCAGCATCAGATACAAAAATTATTTAAATGTACAGAGCAGCTATGCCCTCGGTTTTCCGAGCACAGGACTTTAGATGCTGCAACATGGAAGGAAGTCGGGATAAAGATTCAACAACGTTATTACAATTATGAATCAGGAAGTGTATCTGCAGAAATGCTTCGTTTCTGGATGCTAAGCCAGAAAAGGTTGGACTTAAATCCCAAACAGCAGGAGATATTTCCGTCTGAGCCAGTTAGAAGGGAGACAATACCCTCCATGCCACTGGGGAGTTGCTAGATGAATTTATGAAACTGAGTGGTTACAATCAGTCAGAGCCTAATGACCGAGAGAACTATAAAGAGGAGTCTTCACCTCTCTTGTTAATAACCAGCAATGCTGAGAGACAGGGACGTGGTGATAAAATCCAAAAGGAGCTGAAAGGCTTAAAAGAGGTGGTGACCTCAGTCGTGGATCCGCGACTCTTACCAGAAGGGTAATTCTCTTCCTACTGTCATAGCTGGCTTAGATCTGCCTATGGTACAAGGAGCTCCAAAGGCGAGGCAGACACCCAACATTAGAAAAGAGCTCTCCTTTACACGCTTGTATCAGAGAAGCTGCTAATAGAGGGTGAGAAATGCAAGGATTTCAATTATGTCCTGTAATAGAGCAAAGAGAAGCTCAAAAAAATCTGCTTAGGATACATACTCCCATATCATTTAAGTTACTCAAAAAATTAAAAACTGCTTGTGCTCAGTGCGGTCCAAGGGCTCCATACACTCAGGTGCTATTTTAAAAATAGAGCAATAAAAGCTCTGCCCCCAGGGGATTAAATGCAGATAGCCAAAGCTTGTCTGTCAGAAAAACCCTATCTATTGTAAAAAACCAAATTTGCAAAACAATGTCAGGCCACAGCTGAGAGAAACAGGGCTCAACAAGTTTCTATTTCATATGAAATGCTTGCAGGTGAGGGACCTCATACAGGGGCAAATCAACAGACTTTAATACGGCAACATATGTCCAAATTAATACAACTGCCAAAAAAGCCTAAAATAGGCTTCCATCTTCTAACAGCCAGGCTGAGAAATTGTCTAATATAAGACAAGGACCAATTAAATTATTTCAAAACTTTGTCTCCAGACTAACACAGACATCTAATAGGTTAACTGGAGACACAGAAGCAGGACAGTTAATAAACAGCTAGCCTTTAAAAACACTAAGGCTGTATATAAAGTGGCTCTAAGACATTTTAAAAAGCAGGGTAACAGTGTAGATTATATTCAGATTTGCACAGATATCGGCCAATCAAATACACTCAGGGTCCCCCAAAGATTCCAGAACCCCTAGACAGTAGGCAGCAGTCTAAAAACCATGATGCCCACATTCCCAAGAGATGGGTTGGGGTTTTTGGCCATTCTGTTGGTTATGGATGTTCATCATCATTTTAAGGGGGTTGGTACAAGTTGTTATTGGTCATGATCAGAAAAAAAACTGAAGATTAGATTCAGGGATTTCATTCTGAAAAGAAAAAGGGGAATACAGAACTGACAGGATAAAAGGGTGGATTAATGAATCTACTTTTAAACTAAAAAAGCAACTACTAGTCTTAAATATTTTACTGTAGTATGAATTTTGTATATTAATACAAATCTAAGGTTATTTTTGTTATATGTTTTGTATTTATGTTTCTACTCTTGTTTAAGATATTTTGGTATACTGATACAAATTTAAGGTCATTGTTGTTAGAAAATACTTGTAGGGCCCTGGTCTGCCCTTATTCCTGGGGCGCATCTCGAGGACAATTTCTGGTCAACATGACCAAGCATTCAGCCCTTATTCCTGGGGCGCATACAGTTTCTAGTCAGATGACTAGCATTCTGTTAGTTCCTGTATTTCCCCTGCCGCCTGGTTAAGCATTCTGCTGGTTCCTGTATTTCCCCTGCCCGGCCTGGTGATTAGCTGTAGGGCATTCACTCCATTATTGATATGGTAATTTCCCACCTGCCTGGGCAGGGGTCCTAGTGCTGCAGATAGCTAGATAAAGACTCCCCCAATGCTGGTGAACTGGCATTCACCTGATCTGAATGACCCTGGTCTCTCTGTGTCTTCTGTTTAATCTCCAGGCCTTGCCCTACTCGCATTTGGTACAGTATCGAGGGTGTAACACCAAAACCTGGTGTTACAAATACTAAACAAACATTTCTACCGTGTTTTTTTTTTTTTTTTTTGGTTTGTTTGTTTGTTGTTCAAGACAGAAATTATCTGTCTCTTTGGAGCCTGTCCTGGTATAGCTCCTATAGACTGGGCTGGCCTCGAACTCACAAAGATCCACCTGCTTCTGCCTCCTGAGTGCTGGGATTAAAGGCTACCACCACCCAGCTATATTTCTACTGTTGTCTAAGGTATTGTACCTAAGGAGCTCATTTAACAATGTAATGTAAATTCCTAGACATTGAAAGTTATTACTAGCCGGGCGATGGTGGCGCACGCCTTTAATCCCAGCACTTGGGAGGCAGAGGCAGGTGGATCTCTGTGAGTTCGAGACCAGCCTGGTCTACAGAGCTAGTTCCAGGACAGGCTCCAAAACCACAGAGAAACCCTGTAAAAAAAAAAAAAAAAAAAGAAAGTTATTACTACAAATTATTTAAGATAATAAAAAATGCAGGTTAGTAGTTAGTCACCAATAACAATCAAACTTGTTGTCATGTTAGATATGTTTTTAAGGTCAAACACATATATTTTAGATAGACAGGTGGTCTTCAAACACTTCAGAGATCTACAGGATATGGCATTTAAGATATTTAATATGTTTTAATAAAATAAGGCTTTTCACGACAGTGAGACACATCTGCTCCTGGTAGCACCAATCTACTTCGGAGATGATGGGCACTGAAGAATCTCCATATGGAGTTTGCTTTCTTTGTGGCAAAAGTTAGTCACTGCGCAAAATACTATCCTTGCCTTGACTTCTGACAGTATTCTCTCCCAATTGGATGAGCAGGAAACAAAAGAAAGCAACTGCTGAACTTTGTCAAGACAAGACACTACAGTCCTTCAAAATTCCTGCTTCACAGAGAAGTTTGTCAGATAGTCTAGGCCCATAGGCCAAAGATGGATGCCCCAACATTACAGAGGAACCTTGGGTGACTGTCCAGGCAATCAGATGTCTCTGTCATTTCTATAGTTTTAGAAGTTGTTTGCTCTGCACTTCCTGTTTACTCAAGTAGTATTTTATCCTTCTCACATCTCTGGAATTGAAGACAAGATAGTTATATAATTACAGTTTCCTTTGTTACTAAATTCAAAACAAACAATCTTACATAACAGAAATTTATAAAGGTAAAAAAATAAAAGTTTAAGTTCTTTATATAGAAAGATGTTTTAAGATCTAAAAAGATATTTTTAGGACAGTAATACAAGTTATGACAAAAAATGGTTTAGGATTAAAACTTTAGACTAACATAGGATAGATGATAGATACAGTGCTTTCTCCAAGTCTGCAGAATGCAAATGGACTGGACACTATGGATGTAATTCTTACTTGATAATTGTTGTTACTGTATATAATTTTACTATATTATAGTTAAAATCTTTCTTTTTTTGTTTAGACAAAAAAGGGGAAATGTTGTAGAATAGTCTTTTTGCACACTGTGAAGATGTCACTCTGACTGGTTAATAAAAAGCTGACCAGTCAATAGCTTGGTGAGATTTCTAGGCACAGAGGATGCATGAAAGAAGGAGAGAGACACCAGGAGATACAGAACAAGCAGGATGGAAAATACAGAGATGAGGTAATGAAATCACAAGGCAGAAAGTAAATTACCAGAAATGGGTTAATCTAAGTTATGTGAGCTAGCTAAAACAAGTCTAAGTTATTGGCTGAACTTTCATAATTAATAAGTCTGCATGTCATTATTGGGGAGTCAATGGTCTTGATGAAAAGGTCTAACTGCACTCAGTGATTAAGAGAATTGGCTGCTTTTGACTTGGGTTTGATTCCCATCACCCACATGGTGGCTCACAACCGCCTATAACTCTAGGTCCAGGGGATGGAATGCTCTCTTTTTACCTCTGTGGGTATTGCACTCACATGCATAAACCCACACAGACACAGGTACACATAATTATGAAATAATAAATCTTAAAATAAAAAAAAGCAACCTCAAAGCTCACTTCCCTGTGACATACCTCCTCAAACAAAGCTATACCTTCTAATCCTTTCCAAACAGTTCATAAAACATATGAACCTATGGGGGTCATTTTCATCCAAACCCACACATTGACTGATGGGTAGTCTCATCGTCTGTGGGGATGGAAACATTCTGCAATGACAATGTTTGCACAATGGTGTGTGCTTTTAATTGCCACTCAACTGTATACTCAGAAATGGTAAAAAAAAAAAAAAATGGTGAGCCAGGTGTAGTGGCGCACACCTTTAATCCCACCCAGCACTTGGGAGGCAGAGGCAGACAGACCTCTGTGAGTTCAAGGCCAGCCTGGTCTATAGAGTTTGCTCCAGGGCTATCAGAGAAACCCTGTCTTGAAAAACCAAAAGAAAGAAAGAAATGGTAAACATGGTATAAAAGCACAAGGGGGCCTTCAGGATGGCTCAGCAGGTAAAGGTACTAAGTTTGAGCCCACAAGGCAATGGTGGAAGAAGAGAACAATTTCTGAAAGCTGTTCTTTGACCACACACTCCACACACCTCCCACAACAGCACAAACAAATGTAAGAACAAGTAATTCTTCATACAATGAAAAATAAAATGATTAAGTACTGATCCATGCCATCAAGTGTCTCCATTATGTTCCCCAGAGAAGCCAGACACAAAAGGCCCAAGCTGAACACTGCATTTATAGGAATATCAGAGCAGACAAGTACAGAGACCAAAGCAGAACTGGAAGGAGGAGAAAAGTATGCTGATTGCCAATGCCTGCAAAGGTAGCACTGCCTGAGCCTGAAACACACCAGAAGCCACTGAGCTCCATAAACTAAGGGGGGGATTAGATCCACGGTCATTGTAGCGTCACTCACAACAACCAAATATGGAGCCAGCCTAGATGTCCATCAGCAGCGGAGGGGATGAAAATGTGTTTCACATACACAAGGACATTTCATTCAGCCATAAAGAAAAATCAAATCAGCCTGGCATGTGACGCACACCTGTAATCTCAGCATTCAGGAAGCATCAGCAGGGGAATCTCTGTGAGTCCAAAGCCACTGGACTGCAGTGAATTCCAGGCCACCCAGTGCCACATAGTAAGAACCTCTGTGTGTGTGGAGAGAGAGACTCAGAAGTAACCACTCTTCTCTCTCATAGGCATGATCTACACTGAGGTGTGTGTGTGTTGAAGGAAGAAGGAACTTAAAAGGAGAGAGAAAGCTGGGCATGGTACGTAATCTTTGATATCAGCACTAGGAGGCAGAGACAGGCAGATTCTGAGAGTTCGAGCCCAGCCTGGTTTACAGAGCAAGTTCCAGGACAGCTAAGGGTACACAGAGAGAGACCCTGCCATGGAGAGAGAAGTGGGGGTAGTGAGGGAAACAAGAGAGAATAAAGGGGGAAGAGGAAGAGACCATATTGCAAGTTTTCTCATGTGCACACAGATACAAATACACACAGCAGGAGGATTACAGGGAAAGAAAGGGGGCAAGCAGGAGAGAGAGAGAGAGATGGTAATAGAGATGAATGTGAGCAAAGTGCAGTAATATATACGAGAACGTCACAATGAAACCCATTGTACACGGAAACATTCATAAAGACGTTATTACAATTCCAAATGAAAAGAGGACGTTTTGGTCTGTGGCTTATATCAGAATACCATGATTCTTTCAGAAAAGCTGCGCTGTGTGAGACAAAGTCTGAACGGTTAAGTGCTAGCAGCACCTACCTCGGGGAAAGGTCTCCGGAAGTGGTCCCATTTCAGCAGCTTCAGGTAGGCATAATTCTGGACAGAAACAGGGGTCAGCACTGGAGCATCCCCTGAGCCAGCAGCCCCTCCCCCAGCCGGCAGGGCATGTTTGTACTTCTGAGTCAGAAGGTCATTTGAGGCCTCCTCCAGCCACTGGGTGACAAAGTCCAGGGAGTCTGTGGAAAACAGGGCTGTGTTCATCACTCTGACACTTGCAAGGGCACTTCTTGGAATTACCTTAAGAAAGAGCAGCCCGACAGTGAAACTCAGGATTGAGAATGAACTTTGGAACCCACAGAACTCAATCCAGATCACAGCAATGCTCAGCACTAGCTTCACGACCTCAGACAAGTCTCTCTGAATAGAAGGGGGTGGCGCACGCCTTTAACCCCAGCACTCAGGAGGCTGAGGCAGGCAGGTAGGCAGGCAGATCTCTGTGACTATGAGGCCAGCCTGTTACACAGAGAAACCCTGTACTGAGAAACCACAACACGACAAGCATGACACCGGCTTCACAGGCTGGTGGAGCTCAAGAGCCAGGTCTGCCCCTTCCTCCTTCCTGTCTTCTCTCGTTCTTATCACTGCATCAGATGACTGCAGCTCTGAGGGATGGTCCCCAGACAAACAGGACAAGACACCAGCTGGAGCCCCTGTGTACACTTGCACTGACGGCTGTATCAGTCAGGATTGCTCACAGCCTGGTGGTGTCTGCTGTGTAACTCACCGCATGGGGAGCACGGCCAGTGGGGCCCTCAGTGGTCTCCGGGGCTTGCTTGCTTGCTTGCCTTTTTTTTTTTTTTTTTTGGTTTTTCGAGACAGGGTTTCTCTGTAGCTTTGGTGCCCGTCCCGGAACTAGCTCTTGTAGACCAGGCTGGCCTCGAACTCTCAGAGATCCGCCTGCCTGTCTCCCGAGTGCTGGGATTAAAGGTGTGCGCCACCACCCGGCTTCCGGGGCTTTCTTTAGCCGAGTAACACAGCAGGTCCCCCATAAGAACACAGTTCGGAGTAAAAAGTGCCTCTTGGGAGAGCGGCACCCCTGGTGGAGGCCTCCTTCAGAGCACACAGGCGGCTGGGGCTACAGAAGCTGTCAGTTCTTCCCAGGTACAAGATGCCCTGCAAGTAGCTTTGGTCCTGACTGCTGAGCCATGGAGCCTCACCCTGCCTTTAGTCTTCTAGAGACAGCCTTTCTCTGTGGCTCCAGGCTTTGGAAACCTCGGTGGACAAGTACTAGACTCTGATGACCAGGGAGAGGTCTATGCAGGCTCCTGTTCAGTAATTCAGTGCACCTGAGCTCCTGGGGCATGACTCCAGCATGCTCCAGCCTATGGACCGTGTCCCCAGGTGCCTCCAGAGAGACAATGGTGTGTCAACCTCCTTCCACTACTTCTATTCTCTCTCTCCACACCTGACCCCAAGCATCCACCTGAGGCTGCAGGAACTAACTTTTGGGGCCACTGAATTAAGAAACCTGGAATGTTCGGGTGGAAGCTCCATCCCAAGTCCACGCCTCCGAGAAAGCCTGCCAAACGATGACCCCTCCCCAGAAGTGCTCAAGACCACTCCTGCAGAGAACAAATGTGGTTTCCAGTCTTCCTTTTCTGCCTCCTCTCTGGGGGGTTGGAAAGCATTGCTATCGATTCAACCTGGGTTTTTTCTAATTGGGTTTGATTTGGTCTGATTTGGATTACTGAGAGGCTTATGAAGTCAGGAACTTTCAAAGGCCTATGTATGCCACTGTCCAGCTCAGTCATGAGAAGCCACAGCAGCTAACATGACACCAAGCCAACAATGGAAGGCGCCACTAGCATTCCACTTACTTGGCTGCTTCTCCAAGACCTCCTGAAACTTCTTCCTCTCATACTCGACAGACTGCTGCATGAGGTGCGGCCTAATGCTAGTGATAGCAAAGTTGGCCATGTCTACTTTCATTAGGTCTAACACAGAAAATATTGCCCTGAAAAAAAAATGAGAAGATTTAGAAGCAGGCAGTAGTGACAGAAGCACAGTTTAGAGGAAAAGAGATGCATGTTTCATCCCAGAGAGTTTAAAGGAAAAGAGATCATGTTTCATCCCAGAGAGGGCAGCAGAAGAGCCATGTGATGCTTTAATCCCAGCACTTGAGAGGCAGAGGCAGGCGGATCTCTGTGAGTTAGAGGCCAGCCTGGTCTATAAAGCGAGTTCCAAAATGCCTGGCTCACAGAAACAAAGATATGGCTATCCATGTAAATGGCTAAGANCTCACCAGCCAAGGCTTAATCAATTAATTCTTTATTCTCTACTACCCTATCTCTTCCAGGTTTTTCCCTGCTTATCCTACAGGCAACATAACTTGGAAACTTACTCTTTTTTTTAAATATTTTATTATTTATTATGTACACAATATTCTGTCTGTGTGTATGCCTGCAGGCCAGAAGAGGGCACCAGACCTCATTACAGATGGTTGTGAGCCACCATGTGGTTGCTGGGAATTGAACTCAGGACCTTTGGAAGAGCAGTCAGTGCTCTTAACCGCTGAGCCATCTCTCCAGCCCTGCTTGCTTTGTTTTTATGAAAGGGTTTCTCTATGTAGCCCTGGCTGTCCTAGAACTCACTCTGTAGACCAGGCTGGCCTCGAACTCACAGAAATCCACATGGTTCTGCCTCCCGAGTGCTAAGATCAAAGGAGTGCATCACCCATCACTGCTTAGCTGATGAAACTGAACTCTGAAGGCGTTTGAATTTGTAAAGACCATGGGACTTTTAAAGTGATTACATTTTATATTGTAATGTTAATATTATTGTGCTATATTGAGGATAGAGAAGAAAGAAAGGTTCAAATTGGAAAATAATGTTTGTGTGTCAAGCTGACCACGGGTCAGCTGTGCTGGCTAGTTTATGTCAACTTGACACAGCTAGAATCACTAGAGCGGGACCTTAGTTCATATCCCAGCACGTATGTTGGGAGCTTTCTGACCTCCTCAGGTATCTGCACTCACGTGCGAATTCCCTCGACAGGCATAAGTATAATTTTAAGAAGATAACAATCCTTTCTAAAAAGTAATACAAATTTGGAAAACAAACACATAACTAATGGCTTGAAAGAGTAAAATTTGCCTGGCAGTGGTGGCACACACCATTAATCCCAGGGCTCCAGAGGGAGAGGCAGACGATCTCTGTGAGTTCGAGCCAGCCTGGTCTACACAGCAAGTTCCAGGACAGCTAGGGATACATAGAGAAATCCTATCTCAAAAACAAAACAAAAAGCTGCAAAAATTTAAGGTGCTTTTAACTCCCTTTCCCTCTCCCTCTGATCGTCACACTTGATGCTGCCTTTCCGGCCCAGAGCAGGTTCCTTGGCTCCTGGAGGCCTGAGGAAATACAGGGATCTTAACCTGAGCTGAAGCTCCTTGGTACTCGTGCTTACACAGATCGATTCATTTTCTAAGCAGAGAATGAAAATTAGCCAGGTGAGGTGGCGCACACCTTTAATCCCAGCCCTCTGAAGCAGAGGCAGGAGGGTCTCAGTAAATTTGAGGCCAACCTGGTCCAGAAAAGCCAAAACTACATAGAGAGACCCTGAACAAAAGAACAAAAATTAACTTTCTCCTTTCTTCCTTCCTCTTTCCCCAGTTTCTGTGTTTTAAGAGGTATTTTATGCTCTAGTTCAGTGGTATAATTGCCAATTCACTCTGTACCCAAAGGACAAACTCCTGACCTGCTTCTGAGAACGCCTTCCATTCTGCCTGACCTACACCATGACTAAAGATAGCTAAGTGCCCAGCTCGGATAGCTAAGTGCCCAGCTCAGGAGACAGTCAAGAACCCAAGGCTCAGGGGCTGGAGAGATGGCTCAGCAGTTAAGAGCTCTGGCTGTTCTTCCAGGTTCAAATCCCAGCACCTACATGGAAGCTCACAGCTGTCTTTAACTCCAGTCCAGGGATCTGATACCCTCATGCTGGCAAAACACCAATGCATATCAAAATAACAAGAAGCAAAAAAAAAAAAAAAAAAAAAAAAAAGGCTTGCTGGGTATGGTGGTGCACAACTTTAATTAATCCTAGCACTCAGGAAGGAGAAGCACTTGGATCTCTGTAAGTTTGAGGCCAGACTGATCAACAAGACAAGTTCCAGGACTACACAGAGAAATCCTGCTGCAAAACAAACAAAACAAAAAACCCCAAGGCTCACATGCAGATGTGGCCCTGCACAGAAGCAGGACTAGGATCAAATGTGCTCCAGGTCCACCGCCCTTCAGAAGCACAGCCTTCCTCTCCAGGCTCATGTGCAGGAAAGGATGCATTTGGAGTCCCCCTTCAGCTCACAAATCCATACCAGTCCACTTGTCCTGAGAGGCATGTCATCTCTACTGGAAACACTCCAATCAGACTCTTAAGGCCACCCACAGGGAAGCAAAAACCATCAGAAACCTGCCCATGTGCAACTGCTGACTTACAGTAATCCCAAACATGTTCATACAGTGCTTTCAAAAACCGGGGGCTGGAGAGAAGGCTCAGAGGTCAAAAGCACTGGCTCTTTTCCAAAGGTCCTGAGTTCAATTCCCAGCAACCACATGGTGGCTCACCATCATCTATAATGAGATCTGCTGTATGTATAATAAGTAAATCTTTAAAAAAAAAATCCAGGTGGTGGTGGTGCACATCTTTAATCCCAGAACTCAGGAGGCAGAGGCAGGCAGAGCTCTGTGAGTTCAAGACCAGCCTGGTCTACACAGCTAGTTTCAGGATAGCCAGGGCTACACAGAGTAAGCCTTTCTTGAAAAACACAAAAACAACCAAGTGGTGGTGGTGCACGCCTTTAATCCCAGCACTCAGGATGCAGAGGCAGGTGGATCTCTGTGAATTCGAGGCCAGGCTGCTCTATAAGAGCTAGTTCCAGTACAGGCACCAAAGCTACACAGAGAAACCCTGTCTCAAACAAAACAAAACAACCAACCAACCAAACAGATCTCCCGACGTTAGTCCCTTAGTACTAGAAAAGCAGTGGCTGTGAGTGGCAGGATTTCTACATTCCTGGGTTTTAGATGTTTGTTTTAGAAACATTTTTGAAATGACCAAGTCCCTAGACTTGAAGTGTAAATCTGCAAATAGGTTTTCAACAAGGTGTTCTGTGATGGATATTTCCATACCTGAAAAGAGGCACTATTTCCTTAATGTCCTTTAGTTTCTTCACTTCCTCATCTCGAGCAGGTGCACACAATGTTCCCATCATGCCAATAATGAATTCTGCCAGCTTGGAAATGTCTAGGGCCCCATTCTCTGCTTCCTGTTTTATCAGTTCCAGATCCAAGACCTCGGTTATCTGGTTTCTTAGTCTAGTGTGACCAGGCAGCAGGAAAGACAGCAGAGTCTACAAGAGAGCACAGCTAAGCTCAGACAGCGTTTCTTAGGCATCAGCTTATGCACAAAAGGATCTATAATTGTTCAAAAGTAAAGGATCACCAACTGCTATTATGATGCTACACATATTTTTAGCCTCTTACTTAACAAATCTATAGACAAACATGCACATGAATCATTTAGAATAGCTATTTAAGCCTTGTTTATATTCTAGCAATTGCCTGGATACAAGAAAAAACTAGAAGTTAGTTGGTTGGTGTTTGCTCTTTAAGGAAGGTCTTGCTGTGAGTGCAGTACAACCTGGCTACAAGCTGGAGACCATCTGCCTAAGCTAACCAAGTGCTGGGATGATGAGTATGTATTGCCATGTGTGGATAAGAATGACTGGGGATAAGCAAAGAAAAATATGATTGCTAAGGAAGCCTGTGGGCCAACTACTGACTCCCATTTTTCCAGATAACAGGTCTTCAGTGTGAATGGTAAAGCCACTGCAGAAAAAAGCCCTTCCACATACAGCCCTCTCTATCCTATCCCAAGGCGCAATTACTTCTTGGTCAACATAAACTAAATGTGTCCATATCTAGTAAAATTTATAAATACTCTATATTTCATAATGTAAGTTTTGTTGTCTCTAAGCAATATGAACATTTTCTTTGTACAAAAGTAGTGTCTTTGGGTTATCACAGTTTGGCTGAAAAAATTTTTTAAATATTTATTTATTTATTTATTTATTTATTTATTTATTATGTATACAATATTTTGTCTACATGTATGCCTGCAGGCCAGAAGAAGGCACCAGACCTCATTACAGATGGTTGTGAGCCACCATGTGGTTGCTGGGAATTGAACTCAGGACCTTTGGAAGAGCAGGCAATGCTCTTAACCACTGAGCCATCTCTCCAGCCCCCTGAAAATTTTTTTAAAGGGGCAGCGGTGCTAAGTCAAAAGTACTCAATCCAAATTCCTTCAAATGACTTTGTAATCTCAATCTCTTTAGAGTCTTCTGGAATAGCAACACAGGCTGGATGAACACTCCCTAGGCACGAGTCACTCTTTGCCTCACCTCTTTGATCTCTCCTACAAGTTTGATGGCATGGTCATATGTTGGGGGGTCTTCACTTAGCTGGACACTCAGGCAATCCCAGAAAGCTTTATGTACAATCTCCTTTACTCTCTTCTCTAAGCTGAAGACAAGGAAAAATAAAAAGACAAACGCAATATAATATATATATGTATATATATGAATCTAAATTATTTTCAAAGTCATAAATTCTATGGCTGTAGGGTAACAAATCTTCAAAACCATAGGAACCAAGGAAAGACGTCCCAGACATAAGCTGACGACACTCTAGCTACTTTCCCTCTTAAGAGTGGGCAACATGAATCCAGTGAATAGCGTGTAACAGTGCCATAAGGGGAGACGATCAGAGGCTGGAGAGATGGCTCAGCAGCAAAGAGCATTTGTGTTCTTGCAGGCAGAGGATGCGGATTTACTTCTCAGCCCCCACCCCCTCCCCCACATGATGGCTCATACCATCTATACATAACTCCAGTTCCAGGATCCAACACTCTTCTGACCCAGTGGGTACCAGGCATGCACATGGTGCACATATATACATGAAAAAAAAAACACATAAAATTTAAAAAATTAAAATTTCTTAAAAACTGGAAATTTTAGAGTTGCTAATTTTATTTTCTCTGACCTTGGCAAGTTCCTGCGATACATACATGTGAATAGAGGTGCCCACAGAGAGCAGTTCATACACTTAACCACTGAGCCTTCTCTCCAGCCTTTTTATTATTACTATTATTATCTTGTTTGGTTTTTGATTTTTGAGATAGGGACTCATATAGTCCTGGCTGGCTTCTGAATTGCTACATAGTTGAGGATGACCTGTAACTGACCCTCCTGCCTCCACTTCCTAGAGCTGGGATTACAGGCATGTGCCACCTCCCCTGGCTTCCTTATCTTCACACAGTCAATCCGGCAAGGGATGCCAGTTAGAGCTGCAATGCAGTGACAGTCACAAGGAAATGGATGAGACCCGTGCTGCAAACAAAGGAATGGCTGAGCCCTCACGGGGAAAAGCAGGCACGAAAGCTTCCACAGACTCCAGACTCTTTCCTTGTATCCTGAAGCATCTGTGGTTATGAGACATGTTCACATGTTCCTAACCTAGGAATATTTTTAGCACTGATGTACAAAAGGAAGAATGTCTTGATCACACTGGCACTGAATGGGAAGCCATTCCCAGGACTGGAAATGCTCTAGTAAACAAGTCCACACACGTACCTGCCTTCTGCTAATTCAACAGTGTTAATCCGGAAGTCTCCATTTACCACAATTTCATGGGCCAGAGCCATGTTGGTGACTCCTTTCGCTGTTTCTAGAAGCTCCTCTACAGTGACAAGCCGAGGAGGACTAGCTGTAACAAAAACCCAGTTTAAGAAGTTTGTTAAGCTAAGGCCTGCGACAGCAGCTACAACAATATCTGGACCCCAACATTTCAAACAATAGGTTTAGCTTTTTCTTTTTACGTAGAATGCTAAAAGTGACGGGTACTAATATAATCACAAAACATATGTATGTATGTTCCCACTAAGACTGCTCAATAGAAAATAGCACAATAAATTGGGATGAGAACTTAAATTGCAGGTTTTCACTGTCTCAGTAAGCTAAAGGTTTATGTTCTGCCTCTGCTAATTCCTTTCTTTCAAAAAGAAAAATATACAGATTTACAATCTTTTCAGGTGTCAGTGAGATGACTCAATGGGTAAAAGGGTCTGCTGCCTATAGTGGCATATTATTTGAGTTTTGATAAATCTTGCCTGAAGACCAGAAGCAAAGCTAAAGCCACTAGAGGTCAGGCAATGGTGACACACACCTTTAATCCCCGGGTTTGGAAGACAGGTGGATCTCTGTGAGTTCAACGCCACCCTAGGCTACACAAGTTCAACACAGAAACGAATCCATGTGGTGATGGCTCACACTTTTAATCCCAGTCCAAGGAAGTCACACATCTTTAATCCCTGTACTAGAGTGAACATAAAATGGGAAGAGAGAGGCTTGGCTGCTTAGTTTGTGGTTGCCCAACCTTGGTAGAGGAAAGACTTCTCTAGTGACTTCGCTGCTTTGTTTTTCTGGTTTTCAGGTTGAGCCCCAATTTCTGTCTCTGGGCTTTTATTATTTGTGCTACAGCTGCCAAATCTGTTGATTTGAGTCCCATCCCTGAAACCCACATGGTAGACAGACAGAACTGAATCCTGCATGTGGTCCCTCTGACCTCCACACGTGTATTGTGGCATGTGTGGCCATAAGCACTCACATGTAAACACAAATTTTAAAAAGATTTCTTTCTGCTTCCATAAACAACTTACTTTGGCATTAACACTGATATTTTCAAAATTAAACTTGCATTAAGTCTTAAACAAGCTTAGAATCCATACGCTGGGGTTCATGAGATGATACAGCAAGTAATGTCCTGGATCACAAGCCTGACAGCCTGAGTGAAATCCCTGGGACCCACATGATGAGAACCAAACCCACAGCTGCCTTCTAACCTACACACAGACACGATACACACACACACACACACACACACACACACACACACACACACACACACACACACACACACACTAGTAAAATTTTTAAAAAGAAAAAGTTAACCAGGACTTGGTGGTGTATGTCCTGCAATTCCAGAACTTAAGAAGTAGAGGCAGGAGAATCAGGAGTTCAAGGCTAGTCTCAGCTATGTAACAAGTTCAAACCAGTCTGAGTTCCATATGATAATATCTCAATATCAAAACCTAGTACAGAATAGACAGGCTATAAGATCTCTATGGCTTGCCAACAAAGAGGTCAGAGGTAGGGGATATTAGAATTCTATAGGATACAGACCTGCTAAATCAAAACCTGAAGAAGTCTCCAGGATTTCCCCCTCCCTCACGGCTCTCTCACGCAAGTCCTGTAGCTTTTGTTCCTGTGCGGACTGCAAAGCCTCGGAACTGTTCTCAGTTCTCTCAATACAGCCTGAGATTTATCTTCCACATCCAAAGTTCTGAGAAGATTCTCCCCTAGTGTTCTAAACCAAGGAATAAGGGGTAAGTTTACTCCTAGGGAGCCAGAGGCCATGCTTCTCCAGATTTAAACTAGAGGAAGTGAGGGAGGCTGGCTGCTGGCTTTAGTGTCTGGCAGGACAGAAGAATTTTACTTGCACAGGATCTCAAGCTGATACTGTCGGCTGGGAGCTCTGAGCTAGAGACTTCTTAGTCTCCTGAGATCGGGATAAGATAATGATAAACAATGCTGCTGGTCTGCCCAGGGTTTAACAGATGAAAAACTCTTAGGTTAGAGAAAAATAAATTTTCTTCTAACTTTTTTTTTCCTTTTGCTTCCCATTGCCTCCTGAAAAATGAAGCAACTCTAAGAGCTGGCCATATCCTGTTTGGTTAAAAAACAAATCTTTATTAAATTGCACACGGGGAAGTTGTGGAACTATTGAGAATCCTTCCTCACAAAATTCTTAGCATTTCCAGAAAATATTAATAAAAATACAAAATAAAAGTAAAATTAATGTCATACATATTAGTAAAATATAAACATGTCCCAAATAACCACAGAGAAACCCTGTCTCGAAAAACCAAAAAAAAGTCCCAAATAAAGCCTAGATAATATTTTTTCAATTCTTGATATTATGAAGATGTCAATTTTCTCTAAATCTATTGACTAAATATATTCTAACCAAAACCCCAACAGGCATTTTTGAAATTTCCCAATTGATTTTAAAATTTATATGGAAACGCAAAAGATCCAGAGCACCAAGAAGACTTATGCTGATTTCAAGACTTTCTGTGAAACTGCTATAATCATCAAGACTATAGGGTTTTTTTTTTCTTTTTTTATAAGATTTATTTATTTATTATGTATACAGTGTTCTGTCTGCATGTATGCCACCAGACCAGAAGAGGGCACCAGATCTCATTATAGATGGTTGTGAGCCACCATGTGGTTGCTAGGAATTGAACTCAGGACCTCTGGAAGAGCAGGCAGTGCTCTTAACCTCTGAGCCATCTCTCCAGCCCAAGACTATAAGGTTTTGCATACAGACAAATAACTGACAGAGAATACAGAAACAGACTCAAGTATAGGAAGAGAGAGAAACACACTGACACACTCACGTGTGTGTGTGTGTGTGTGTGTGTAGTCAGAGGACAAGCACAATATTTTTAATAAAAATATCTCTAAAACAATTAAATCCCCATATAAAAAAGAATGACAGCCAGGCAATGATGGAGCATGCCTTTACCCAGCATTCAAGAGGCAAAAGCAGACAGATCTCCAAGGATCTCTGAGTTCAAGGCCAGCCTGGTCTATAGAATGAGTTTCAGGACAGCCAGGAATACTTAGAAAAATCTTGTCTTGGGGGCTGGAGAGATGGCTCAGAGGTTAAGAGCATTGCTTGCTCTTCCAAAGGTCCTGAGTTTATTCCCAGCAACCACATGGTGGCTCACAACCATCTGTAATGGGGTCTGGTGCCCTCTTCTGGCCTGCAGGCATACACACAGACAGAATATTGTATACATAATAAATAAATAAATATTTAAAAAAAAGAAAGATCTTGTCTTCAAAAACTAAACAAGACAAAACAAACAAACAAACAAAACAAAACAAAAAAGAAAAGAAAAACAAACCAACACTTTGCTAGGTGCTGTGGTACACAACTTCAATCCCAGGACTAGGGAGGCAGAGGCTGGCAAATCAATGTAGGTTCAAAGCTAGCCTGGTGTACTCAGTGAGATCCGGGACAGCATGGGTTGCACAGAGACCCTGTCTCAAAACAAAAACAAGAACAACAATGATATAATTTTTTTTTAAAAAAAGACCCAATTCTTTCCTCCATGACAAAGAACTAATTCAATGTGAGTTAAAAAAACAGATGGAACAGCTAACATGATAAAACTTTTATGACAGAAAATCTTTCTGATTTTATATTAAGTGATTTTTTTTATGATACAAAAAAAACCCCTCAAACTATAAAGAGGAAAGGATAAATTAGACTTCTTTCTAAAACTTGTACTCTGTGAAAGATGCTATTAGGAACATGGAAAGTGTAGCAGGCAAGGTATCTGATGCCTTTAATCTTAGCACTAAGGAGTAAGAGGCAGATGGATCATTATGAATCCATGGCCACCCTGGTCTACAAAGCAAGTTCCAGGACTGCTGTGGAACAATCTTTGTACACTGTAATATGTATTACTCTCACTGGTTAATAAAGAGCTGGACAGGTAGAAGTCAGGCAGGACTTGCAGGCAAAAAAGGGAATACAGGGAAGAAGGGGAGTCTCAGGAGTGGTGAGATACAGAGAGAAGCACTGTCAGAGAATAGGTAAATATGGGTTAGTTAAAGTTGTAAGAGCTAGTTAGTAATAAGCCTAAGCTATGTGACAAGCATTTATAATTAATATTAAGTGTCTGTGTGGTTATTTGGGAATTGGCCAGCAGTGCCAACAAAAACACTCTGCTTACAAATGGCATTCTCATGTGGGATACCTACATCCACGAAAGATCTGAGAAAGCTTTAAAAAGGTTCTAAACAAACAAAAATTGAGCCAAATGTAGCTTCCTAGTCTCATGTCTCTCATGCTGGCCACAGTACAGAGACCTGTCTCTTGGCAGCTGCCTGCAGAATGGAGCCAACTGCCAACCACCATGCGCTAGCACCACACACTCAACTGAACAGTGCCAGCAGCTAACATAGCAATTTAAGATTTGTCTCATACAATCAAAAAACAATACAGATGCTCAGAGAAGACAGATCCAGATGGAAAAGGAGAAAATGTTGAGGGATAGTCTTTGTACACTTAAATATGTATCACTCTCATGGGTTATATAGGCCAGAGTTGACTGACCTGTAGCCAGGAGGAAGAGACTGGGTGGGACAGCCAGACTAGGAGAAGGCTGAGAAGAAGTGCAAAGTCTAAGGGTCCCAAGCAAGATGCAGAAGAAGGAGGAGATAAGCATGCCATACTGAGATTAGGTACTGAGCCACACGGTAGAACATATATAGAAATATGGGTTAATTAAAGTTGTAAGAGCTAGTTAGTAATAAGCCTAAGTTATTAGCTGAGCATTGATAATTAATATTATGTCTCTGTATGGTTATTTGAGAGCTGGTTGGTGGTACTGACAAAAATTCCGTCCACAGGACAGCCAGGACTCTTACACAGAGAACCCATCCAGAAAACAACAACAAAATAACATGGAAGGTGTGTCACGAGAGAAAACACAGGTAAAGCACTCGACAGAGCACACAGTCAGCTCTGTAAGATCCCACAATTCAGTAATAAACAATTAACAACAATAAGAGTGGGCAAAAGAGTCATACACACACTTCTTCAAAGAAGACGTACAAATGCCTACAAAGTTCATGGAAAGATGCTCATTGCCATTAGAGAAATGCAATAAACCCAGTGTGAGCTACAATTACACATCTAGTAGTGCTGGCCAGAAGCAGGAAGACTGACCATACCAAATATGCTCAACACCGGCACAAAGGTAGAGTGTCTGGACTTATATGTGGAGTGTGATAGAAAGCAACAGCCAATGTGGTTTCTCTGTGTGTGCATGTGTGTGTGTGACTTGGGGCCAAAGGTCAATCCTGGATGTCATTTCCCGGGAGCCATCCATCTTGTTTTTTGAGCAAGGTTCTGGAACTTGAAAATTACCAAGCATAACAGGTGGCCAGCAAACTCTGCAGCTCTGGCTGTCTCTGGTGGAATGTTCCACTATACCTAACTGATTTATGTGGCTTATGGGATTCAAGTTCAGGTCCTTAACCTTGGGCAAACACTACCAGTTATCTATCTCCTCGGGCCTCCTTGTAGTTTCTTATAAAGCAAAACATACGATTACCACGTCCCAGAAACCCCACTCCTAATCCACTACCCAAGAAAACAGACAGTAGGGTCATATAAAGACTTGTACTCATATATAAATAATCTTATTCATAAAACCTTGATAAATCCCAATGTCTCTCAATTACAGAAAGATAAAGAAGCTGTATATCACCACAAATGGGATGCTACTTGGCAATAAAAAGGAACTACTGTTAAATGCAAAACCACAAATTTCAGATGAACTCTCTCTATTGACAGCGTCAGATATAAGTAATCATTGTCACTAGAATTCCATTTTTAAAAATATTTTAAAATTAATGCAAGTGCATTGTATGTGTATACATGTGCATGCCACCACACATGTGTGGAAGCTACAGGACAAGTTGTGGGAGATGGTTCTCTTTTCCTGATGTGAATCCCAAAAACTGAACTCGCGGCATGAGGCTTGGCAGGGAGCACCCTTTCCCCACTGACGCACCGCATCAGCTGGGTTTATATCAGATGGATATAAACTCCATCCATATAAAGTCATACAAACAGCAAGACTATACCGAAAGCAGATCAATAATTACCAAGGCTATGACAGACAGAGCGGTTTGCTACCGAGTGTACCAGAAGATTATGGGAGTGATGACGATATCCCAGCAGCCCAAGGCTGTGAGCAGTTACAAAGGCTGCGCACTCCATTTGTAAAGTTCTAAGGCACTCAAAGATTTGAGCTGTATTTGTGTGTCTGTGTGTGTGTAAATATATACACACATCTTTTTTGCTTGTTTGTTTTTATAGACAGGGTTTCTCTGGGTAACAGCTCTGGCTGTTCTTGAACTCGCTCTGTAGACTACGCTGGCCTCAGAGGTCCTCCTGACCCTACCTGCTGAGTACTGGGATTAAAGGTGTGAGCCATTACCACCCCACTAATTTTTTAAATCTTAAGAAAAACATACACAAAAACAATACTTTGGTAGACATATAATTTTATCAATTTATTAAACATCAAAGAAAATTTGCATACTAATAGATATGCTTATAAAAATATTTTATATAATTAGTTAAATCTTGGTTGAATAGTTGATACTGAAGTATAGCATCTTTAATGCTTTTCAAAGTTGATCAACATCGTGACTTTGTAATTGTTTATACTAAAAACATTGCTTTATATATGTGTTAAAAATGGCAGAAACACATTAGGGTCCTTTAAGAAATTGTTAGAAATTTTGTCCTAACCTAAATTTTAATTTTTAAATGAGCATCTTTTTTTTTTTTTTTTTTTTTTCCCCCGAGACAGGGTTTCTCTGTAGCTTTGGTTCCTGTCCTGGAACTCCCTTTGTAGACCAGGCTTGCCTTGAACTCACAGAGATCCTCCTGCCTCTGCCTCCCAAGTGCTGGGATTAAAGGCATACGCCACCAATAACCAGCAATGAGCATCATTTTTAACATCAGTTTTGTTTGTTTGTTTTATTGCTTTGGTTTTTCAAGACAGGGTTTCTCTGTATACTCCTGGCTGTCCTGGAACACATTCTGTAGACCAGTCTGGCCTTGAACTGAGAGATCTGCCTGCCTTTGACTCCTGAGTGCTGGGATTAGAGGTATGTGGCACCACTGCCTCACACAAACATAGATTTTAATAATGATTTTTAAAAGAATTGTATGTATCTATAATGATACACTGGTACCCAAAGAAGGGTTAAAAAAAAAAATTGGATTCCCTAACAGCTGTGAATCACCCAACCTGTGTTTTTTTTTTTTTCTTTTAACAGCTTCTGGCTCCCTAAATACTCTTGCCTTAGACATAACCACCTGTATTTTCAAATATCGTAGCCTAATACTAACTTCACATTAATTTAGAGCCATGCCATCATTGACAGAATGCTAAGAAGCAAGTCTGTCCTTCACAGAATAACTGAGAAGATAAACCAAAACCCCTTCTTTACTAGAAACCATGTGTGCAGTCTATGTCTCGTTAGTCAGTTTTTTGCTGCTGTAGGGAGTACTGGATAAACCAACTCCTTAAGAGAGAGCTGTTGAGTGTGGTAGTTTACGCCTGCAATCCCAGCACTCAGAGGCTGAGGTTGTTAGGCCACATGAGTCTGAGGCCAACTCCAAGGTGAGTTCCAGGGAAGCCTCGTCTGCAGAGTGAGACCTTAACTCATATACATACATACATACATACATCACACATAAAAGCTGAGAGCCAAGCACAGTAGTACAAGTCTGTAACCAGCACTTTGGAAATGGAGACAGGAGGATCAAGGTTACCCTTAGCTACAGAGAGAATCTGAGTCCAGCCTGGGCTATGTGAGTCTGGATCTCAAACATTTGGGTTGGGGGTTGGGGGTTGGCGTACAGTTTGGTAGTTCCAGCCCTGATCTAGGAGATCCATCCTGCACATGATGGCAGCAAAAGGAGGATGAAGAAGTGGTTGGGCCCCAAATGTCCCTCGCAGGGCAGTTCCCAGAGGCCCTCCCTCCTAAAGTTTCTCCTCACAGTGTCACAGCTGGACCCCAGCTTTTAACACAGGGGCTATGGAGAGCATTTCAGACTCAGGACACAGCGTCCACACTACAGCACTCAGCCCCCGTTAGACATGCAGCAGATGACGTCACACTGGTAGAGTGACAACCTCCGACCTTACTGAGCACTTACTGCATCTAAGCACTATCTGTAATGCCTTACAGGAACTCAGCTGATGTTCACCACTGCCCTAGGAGACAGAGTGCCTCAAGATGAATGCGGAACTACCTTCCTACCTTCCTACTGACAGGAACTCATGCACGCACACCAATGTGGGCTACTTTCATCAGACTATGTGACCATAAACTAAGAAAACAGGACCACTTGTAGGTATAAGAACACTCTGATGACTGATAAATTATTCAGGAATGACTTTAATTATTTTGGAAACATACCTCAAAACCTCCAAATCTGTGTCCTTCCTCCCAGTCTGCAGAACAACTTGGTTTACACCTCGATAACATCAGCACCAACATTCTTAGACTATGACACTCCTTCTTAAGATCTGCATTTCTGGATTTGCTTCAAAAGGTTTATGGGTTCTTAAGAAAAGACCTGAGCCGGGCAAATATTGGCTACTCCTTTCATCTAGGAGGCTGACTCCCTGCTGGGGCCTAAAAAAAAAACCGATTCCTTCCCTCAGCAAACTGCATCCCCTCTGCCTGTGGCGACCAAGCCCTGGGGAAATGAACTTAGGGTGTGGCCAAGCACTAGGTTTCTCTCTTTCAACCGTGTAAGCACAGTTCTGGCTCGGAGGAGCCTCAGACTTTGCATTCCTTTAACCAAAGCTGTAGTTTCCCTCTATCCCCGTTTCTCAGACTACGAAAGAGAAAACGGAATGCCACTGAGGCTAGAGAGAGACAGGAACATTCTGCTACTATTCGAAAACTTGAACTTCTCATGCAATTGCAAACCCATAAGTGATGTGGGAGTGATTTCTTATTAATAAAGAAACTGCCTAGGCCCATTTGATAGGCCAACCCTTAGGTAGGCGGGGAAAACAGAAGAGAATGCTGGGAAAAAGAAGCTGAGTCAGGGAGTCGCCATGATGCTCCCACACCAGACAGATGCAGGTTAAGATCCTCCCTGGTAAGCCAGCTCGTGGGCTACACAGAATATTAGAAATGGGTTAGAACAATATGTAAGAGCTAACCAATAAGAAACTGGAACTAGCCGGGCCAGGCAGTGTTTGAAAGAATACAGTTTCCGTGTAATTATTTTGGGCATAACCTAATCATGAGGGCGGCCGGGTGCCGGGGACGCAGCCCTGCCGCTTTTACTTCAACACATAAGGAGCTAGGCTGCTAATTATTGGCAGTCTTGTCACACCAGGGGAACTTAGTTCGGAGCCACAGGCACAAACAGCACACAGAGCTTTCAGTCCAAGTCGTCTGCTTACAGTGAGGTCTTCCCACTCTCTGGGGACTAGGTGCGTCCGACTTTACTTCTTTCTGCAAGGCTTCATCAGAACGTTCCAGAGCACCTCCCAGGCCTTGCTCAGAGTCACTCGGCTTCGACTCTCCTGCTTTGTTTCTGTGGGACTTGTCGAGGTTTTCAGACATCCTCAGTGAGGTCTATTCGCTGCCCTAGGAAAGAAAGACAATGAGCCAAATGGGTTCAGACCGTATCAGTAGCCGAATGAGCAACCCCTTTCATTTATACTCTACCTCGGTGATAAAGACACTTAACCAGTGACACCTGGAAGGCTTCGAGAAGAGCTGGAATATTTGGGCCCCACTCCTGAATACCATGTCACAAGGAGGAAGGGGGCTAACACTGACAGCTTCAGGTCCATCAGAGGGAGTGGTGATTCCATCTTAAGTCTGTATTCAGAGACAGTGTTTCCATACATAGTCTCTACTGACCTTTAGCTCTCTACCTCACCCAGTCTGGCCTTGAACTCATGACCTTCCTGCCTCCAATTCATAGATGCTGGAACTACAGACGTGTACCACCATACCCACCTGAAACTAACACTCTTTACCTTCATGGCTGGGAGCTAACAGGAAAAGCCCTTGGAAAGCTGGCCTGGTTGTGCACTCTTGTAATCCCAGCACTTGGGAGGTGAAGGACAGAGCAACTTCAGGACCAGGGTCACTTAAGTCAAAACGAACAGCACCAAAATGCAACTCATTGGAAACAACGCTTCTGGCCACCTTTCAATACTGTGCTGAGGAGATGGATGGCTTCTTGTCTTTGTGTGGAAAAAAAGACCTGGGAATGGGGGTGGAGGAGATGGCTCAGTAGGTAAGGTGCTTGTTATAAAAGCTTGAGGACCTGAATTCAGATCCTTAGAACCCACTGAAGCCAGGCACACAAACATGCCTGTAAGATACTCAGAGTTGATCTCTCTGGCTTCCATGTACAGGGGAGTACTCACGCACAACCCTTCCCCTAGATTCTAAAAGAATAACTGGGAGAGACAGGCAGATCTCTGAGTTTGAGTTCAGTCTCATCTTTATAGCAAGAGTTCTAGAACAGCCCAAGCTACATAATGAGACGCTGTCTCAAAAACTAAACAAGTCAGATAATAAATAAATAAAAGGGAGTGACAAGTAGTACTTTCTAGACTCTATAAAGTATTTAAGAGAAATGCCTGGGACATATATGCATATATATATATACAAACATATATATATATGGGGTGTATATGTGTGTATATATATGTATGTGTTTCCAGAGAGGGTTTCTCTGTGTAACAGTTCTGATTGTCCTGGAACTAACTCTGTAGATCAGGCTGACCTCAAACTCAGAGATCTGTCTGGCTCTGCCTCCCAAGTGCTAGGATTAAAGATGTGCACCACCACTGCCTGGCATGTATTTTTACATAGTTGCTAATCAACAGAAAGAGCATATGAGTACAGCAGGAAGCACCAGCAATCACAATAAATGTGACTGGGTTTCCACTGAATCAGCTGCTGAGAAGAACAGGAATATTACCTGACACTCCAGTCTGGACCAGTCAATAAAGGCATTTTTCAAAGGAGTTATTTTATGTGTATGAGTGGTTTTGCCTGCATGTGTGCCTGTGCATTGCATGTGTACCTGATGTCCGAGTTGGTTGGAAGGTAATAGACCCCTAAAACTAGAGTTACAGATGGTTGTAGGACAACAGGTGGGGGCCAGGTGGTGGTGGCGTACACCTTTAATCCCAGCACTCGAGAGGCAGATCTCTGTGAGTTGGAGGCCAACCTGGTCTACAAGAGCTAGCTAGTTCCAGGACAGCTAGAACTATTACACCGAGAAACTCTGTCTTGAAACACCAAAAAAAAAAAAAAAAAAACGACAACAGGTGGATGCTGAGAATCAAACCTTCAACATCTGGAAGAGCAGTCAGGGCTCATAACTGCTGAGCCAGTTCTCCAGCCCAAGATTTGTTTATTTTTGTTTTATGTGTATAAGGGTGTATGAGGGTTTACCTGCACATGGACTATGTGTGTGTAGTGCTCACAGGAACCAGAAGAGGGCATCAGATCCCCTGGAATAGGAGCTAACAGGTGGTTGTGAGCTACCTAATATGTGTGCTGGGAGCTGATCCTGAGTCCTCTGCAAAAGCAGCCAGTGTTCCTGACGGCTGAGCCATCTCTCCAGCTCCATAAAGGAGGAACCTTTTAATTACATTAAAGTTTCTTAAGTCCTCCCTACCCTTCTCTATTCTTAGGACATTTCTAGTTAAGAAAGACAACATTTTCAACATTGAAAGTAATTATATCCAGAAAATGACAAACTATTGTCATAAAAACTAATTCAATCAAATTACACACTTGGAAGGTAATCGAGAATCTAAAGAAATGTTGGCTGTTTTAAGGAGATTTTGGCATACTTTTCTTCAGCAATTAGAGAGAGAAGAATCGCTTGGTTCAGTTATCTAAAATCTCAAGAGACTTCTATTACATAGAATAAAGTTACTGGAATTGAAATTTTCAGGCCTGTTGTGATGGCCAGTCTCAATTGTCAACATGGTGATATGTAGCTTCTTCACCTTGGAAAGGACTGTGGTGGTATTTTGTTTATGATCTAACAAATAAAGCTTGCCTAAAGATCAGAGTGCAGAGCTAGCCACACTAGCTAGCCACAGAGGCCAAGCAGTAGTGGCATACACCTTTAATCCCAGGACTCAAGAGACAGAAGCAGATGGATCTCTGTTAGCTCAAGGCCACCCTGGGCTACAAAAAATTGATCCAGCTGGGTGGTGGTGGTGCAAGCCTTTAATCCTAGCACTTGGGAGGCAGAGGCAGGCGGATCTCTGTGAGTTGGAGGCCAGCCTGGTCTACAAGAGCTAGTTCCAGGACAGAGACCAAAAANAAAAACCTACAGAGAAACCCTGTCTCGAAAAATAAAAAAAAATTGATCCAGTCTAAAATAAAAAGAAACAGAGCTCACACAAGGGTGATCCAGCACTTGGGATTTCATGCCTTTAATTCCAGCACTAGGGAGGTGGATACAGGAGTGATATGGCTGGGTGGAGAGAGGAATATAAGATGGGAGGAGATAGGAGCTCAGTGCAGTCAGTCTGAATCAGTCTGAGGAAGCAGTCAATTTGAGGATGCAGTCTGAGGAGAGAGTTTGAGAACAGGACCACCCCTTGGGTCTGAGCATTGGTAGAGGTAAGAACTCTAGTGGCTGCTCTGCTTCTCTGATCCTTCAGCTTTTACCCTCTGATGCTGACTCTGAGTTTTTATTATTAAGACCAAAGAGAATTCATGCTACAAAAGACGCTGTTGTGTATGATGTTTTGTTTTTTTTTTTTTTTTTTTTTTTTGGTTTTTTTGTAGCCTGTCCTGGAACTAGCTCTTGTAGACCAGACTGGCCTCGAACTCACAGAGAGCCGCTTGCTTCTGCTTCCCAAGTGCTGGGATTAAGGGCGTGCATCACCACCGCCTGGCTGATGTTTTACTCTTTTGGCCTTTTGGGAGGCCCGCCACCTGGTTCCAAATAAATCACACACGGAGGTTTATTTTTAGGAATGCCCAGCCTCAGCTTGACTTGTTTCTGGCCAGTTTGTCTTAGATTGTCACACTACCTTTTGCCTCTTTCTCTGTCTCTGTATTCCTTACTTTACTTCTTCCTCTGTGGCTTGCTGTGTAAGCTGGGTGGCTGACCCCTGGTGTCTTCTCCTTGGCCTCCCATAGCTCCTGTTTATCCTCTCTGCCTCCTAACCCTGACTATCCTTGCTCCTGCCTCACTACTGGCCATTCAGCTCTTTATTGGGACCAGCAGGTGTTTTAGAAAGGCAAAGAATCACAGCTTCACAGAGTTAAACACATGCAGCATAAACAAAAGACACATACTTTAAATAATTTTCCCCAACAGGACCTTCTATGAGAACTGTCTAGATCAGGCTGGCTCACGGGAATGCCTGTGAGAGATCAATTATGCTGAGATGGGGAGCCTCTCCCGCATGTGGGCAGCACCATTTCCTGAGCTGGGTTCTGCTCTAACAAAAGGAGAGGGGACTGTACACAAGCATTTGCTGCTGTGTTTCTTGACAGAGAATGTGATATGACCAGTGCCTCATGCTTCAGCTGCAGGGACTTCCACTAAATGGCAGACAATAGCCCTGGACTGTGAGCCAAAATAAGTGCCGAAGTAGCTTTTGTCATCTTTTTGTTGATTCGTTTATTTATTTTTGGAGGCAGGGTCTCACAAGCCTGGCTGGCCTGCAACTCTATAGAGAGAACAGGCTGTCACGTCACAGAGATCTGCCTGCCTTTCCTCTCAATGGCTGGGATTAAGGGCTACCACCAAGTCTAGTGGCACCTCACCTTTCTAATCCATAGCCCCCTCCCCTTTGGAGAAAGGGTCTTAAGCCACATAGAAAGTTATGAAGTTAACTAGGTTGGTCCTGAACTCGGATAGCTCCACCTGCCCTTACTCCTAAGTTCTGGGATAAATGCGTGTTCCACCACATCTGGCCTTACTCCTGAGTTCTGGGACAAAGGCGTGTACCACCACACCTGCCCAATCTTTCCTTCCAAAACCCATCTCTTCACGGTCCTAAATCCTACTAGAGTTTGGAAGTGCAACAGACCCAATGTACAACATCACCTACAGATTTCATAAGAAACAAAAACACACCTAACTTACCCTCTTCACATGCGGAGGAGTTGCCCAGACGATGAAGAGTGGGTGCAGAAAGGAGAAAAGCAAGACTCCTTTGAACTCAGCAGACTGCCCCCAAGACCGCGCAGGTTCTGTCTCCTCCCAGGGCACGCCCTTCAGCCCTGTGTTTACACTTTTCTCCAAAGTCCTGCAGGGCTGGTGGCTAGACCGCTGGCATCCATCCCTGCCTTAAATTCCAGCCAAAATACGGTTATTTAAAGAGGGATAAAAGATGAAAACAATCTAGCCAGAGAGAGACAGACATGTTTGCAGGGAGCTACAAAAAAACACAGTAGCATGACTTGGCTATTCTGAATAGCAGGAGGGAGCTGAGAAAGCCTTCCCAGAAAAGATGACACGTGACCTATCTTTGAAAGGAGTAGAATTTCACCCCATTATAAAGTTGGAGGGGGGCGGGATAGAAAATGGGGTATTTCATTCCTCTGGCAGAAGCCATGGCAACTGAAATGGAAACGGGACAGGTAAGGAAGACGGAAAAGAGGGGATGGGAGTCAGATGGGGAAAGTGCTAATTGGTACTTAAAAAACAAAACGAAACCCTTCGCCTAGATCAAGAGCCAAGACCAACCATATTCTCCACAAAGATTCTGTTCCTATATCTGCACCACCCCCAACCCCGGCAGATACCCATCTGTTGATAGACATAAATCCCCGTGTCACTGTTGTGATGTCACTGTATTTGGGAGAGGTTGCCCAAGGTGTTTAGGGTAACACTGGACCTGTGGTTTGCCACTTACAATATCTTTAGTAAAAGTGATCAATTTTTAATAAAATATCCTATTCTCCATCACTTCTGAGATCTGATTCTGGCTCTTTAGAGTGCGACTTCAGCTTTCTACGGAGTTGCGTACCTCCTCATTTAACGCTAAGATTACATACACAGCGACCACAGGCTGGTACAACCACCCTTTCACGACCGGCAACTCTAGTTAAAGAGCTGTAGCATCCCGGGGCTACTTAACTGCTCCCATTCATTCGCTCAACCACCATAAAATCCTCCCGGTACCTAACCAGGAAACCGAGGGGAGGAGGATCCTGGCACGGGGACACACATCTGTCGGAGCTGCACGCGGGCCCAAGCTGAACACAAAAGAATCCTCCAGAAAGGATCTCTCAGGGAAAGAAAGATCTCTGGCCACCGGCGCGGAAACCGCGTCCACCTTCCGTTGTAAACAGCTGTTTAGGCGGGCGAGGGAGCGGCAGAGGCGCGGCGGGAGGACGGCCTGGAGGGTGGGCCTCCACCCGCCCCTGCCTCCTCCTCGTCTCCACCCGGCATACCCGGGACCCGACCGGCCGGGAGAGGCCAAGAAACGCCGGTGCTTTCGCCTCGCGCCCCCCGGGCTGGCCCGCTGGCCCGCGCGGCCGCCCCACTCACCTGCCGCGGCGTCGGCGATCTCCCTGCGGTCGCTCCCGCTGCGAATCCCGCGGGCTGGCGCCGCGAAGGGGCGGGAGCGACGCGCGGCGGGCTGGGCGCCTGGGCCGCGACCCCTCCGGTCCGGACTGCCTGGCTCGTCGGGGCCGTCCTCTCAGCCCCGCTGCGGGGGGCAGCCGCCACGGTGACCGGTCCTCAGAGCCTGGCTGTGCACAGGAGGCGGGTGTGAGCCGGGATGCGCCTGCCCAGCGTAGGGCGCCGCCATGTTTCTGTACGGCATCAATGCCGCTGTCACGAAGGGGCTCTGGGTGGGTCGGAGCTGAGCCGCACCGTGTTTTTGTGTAGAAATGAACCAGCGCGGGGTGTGAAGCGGGGCCTGGTGTGGGCCGAGGGCCGCGGGGAAGGGCGGCTCGAAGTCGCTCACGCCGCACAGGGAGGCGCCATGTTGCTGTACTGAAAAGCTGAGGCGCGCCGCCTGAGGAGCGGGAGAAAAGTGGAGCGGGGGCGCGCAGTTAGTCAAGGGAAGCGAAAGGTAAAGGCGCCCGAGAAGCCACCTTCCTTGCTAGGACTTTGAAAGTTGAGTTTTTTAATCATCTACTCCAACTTCACTCCCTTGTCCTCATGTTGGCACCACCACCCTCGCCCGCATACTTAATTGCGTCTCAATGACACAGACGCCGTTTGGATTCCGAGCCGAGTGGACCCTTCCGTGTGTGTAGGTGACCGAGGCTTCAGCTGAGGCGATGAAAGTGGGGGTGGGCTGAGGGGTTAGGCACTGTGGTTCCCTAGCTCCGCTGGGTCTGTTCATAAACTAGATGAGCGCTCAGAGCAGTTGCGTTCCTAAAAGGAAGATCATTTCCTCTAAACAACACGTCAGGACAAGCCCACTTGGAGTTCATCTCCTTAGGTCCATGAAGTGGGGGCCCCCGTCCTGATCATTGCTGCACCAAGAAAACTACCTCCCACACACCTTCAACCCTGCAGCGCTAAAATACCAGACTAACTACACCAACAAATACTTTGTTATCGGCCTCGATCTTAAATAATAAAAGACATGTGACTTAACTGTTTTTAACGCTTTATAACAGCTCATAAATTATGCATTTCTTAAAGCAGAGCTGCAAGTCCTCTACCTGTAGCCTATAAAATGTGGGTTTATTTAAATACCTAGGACAAATGGGATCAATGCTTTCAAACTCCGTTAAAGCCCATGTTAATTATTATTAAGATATTTAAGCCTGGGTATAGTGCAGTGTAGCGCTCTCAAACCATTTACCAGGAGGCACATTGTTTTTCTGTTATAACAGATGGGCTTGCTGCTCTTCCGGAGGGCCAGAGCTCGGTGCACATGGTGTGTGGCTCACAACTGCATGTAATGTAACTCCAGCTCCAGGAGATCCCATGCGTTTTCATCTCAGCGTACGAGCATGCATGCGCCTGCGCACACACAAAAGCACACATAAATAAAAATCTTTAAAAACGGCGCTAGTGAGATGGCTCAGTGGGTAAAGTGGCCTGACACTAAGCCTGTTGCTTTTTTTTTTTTTTCCATCATAATTTCTGGGACCCACATTGAAGGACACAGCAGAGGTCTGGAAGTTGTCCCTCGACCCTTGAGAATGGGCTCACACGCACACTAACTATAAATACATAAACAAGCAGTCCTGCGATGCTGAGGGGGAGATGGCTCCGCAAACATTTGACAGGCAAGCCTGGCAGTCGGAGTTGACTCCCAGAACCCACATCAAGGCCGAAAGAGAACTGACTTCACAGCGATGTCGCCTGACCTCCACGTGAGCCGTGACTGGTGTGTTCACACACAGTGTGCCCACACCGATTAAAAATACCACAGTTCTCAGATGATTCACTTTAGAAGAACACAGCTCAAGAAAGTCAACTAATTGAACATTCAGTTCTTGTAATAGGTCTTTCTTGGTAGGACTTTCTTTTGGGACCTCCAGCCCCCACATAAGGACACGGAGATTTATTAATTATGAAAACTTGGCCTTTAACTTAGGCTTGTTTCCAACTAGCTCCTGGAACTTAACCTGTTTCTATTAATCTACATTCTGCCACGTGACTTTTTACCTCTCCTCTGTTCTGTATGTCTGACTCCCTTCTTGTCTCGCTGGCATCTCTCTCGAGCACCCAGAATCATCCCGAGTTCCTCTCTCTGTTTGGAAGTCCTGCCTAACCTCTCCTGCCTAGCTATTGGCCATTCATCTCTTTATTAAACCAATCAGGTGACTTAGGCAGGCAAGGTAAAACAGCGACACATCTTTACAGTTTGCTCAAATATTCTGCAACAAATTCTATCTGAATTCAGAGTAATGTGCCCATACCTAGTTGGTGAGATTTGTTTTTTAAATGTATTTTATTTTTAATTTAATTTTACATTCCAAACAAAGTTCTTTCTCCTACCCCACCTCGTGCCCCTTACCCATCCTATCCCCTATCAACTCCTCCCGACAGGTAAGGGCTCCTATGGGGAGTCAGCACAGTTTGGCACATTAAGATGGAGTAGGACCATGCCCCTCCCCTCTGCATTAAGTCTGAGCATGGCATCCCCTCACAGGGAATGGGTTCTAACAAGCTCGCTCGCTCTTCCATTTCCATGAGCTTGGTTCAGCTGTCTCTGGAGATCATGATCTCAATCTCCCTCTTTCATGTATTCCCTCCTCCCTCTTGACTGGATTTCCAGAGCTCGGCCTGGTGCGTGGTTTTGTCTCTGCTCCATCAGTTACCAGAAGAAGGTTCTAGCTTCTCTGGAGCTGTGGACTGTAGTCTGGTTATCCTTTGCTTTATATCTAATATCCACGCATGACTGAGTATATACTGGGTCTTTCTGGGTCTGGTTACCTCACTCAGGATGGTTTTTAGTTCCATCCAAATTCCATCCAGCCTAAAAATTTCATGATGTCATTGCTTTTGTTTGTTTTGTTTTTTGAGAGACCTCTCACTATGTAGCTGTTGGCTGGCCTGGGACCCCCTATGTAGACCAGGCTAGTCTTAAATTCACAGAGATCCACTCGCCTCTGCCTCCCAAGTGCTGAGATTAAAGGCTTGTCGACCAACAGGAGCAGAAATTCCAAAACTGTGTCATCTGAAAACTATACAGGTGATGCCGGCAAGAAGAATGAAACATTTCCCAGGTGATTCCACCACGCAGCCAGAGGAACGCAGAAATACCCTGAGAGACATCTGCTTTCCTTGAAGAAAGTTTCTCCAACAAAGTGTCCCTTGGAAAAGGATAGGACGATACCAAAACCATTCCATTCTAATTTGGGATGATTCACCTGTAACCTCTTAATACTGAAAAATGTTCCTTTAAGTATTATAAACATTCACACATGTACCAGTCTGACCTTTGGCAGTAAGAACTGGAAACTCAAACTAACCTTGAGATAAAGGGAGTTCAATGCCAGGCTGTGGTCTGGAAGGAGAAAGGAACCAGCTGTCCTGTGGGTAAGTTGCTGCAGTCAGCCCCCTGCAACATACAGGATTTCTCTACCTGCTCCCTGTTTCTGTCTTGGTGCTGCTCCCTTGTGACTTAGATTTGCCTGGATAGAATTCGGCCAGTCAGGATGACTTTTGCATAAAGCCTGTCTCCTGTCTCTACAGGAGGCTGCCTTTAGGTGAGGCACTTGGCCTCAGGATCCTCTGCCGAGTAGAGGCCAAGCTCACAGTCACCTAAGCATTGAGCACACACATGGGGCTAGGCCCTGTAGAAGGCTTCATGGCTGAATGACTGAGAGCACCGAGCTGACAGGAAGGACGGTTCTAGTAAGCCAGCGAAGTTCCCCAAGAGTCGCACTGGCCCTAGGGCTTGAAGTTTATGATGTCTTTAGAAAATGATGATTTACTGATGTTTTTCTGTAGGTTTAGTGGCTGCACATGAATCTACTGATATTTTAATTATCATCTGTGGCCCCTTGGGCCCACAGCACCCTACTAGCCACCCAAGCCATGGCCTGGAGGTTCTTCTAGTCCTGCAGCCTGGCTCTGCTCAGTCTTGATATGTAGGTTAAAACCAAGTCTCTGTTGTTCTATTTACCAACAAAGACTTAGAAATCAAGTGTGGGGGTGAAAATCTGCTAGATCAGAGAGGCTTGATTTTATTTAATTAACACAAACACAAACTCGGGGTTCAGTTTGACTATCCCTTAAAATATCCTTTTCCTTATTAAAGATTTATTTTATGCACATGAGTGCTCCATCTGCATGTACGACTTTGTGCCAGAATCTGGCATCAGATCCCACTAGAGATGGTTGTGAGTCACCAGGTGGTTGCTGGGAATTGAACTCAAGACCTCTGGAAGCAGTCAGTGCTCTTAACTAAGACATCTCAGGGCTGGAGAGATGACTCAGCGGTTAAGAGCACTGGCTGCTCTTCCAAAGGTCCAGAGTTCAATTCCCAGCAACCATATGGTGGCTCACAACCATCTGTGATGAGATTTGGCGCCCTCTTCTGGTGTGCGGGCATACATGGAGGCAGAATGTTGTATACATAATAAATAAATCTTAAAAAAAAAAAGACATCTCACCAGCCCCAAATAGTCTATTATTAGACCAGCTGGTTCAATGGTAAAGGTGATTGCTGCCGAATCTGATGGCCTCAATCTGACCCCAGGCTCACATGATGGAAGAAAACTCCTCTTCCAAGTTGTACTGATCTTGACATGAACACTTGAGTGCACTCACACACACACATGCATAAGCAAACACAATATTTTTTAAATTCTTATTAAGTTTGAGGTACGTGGCCTTACTGCAGCCAAGGTCTGTGTTGATGTTTGTGACTCCTGTTGCCATGAAGGCTATATGGATTCCTGGGGTCTCAGCTGCCACCTGGGGCCATGTTGGTGCCATGCTGATCTGGGTGGCCTGCACCACCACCTGGTGACATCCAGACCCAGGCTGTAGCCAGGGTGTGCTGACATACATGGCTCTGGTTGCCACAAGTGCCATGCAGATTCCCAGGGTCTGGGTCACCGCCTGGGACCAGGTTGGAGTCCAGGGGCCACACTGCCATCTAGTCTGGATGGCCTATGCTGTCACCTGGGGCCATGGTGATATCCAGACCTGGGCTGTCGAGGACCATGTCTGGGTTCATGGTTCTACCGCAGTCAGGATCTGTGTTGAAGTCCAAGGCCCATGTTGCCACTAAAGATTACATGGAAGTTCGGGGTAGGGCTGCAATCAGTGGTCTTGGTGGTATCTAGGGGCTGTGCTTCCACTCAGAGTCAGAATGTCATCGGAGCCCAAGCTGCTGCCTAGGACCAAGTCTGGATCTGTGGCTCTGTGTCAGCTGGGGTCTGTGTTGATGTCCCATCTCACCTCAGGGGAACACAGGAACCATGTGAGATGAAATCAGAGGACCGACCTGCCATTTGCTGGTCCTGGGATAGCTGGCCCGTCCCTCACCATAGGCGAGGGAAAACTGACCCTATGGCATGGGTGTAGGGGAGCTAGTTGGCTCTGCCCCTTGCTGAGGGGGTGGTTCCAGTGGCCCGGACTAACCAGCCTGACTATCACGCAGGCCCACAGCCAGGCTTGGGGTTGGCCTACTCTAACATCTACCCCATCTAGGACCTGCTGGAGCTCATGAAGGGACTGGTCCTTTGGAAAGATACCTGCAGGATCTCCATGACTTGGGGTGGCCATGGGACATCCGAGAGGAGTTTCAGTGAGGAACCAGTGATGATGGTGAACCAGAGACCAGAGGTCTTGAACCAGACTTAATTGCAATCAAGTTTCACAAAAGTTGTGCTACACTGAGGCTCCAATGCCACCAGGATGTGAAGAGGTGCAGATGTTGGAGGGGCAGAAAGATGCGGGAGTGAAGTAGTTTTTCTTTTTGTTTGCTTGTTTTGTCTTTGTTCTGTATTTTCTTTTCCGGGGCACTGAAGGGATAAGGGGAGAATACAGAGGGCCTGGGCCTGGGAGGTGAGCAGAATTAGGAGATGCATGATGTGAGATTCCCAAAGATTCAATAAAGAAATTGTGAGGAGGAGGAAAAGGAGAAAGGAGGAAGAAGAGGAAGGAGGAAGGAGGAGGAGGAAGGAGGAGGAGGAGGAGGAGGAGGAGGAGGAAAGAAGGAAGGAGGAGGAGGAGGAGGAGGAAAGGAGAAGGAGAAGGAGGAGGAGAAGAAGGAGAAGGAGAAGGAGAAGAAGAAGTACTTTTAAGTACTTTGTGGCAAGTTGCCTCATCCCCACCCCAGACAAGATCATGCAGTGTAGTTCGGGCTAACCTGCAACTCAATCTTCCTGCTTCAGCCTCTCAAGTATTGGGATTACAACGGCCATCACAGCAGGCTTTAAGCTGTGATTTTTATTTGATGTTTTCCATGAAATTAACATTCTGTTAGAATGTTGTTTCTACCAGGTGCTGGAGCCATGGATCAGCAGTTAAGAGCACTGGTTGTTCTTCTACAAGACCTGGGTTTGATGTCTAGCTACCACATGGCAGTTCACAACTGCATATAACTCCAGTTCCGGGGAATTTGAGTCCTTCTTATGACCTTGGTAGGTACCACACACACACATTGTACATAGACATGCACACAGAATAAGCAAGCAGACAAACAAAAAAACACAAGAACAAGCCAGACATGGTGGTGAAAGTCTTTAATACCAGCCCTTGGGAGGCAGCCGCAGAAGGGATCTCTGAGTTCGAGGCCAGCCTGGTCTACAGAGTAAGTTGCGGGTAGCCAGGGCTACACACCCTATCTTAAAAGAACAACAAAAGGCACGAAGCAATGGTAGCAGTTAGAAACTGAATGTTCCTGTCTTTTCCTGAAGTGTTAGTTCTGGTAGCCCAAGAGTTGTGCTTTAGTTATGTGCAGAACAAAGACTGCAGCTCAGACAGTGTACAGCTGCTCTGATGACTATGTGGACCTCACCAGTGTAGGCTCCTTCCGCAGACCTCCTCTCCCGCTTAAGCTATCATCTCTTTTCACTTCTTTTAAAGCTGCCTTTTTATTAAATGTGCCAAAGACCTGGCTTTCCTAAGATAACTGGTACCATATATATTATAGCTCTCAGCCTTCTGTTTGAAGGGGAGCTGATATTAGTTATATCAAAAAATAAGAAATCACTCATGGTATGCCAGAGGATTGGGGCATTCTTAAAGTCTTCCCTACCACTTTAAAAAAAATTTTCTATTACACTGACTTTGTATGTGTGGGTGGGTATGTATGTTATGTGTGTGGGCACCTGTGCCACGGCACATATGTGGTCAGAGGGAAATTTATGGAAATTGGTTCTCTCCTTCTACCATGTGGGTCCCAAGGATCAAACTCTGTTGGGGAATATTATTTTCAGGTGTGTGACTATTTCTGTTGCATTTGTTTAACTCTGTGAAGCTGTGTTCCTGTGCCTGTCTAAAACACCTGATGGTCCTAATAAAGAGCTGAGTGACCAATAGCGAGGCAGGAGCAAGGATAAGCAGAGTTAGCAGGCAGAGGGTATAAACAGGAGCTACGGGAGACCAAGGAGAGGAGGACACCAGGGGCCTGCCACACAGAAAACCACGAAAAAGTACAGAAAGGGATACCGAAATAGAGAAAGATAAAAGCCCAGAGGCAAAAGGTAGTCAGGTTAATTATTTAAGTTAAGAAAAGCTGTCTAGAAACAAGTCAAGCAAAGGCCAGGTATAACTAAGAATAAGCCTCTGTGTGTGATTTATTTGGGAGCTGGGTGGCAGACCCCTCAAAAAGCCAAAAGAATAAAACATGATAAAATAGAACTCAGTTCCTTAGGCTTGGTGGCAGGTGTCTTTACCCACTGAGCCACAGCAGCTCTTCTAAAGAACACATTTAATTGGGATGTCTTGCTGACAGTTCAGAGGTTCAGCCCATAACATCATGGTGGGACATGGGAGTCCCACCTATGTGTGCAGGGAGATGTGGTGCTGGAGAAGTAGCTGAGAGTCCTACAACTTGCAGGCAACAGGAAGTGGACTGAGTATCACACTGAACAAAGCTTGAGCATATATGAGATGTCAAAGCCTGCCTCCACAGTGATACACTTCCTCCAACAAGGGCATACCTTCTTCATAAAGCCACACTTCTGAATAGTGCCACTCCCTTTGGGGGCCATTTTCTACCACCATATTCTATCTCAAAAAAATGAAAACAAAGCTAACGAAAACCAAAAACATATCCTTACTAAATATGTAGACTTCCTGTTAAGTACTTTTATTATTAGGTGTATTTATTTTATATGAATGAATATACAGATGTGTACGTTGTGTACATTGCCCACAGAGGTCAGAAGAGGGCATTGGGTCCCCTGAGACTGGAGTTACATATGGTTGTAAGCCATGATGTAGTTGCAGGAGCCTAACCCAGGTCTTCTGCAAGAGCAACAAGTGCTCTTAACTCTTAACTACTGAGTCATTTCTCCAGTCCCAGTACTTTCTTACATAAATATATTACTCCTATATCCTCTAAATTCCTATGATTTTCTATATAAATTGAACATAATCATAAACCAACTCACCTAGTCCTTAGCATTAATACACCAGCTGAGCAATGGTTTTTGATATATAGGGTATAAAATTTTTATTAAGTACAACTTCATATATAGACATCCAAACTTTTTGCTCTTAAAATAAACAGTGAATATATATATATACAGACATTAGAAACTCAGTCTCCAAAATACTCAATGAAGATATCTGGATGACACTTGCGGAACTGGCCTAGCAGTTTCTTTCTCTCCTTGGCAGAGAGTTGTGAGTCCTCATTAATAGTCTTTAGTAAGTTCAAGAGTTCGTCTTTGGTTTTCTTCTGCGTACTGCTAGCATAGTCACTGTCCTCAATTCTCTGGCAATAAATATAGCCTTAAGGTTTAAAAGCAAAAAGTTCCAGTTAATGACTCTGTTCCCCAGTTAACTAGGAAAAAATCATGCAGTGGTTTTTTTCTCCCCACTTTGACATTCTATAAAATGCATTAAAAGATGGTAAGAACACCCCTGATCAAGTTTTTTGTTGTTGTTATTTTGTTTTTGTTTTTGTTTTTTAAGACAGGGTTTGTAGCCCTGGCTGTCCTGGAACTATCTCTTGTAGACCGGATTGGCTTTGAACTCACTGAGATCCACCTGTGGCTGCCTCCCAGGTGCTGGGATTAAAGGTGGCACCACCACTGACTGTCAATCAAGACGTTTTAACCTAGCCTATGAGAGGGCTCATGGGAAAGGCAAGTCCCTCTGAGCCTGAGTTCAATCCTTGTGATCCTTCTGCTGGAAGCAGAGAATCAACTCCTGAAAGTTGTCCTCTGACCTACACACACATACACACACACACACACACACACACACACACACACAGAGAGAGAGAGAGAGAGAGAGAGAGAGAGAGAGAGAGAGAGATTTAAACAAATGTGACTTTTAAAGGTTTTAAAACACACAAGAAAAGAGAATCTGAAGTTGTTTTAACCCAGGAAGAACTCTGCTAAGCCTAAAAACACTGAGGGGAATGTTTCAAATTATTTAGTTCAAACTAATAGCAAAATACTTTCAAACCAGCACTATGGACTTGTCTTTCAAAGATATGAAACATTAAACAGGGAGTGGCCTCAAACACCTGTGATCCCAGGACTTGGACAAGAGGACCAGGACATCAAGGTCATCTTTGATTGCATGGTCAAGGCAAGCCTGGAATACAATGAGTTCATGCCTTTAAAAAAAAGACCATGCAGCTAATTCTCTTAAATTACCTGTGTCTTTATTAGGATCGCTTCCTTTTTGTATGGCCAGAAGTTTAACACTAACAATTTTATGTAGAGTCCCGGGAATCTTAGAAAGAAGGAACACAGGGCATTATTCAAAGTGCTTTTAAATCTGTTACAAATAAACATGACTGATTATTGTTAAGAGTCTTACCTTGAAAACATCTTTTTGGTGATCCATTAAGAAGAGTACAAGAAGATCGGTTTTACCTTTGGATAAGTTTTTATTGTTGACAATAGCTTTTGAGAACACCCTCTTCACAACCATCCGGTTGTCACTCTGCAAGAATAAAAAATGCCCCAGGGTACACATTGAAAAGGCTAAGGTCAGTGCGAAGCAGATGTCAAGCATGAACAGCTGCTGTCCACTACAGCACACTGGATGCTGCAGACACTGAGTTGATTAACATTTAGCAACAGACTTACTTCTTCCTGCAATTTAAATTCAGAAGGATGTGCCGCCACAGCCATGAAGTAAAGCAGTCTTCTAAATTCTTCTCTATTTTGGGAATCCAGAAGCTTCAGAAACAGCTGAGTAGCTTCTAATGCTATTTCTGTCTTCCCATTTACTTTAGCCAAAAGAAAAAAATGCTTAATTGACCAAATACAACTATATTAAAATGAACAAAACTTGTTACACTTTATGCTAAGTAGTACACCTCTTCAAAGACAAAGCGGGAATAAAAACAGGAGAGGACCAACTCCAGCAAGTTGTCCTCTAACCTCCACATACGTGCGATAGCGATGGCATGCACGCACACATGTGCACACACACTCACAAATAAATAAAAATACAATGGATGACCAACATCATAAAGACAGCCTGTTCTCAAATCAGCAACTCATATTGTAGGCCCTTGCCATATACTGTCTTAGGGTGTTAAATAACTCTGGGCTTCATAAATTCTTACTGTTTCCTACTAACACACTATGAAAGTGTACTGTGTATATAATGCTGACAACTGTACCTGAGAGAAAGAGAAGAGGTTCTCTGAATTTATTTTCAAAATCCACGTGAAACGGTGTGATCACGTAGATCGGGGAGCAGAGTGCTGCCCTTCTGAGGGGGCTGCAGGGTCACGCTGCCTGGCGACTACTCTAAAGCAGGGAACCACCGCTCCTGCCTAAGCCTGCAACACTGGCAGCAATGCTCCTACTTAACTCCAGAGCTGCTCAGGTCTCAAGGGAATCCTAGATGTGCTAAAATAAATATACTTTCTACTGACTAGACCAGATAGATTCCCCGCCCCCCCCCCCAGCTTTACTGAGCATTATTTTGGTTCACTTTGAGGACAATTAACTTTTTTCCCCTCCAAAGATGAACTCTGTCTGGTACCAGTGTGGAAGAGCTCACTTACCTAAGAGTTCCGCTATTCCATTGTGAACATCACCCAGGTGGTTTAGCAGGGGGTCCCTGGTACTATAATGTTTGCTGAGAGCGTTGAACAAAAGTTCCTTCACTAAGTCTGTTCTGTCTGGTTGCTCAGGAAAATTTCTGCTTATGTCCACAACCATCTGGTCGGGAAGATACTCCAAGCAGTCAATGGCCGCAGAGACCCACTCATCTGCCCTAGAGCAAGGGAGAAGGGCTATTTGAAAACACAAAGGGAACAGACAGACACACAGCATCTAATTCCCAAGTTATTTCATGCCTCAAATACAGTAAAATCATTTATTATAGATCTACATTGTGTATGACGGGTCAAAGAAATTAGCTAAGTTGCATTTCCTCTGACCTGCACTCCCAGCTGTTGTGGGATACTTGTTCCACTGCATGAAGACATGTCTATATTTTACCTTGTCCGCCTAAGGCACCTGATTGGTTTAACAGAGCTGAATGGACAAAAATTAGGCAGGAGAGAACAGGCAGGACTTCCAGGCAGAGAGAGGAACTCAGAATATAGCATGGTAGGAGACACCAGCGAGATACGGAGGGAGGCGGACATACAGAATGAGGAGAGGTAAAAGGCCACGTGGCAGAATGCAGATTACTAGAAGCAGGCTAATGTAAGTTGTAAGATCTAGTTGGGAGTAAGTCTAAGCTAAAGGACAAGCTTTTGTAATTAATAAATCTGTGTCATTATTGCAGACTGACTGTCCCCAAAGAAAATCTGACAGTGCCCAATCCTGATCCTCCCTAGTGCTAAGATTACAGATGTGTGATATCACCCACATCTGTTTTCAGACTGACTCTTAAAACTGTAATTCTAGTCGGGCAGTGGTGGTGCATGCCTTTAATCTCAGAACTTGGGAGGTGGAGGCAGGTGAATCTCTCAAAGTTTGAGGCCAGCCTGGGCTACAGAGCTACTTCCAGGACAGCCAGGGCTACACACAGAAACCCTGTCTCAAAAAACCAAAACCAAACCAAAAAAAAAAAAAAAAAAATTCCACCAAATGGAAGAATGCATTCCTTTAATTCCAACACTCAGAAGGCAGACACAGGCAGATCTCTGAGATCAAGGCCAGTCTGGTCAACAAGCTAGTTCTAGGACAGCCAAAGAAATCCTGTCTTGAAAAACAAAATAAAATTATATATATATTTTCTACCTTGCTTTAGGTTATAGAAATGTAAACATATAGAATGAACTTCCTATTCTATATGCAGAATTTAACAGTTCAGATCAACACTTTCATATAAGGCTTTAAGCCTTAAATTTTAATTTTTTTTTTTTTTTTAGACAGGGTCTTTCTATGTAGCCCTGGTTGTCATGGAACTCACTCTGTGCCTGATCTTAGACACAGAAATCAGGAGGCTGCCTCTGCCTCCTGAGTGCTGGGGTTGGCCACCACACCCAGCTCTTTAATACTCCTTAACTGGATTTGAACACTATCTACTGAGGCAAAATAATTAAAGATTAAATCAACTAAAATCACAGAAGCTATTTTAACCTTTTATAATTTTACTCAGGAGAAGAATATTTCAAGTTATGAGGAACATGGAACTCTTGAGCTAAAACAGTCTGCTCTTCACACTAACACTTCAGACCTTAAGATTTATACACACACCTTTTTTAAAATTTTTTTTTTTTTTTGGTTCTTTGGGCTGGTGTCAAACTCACAGAGATTCACCTGCCTCTGCCTCCCAAGTGTGCACCACCACCGCCCAGTTTACACACACCGTTTCTTTGAGACATAGTCTCAGTATGTATGAGGCCCTGACTGACAGAGCTGCTTGGTGTTGGGAGGTATTGTGTAACCCAAGCTGATCTCAAACTAGCTATGTAGCTGAAGGTAACCTTAAAGTGCTGGCCCTTCTCCCTCTACCGCCTAAGCGCTAGGATAACAGGTGTTCGCTACTACACCTAACTTTAACCAGTGCGAGGCTAGAACCCAGCCAGAGCTCTGTGCACACTGTGCAAACACTACCCAGCATATTGAAATAATTATGTTATTTACACATACTGAGAGTCACCATAGGCCCTGAGAATCCCTCGGTCCAGATAGTTACTGGTGTTGACCATGTCAGGTTGTCTCTTAGGCTGAGGGACTTTAGGTACATCCTCTTGCTGCTTGAGTAAGGAGTCCAGAAAGGGAAGGTCGACAAGTTGTAGAAGACGTCCAATTGTCTCCTCTTTCCATACCTCGTTAATAACTACACGGAGAACAAAGTGGGAAGAAACGATCGAGTTACTCCGCGATCACCGCGGTATGTGGCAGAAGGGGGGACCAGGCCATCCTTATCATAGAGGGCTTTCTTAGATCAATACAATCCAAGATTTGTTTAAAGTGTAGGAGAACAGGCTGTGGACCACAGGGATTCTTGTCATTCTTTGTACTATATAAAGCAATATGTCAGAGATAAGAGATCAAGCCATACAACAATGTTAATAAGGGCTTCAGAAGAAAGAATGGTTCATTCAATCTCAAGACTCATTTGAATCTCCTGGCTGCAGAATATTCCACTCGGGTTTTCCACACAACCAGGATGGGGGCAGGAGGGGTGGAAATCAAAATCATCAGGCTGCATTCCATGGCCACAAGGAGAAACATAAGAATTCTGTTGATACTTTAAATATGATTTTTAATTTTTCGTGCAACCTAATAAAATCATAGGAAAAGCACTATTTGAGAGAATATATTGAGTAAGAATCTGCATGCAAAACATTTCAGCGCTGAACCTCTGCCAGCTGATGGACAAAAGTCAGTGTTCAAGAGCTGTAACACTGATGTGTTGTTCAAGATAATAGACTTCTGTTGACGCTGAACATAACCAGCTTTAGCACAGCGTACGCTTTCTCTGCTTCAATATTAAAATTCAAATAAAGGCTGGGGGAAAACACAGTCAGCAACTGTGTCTCTCTTTGCATCATTGGTTTACCTTGAGGAGGCAGCCTGGTAGAGGTATTTATACGAGGGGAGTTGGCAGGCTTTAAACTCAGATTTCCCCACAGGTCCTCCAAACTGTCCGACTTGATATCAGGTGACTTAAATAATGTATCTGAGTACCTAAAATAAGGTTAGTATGTCACAAAATGATTAGAAAGCTGCAGGTGTCTAGAGAGCTCACATTTCAAAACCAGAACAGGACAAATGCAAATTCTTCTTAAGGTCTTACTCAACCCAAACATACTCACACTCAGTCTCTCGCTTGTTTGGGGTCAGGTTTGCAGTCCAAGTGATATCAAATTCACTATGAGCTGGAGCTGGCTTACACTCCTGTCCTCTGGGATCCACACCCCAGATCCAGGGAACACGACAGGTACCACTACACTCTGCTCTACTGTAGATACTCTAAATAGACTCGCCTGTGGACCTTTCTTTAGACGTAACTCAGTGACCGCGGTATTATCACCAATTTTAAAGCCTAAGAAAAATGAGCCAGGCCCGATGGTAAAACTTTCAATTCCAGAGGCAGAAGCAAGAGAATTTTGAGTTTATTGTGAGCCTGGCTTGCTGGCTATAGCAAGCTATGTGTCAGCTTGGGCTCCACAGGGAGACCCTGTCTCAACGAACACCAAAGAAAAACAAAAGCAAAAACAAAAATCCTGAAAGTGTCTTAGCATTGGTATGAATATTCCTTTGTCACAGAAACATTAATACGCTTCATTACCATGCTGAAGACTGCGGCAGTGCTGTATGATACTCATGCACTAAATGTTCTTTCTGAAATCGCCACACTTGCAAATTACTAGACATTTTGGGTCTCGGCGGTTTCAAACGAAGCATGGAGATGCACTTGAGAGTGTGGACCAAATCTACTTTACCCTCTTATTTCCTCTGCTGTGTCTACGGATGTAAATTCTATTGAGACAGTCAAAAATATTTGACAGCCAATACCCTAAGACCCTGACCCAGGTCAGAGCTGAACCAGAGCACCGGAAGACGGTCTCCTCTACAGTTTACTCCACAGACTCATTATGCGCTCCTCCCTACGCTCATTCCGGTCACTGGTCCCCACCCTGTCTCACTGGCCCCCCTCTCCCCTCCGCCATGTGTCATTAGCCCCGTCTTCCCTAGCCTTCAACACTGCTTAGCTAGTTCTCACCAGCTACCCAGCACCATTTCCGGCACCTAATAACCTTTCTAAAACACAGTCTGATCCTGCTGAACATCTTTTGTGGCCTTCCCAACACCTGTATGACTAAGTCCCAAGTTCCTTACCATTCCAGGTCAGCGGCACACACCTGTAGGGTAGACGGATGGCTTGAGCCTAGGAATCCATTAATGCCTGAGACATTTAGGGATTCCTTGTCTCAAGAATGAACAAGGATGTGATATGTCACACCAGGCTGTGGGTATTGTAGCCCCCCTTCAGCATCCACATGCCATACCCGCCACTCTCGGATCCTGGTGATGCCCTAAGAGCTGGGGGTGTCTCTCTGCCTGCCTTTCATTTCTCTCTGTTCTCACCCCACTTTGTACATGAATTTCCATTTTTCTACACTATTACTCTAACTTAAGACAGGAAAGCAAAAGTTTGGTGACTGTTCCTGCAAAATACCGGTCTGAACAAATCAGGTCTAGGATACGCTACATCAACATTTTGCTATATTTTACTAAATTTACCAGGATTTGGATTTTAGCCAAAATTATCACTTATGATATTTTTAAAAAGTAGAAAAACTCCGCTAATATGCCCGTGCTAACTTGACCCTGGGGCTCACCTGGAAGGTGAGTATGCGCTGTTCTCGTGGCTCTGGTTAGGGATTGTTGTGAACCTGTAAAGGCTGCAACTGCTGTCCTCAAATGCAGGCTTTCTGTCCTTTCCGAAGACCCTGGTTGGAATGGCTTCAAATACTTTGTAGTCCATGAGAGCCTGGCATACTCTCACCACTTTGGCCCGAGGAATATCGACATCACCAAAGAACTTATTTTGAGTTAAGTGAGAGTAGATGACGTCCACAGCTTCTGAGCCGACGAAGCAGTCATTGTGCCGCTTTAAGTGGTGCCGCCGTTTCTTCACTTCCACTTGGGTGTGCAGGGTGTTTATAATGCTGCTCCACACATACGTGGCTCCAAATGGCTTTTGGGCCACACTGAAACCTAAAAGGAGAGAAATAACCCGAGAAGCAGTGCGTTAGCGCTTGTTTATTTACAATAAGGTCTAAGCAGCTCCCAGGAAGAAGGCAGCAATTTCCAAAAGTCATAACAAGGTGAATCAGAAAGGCAGGTTATCGAAATGATGTCATCAGTGGCAATTTATTTATAAACTGAGTGTCTGCTATACACCTATGCTGTCCTATGGTAGTTAGAAAAGTAAAGTCTGTCTTCATATTTAAAGATACCATGGGCGGATCCAAACATTCTGTATGTGCTCAATCAGTCAGTGCTGAAAAGAAAATAGCTTTTGGGCATGGCAGCTCACCTGTGACACCGACACTCAGGAGGCTGTGGCAGAAGGATCCAAAGTTTGGGACCAACCTGGGCTTCATAGTGAGACCAGGTCAAGAAAGAAAGAGACAGACACACACAGATGTGGATGGAGAGCAGCAACAGCTGAGTAAGAGAATGCTATTTTGTTAGGTGTATTTATTGTGTGTGCACACACACGTGTGTGAGGGTTGCAAGTGGACACATGTGTGTCACCGCACTCATGAGGAGGTCAGAGGACAATGTACCGGATCACATTCTCTCCTTCCACTACGTGGGCCCTGGAGATCGAACTCACGCCATCTGGCTTGGCGGCAGTGCCTCTACCTGCTGAGCTGGCGTGATGGCCTGAGACTGCTACTTCTGTTTTATTTTGTGCACGAGTGTTCTGCTAGTGTCTGAGGAGGCTAGACGAGGGTGCTGATCCTCTGGAACTGGAGTTACAGGTGACTGGCAGCTGCATGTGGTTGCCGGGACTGAATCTGAGTCCTCTGGAAAAGCTCTTAGCCACTGAGCCATTTCTTTCCCCTGAGAAACTTCTGTTTTGTTCATCAATATGGTCTCACCATACAGTGCTGGCTGGCTGTCCTGGAACTCACTCTGTAGGCCAGGGTGACCTTGCACGCAGAGATCAGCCCGCCTCAGCCTCCCAAGTCTAGGACTAAAGGTATTTAATTTTAATTTTCACCACCAGCTAGCTGAAAACACTATTTTAAATAGAGTGTCAGGAAGACTCTTCTAGGGTTGGGGATTTAGCTCAGTAGTAGAGTTTGCCTAGCATGTGAAAGACCCTGGGTTCAGTTCCCAACTCTGTAGACACAGAAATCACAAAGACCAAGGCTGAAAAACCAGGGTCACTTTTCCAACTGTTATGTCTAATATGGACTGGAGTAAAACCAGGAAGTGAGCTGTACAGACACCAGGGCAAAGAACAGAGAACAGAAAATCCAAGGCCCGGGGCATACACTCAGCTAGCAGGAAGTGAGATCAAGGAGGGCAGAGGTACCACCAGCACACGCAAGACTATCCAATTATCCAGTCTTCAACAGCAAACCTATTAGGCAGATAGAGTTTGGGATGCAAAATTTATTCACAGGTTACATTCCACTTCTAAGCATACTGAATCATTCTGAAATTGACTCATGGTCATGCACACACACACACACACACACACTACAGGCTGCAAGAACAAACTAATATTTCTAAAGCTTCCTGTTTAGCAGGCTTCTAACTTAAATACTTAGTAAACATAGGAAAGTAACAATAGGAGTTTATTAACTACTGCAAAAGATAAGGGGGAGGGGGAGGACCCGGGAAGAGGGGAACTTTGGTTAGGATGTAAAAACAAAAAAAAAAATTATATGGGAGAAAAAAAAAAGATAAGGGTGAATACAGAAACAAAGCAAGATGTTTGCCCAACACAAAAAGGAAAAATTAGCTTTGACAGTTTTTCTATTGGGCTGGTGAGATGACTCAGAGAGTAAAGACAGTGGCTGCTGAAGTAGTAGCCAGAGCTGAAACCTGGAACCAGCACAGTGGAAGGAGAAAACTGACTTTGGAGGGCTGTCCTCCGCCCTCCACATGCACAAATTTATGTTTTTAAAGTTTTGTTTTTATTGTAAAAGAAAAAATTTTCCAAGCCAGCAAGATGACTCAGCAGGTAAAGGTTGTTTCTCCAAGCCCGAGTACTGAGCCCCCAGAACCCACGTGGTAGAAGAACAGAATGACTACCACAAACTGTCCTCTGACCTCCATACAAATACACACAAAGTAAACTATATTTTGAGAAAATTTCCAATGATATTTTTCCTTAAATAAAATAGCACACAGAAGAAAAGGAAAACTGAAGGGAAAGAAAATGGCCTTGGGTTTTAGTAAGCCCACGGACCTGATCCTAGTCACTCAGAGACAGTGTGTGCTCTCTTAGAGGATTCCGCAGTCCTAATTCAGCCCTGCTTCTCTTGTATACTGCTTCGTTTATGTCAGGTTCTCTTGGCAGAGAAGCAGCAGACTTACTGCTACTTCCTTTCAGAATTTAAAAGGAATGAGGAGACTGACCATTAAAGGAACCACTGCCTGGAGAGGAAGGAAACGTGTGTGTGTGTGTGTGTGTGTGTGTGTGTGTGTGTGTGTGTGTGTGTGTGCGTGTGTGCAGAGGCACAGAGGCAGGGTACAGGATGCCCAGCTTGCCGTGTGCCTGCTGGGATCCAGAGTGCAGTCCTCATGACTGGGCAGTCATTGCTCCAGCCCCTCTTCTACGTTTTTAACACAGGATGAAAACAGAAGGCAAGCTCTTGAAGAACATTAAAACTTTGTTAAAGTTTTGTTTTGTTCTTAACATTTTGTGTGTGGGCATGTGCATGCCAAGGCTTGTATATGGAGGGAGGAAGACAACTTTAAAACTCTTGGCTCTCTTCTCAAAGTGTGGTTCCTGGGCTAGAACTCAGGCCATCGGCTTGCGGCAAGCAGCTTTACTGGCTGAGCCATCTCTCTCCTTAAAACTACCACTGTTTTGTCTAGAAGTCAGCCTTGGCCTTGAAGTCGCTACCATTCTATTTGCCAACACAGACTCAGGAGTCAGATTTAGACTGACACACTCTTTTAATCAAAGTCTTCTGTAGCCCAGGTTGGCCTGGCTCTGTGCAGTAGAGCTGATGGCCTTGAACTGATGGTCTTCCTGCCTCTGCCTCTCAGGGTCTGAGACTGCAGGTGGGTTTCAGTCTTCACTGCACCATTATCAATACTACCTACCATATGAATACATACAAGGACAAACTGTCTTCTCTAATTTAACCCTGACCCACGTCTCTGTGGAAGTTACTAATCATCCTATTATCAGAAAACTCAGGTTCAGTGTACTAAACTCATCCCAGCTTTTCCTAATACTTACTACTTACTATAAATGAGTTATTAGGTTATGGGACCGCGGCTCGGTTGGCGGGGTGCTGGCTGCCCAGCAGCCTGTTGGTGCAGACCTACGCCCAGAGCCCTTCAGTTCTAGTGCTTCTCACCTTCCTAGCCTCATGTTGTGCTGACTCCAATTATTTTTTGCTGCTGCTTTACAAGTGTAATTTTGCTACAGTTACGAATTTTTTTTATATTTATTTATTATGTATACAATATTCTGTCTGTGTGTATGCCTGAAGGCCAGAAGAGGGCACCAGACCTCTTTACAGATGGTTGTGAGCTACCATGTGGTTGCTGGGAATTGAACTCAGGACCTTTGGAAGAGCAGGCAATGCTCTTAACCACTGAGCCATCTCTCCAGCCCTCCAGTTACGAATTGTAATGTGAATTTTTTGGAGGCAGGTTTGCCAAAGGGGCTGAAACGTGCAGGTTGAGAACGGCTCCTTAAAACTGAGGAAGTAGCTGGGGGCGCGGCTGTAATCCTAGCACTCTGATTGCGGATTAGCAGTCTGTGAGTCTGCAGCCAGCCTGGTCTTCAGAACGAGTTCCAGAAAAGCCAAGGCTACACAGAGAAACCCTGTCTCAAAAAGCAAAACAAAAAAGGACTGAGGAAGTACACAACTCAGGCGCTTCGGGAAGTCCTGGAACCTGGCCAGACCCACCAGGTTCTTCTTCCGTCCCCGCAGTTTTATAAGCACTAAGGACTTCTGAGGAGGCAGAGACCATCTAAGCTGGGTCAAGAATATATACAGTGAGCTCCAGACTTCAGCTTTTGTGAGCTGCGGTGGACTTCTGGGGGCTGCAGCTGCTTCCATCCTAGCTCCTTTACGTGATCCACCCACACCCCTGGAAGTAACCCCAATGCACGGGTGTCACACAGTGGCCTGCCAGTCCACACGCTGACAGGATCAAAACCAAGGTCAACCTTGGATGTGCCTAGGGTGTCAAGAGAAGCCAGTTACTAGACAGGATTGGAATTAATTCATCTTTCGCTGGGCAGTGGTGGTGTAGGACTTTAATCCCAGCACTTGGGAGGCAGAGGCAGAGGCAGGCGGGTCTCTGTGAGTTTAAGGCCAGCCTGGTCTACAAAAGCTAGTTCCAAGACAGGCTCCAAAGCAACACAGAAAAAACCCTGTCTTGAAAAACCAAACCAAACCAAAAAAAAAAAATCTTTCTTTGGGGATTCCAAATAAAGAAAACAATGAGAGAACCAAGAGATTGGAAGAAACAAATCCAACGGTTTTAAGAAGTATTTACAAACACTTGGTAACCAGTACTCCTAAAATAGAGTATTGTGAATTCTGTAATATATACTATACACAGGCGTAAGACAGGAAAGCAAGTTAGGCAAACCTAGAGAGATCAGATTGTCTTTCGTGTTAAGTGAAACAGACTTTAGGGCTGGTAACTTTCTTTCCTTTTTTAAAGACAAACTCTCAATATATTGCCCAGGTTGGTCCAGTACTCGAGTGTCCCTGTGACCCAAGTAACTGGTATAAAAGTACTGTTCTCTCACCCTGCTGGGCTAGAGCTAACGCTCAGAACACAAGTTAAAACATCTGAGCCACAAAGTAGGTTAGTACCCAAATCCTAAAAAGTAAGTTGGAGGCACTAATTTTAAATTAATAAAGCAACTGAAGGATGCCGACAGAGAGGGGTATAGGCCGGACATCGTGGAGAAAGCTAATGCTTGCCCAGGAGTTAAGTAAGAAGCAAGGAATAAGCTTCCCCATATTAGCCTGCTACTAACGTGTGGGAAATCAGGAAGTTTTACAGGTTGGATAAGACTGCAGGAAAGATTAAAGAACAGGTTAGAGCAGGGCAGTTGGCACCTGTGTGCCACATAATGTTTCCAGAGTCCTCCACGCATGATGAGAGTCCGTCCTCTCAAGTCCCTCTGTTCTCACTGACCATTAATTCCCAAACGCCGCGTTCCGGGATATTTCCCCTCGAGCATCGCCACCCACAGACCCCAGGCTCGAGTTCATACAGATACAGCGATACATAATGTACCTTGGACCTGACAAGCCAATGTGCCAAAACTCATACCAGGATAACCAGTTTTCTTAGGTGGTGACTTCCCCCGTGGACTACAGATCTCCCAGGGCCAGGTAGGAAAGGGCTTAAAGCCCACCCACACCTGACATGAATGTCGGCAGAGTAAAACCGGCTCGCTGTAATGGCTAGCAGAATCAAGAGACGAGACACACACAGTGATTGTTTTGTAAGTTGAACAGTTACAACAAGCTTCAGTCTGTCCTCAGGCCTCGCTACACAGGAGTTGGACAACTCACAAAAATTATACACACTGGTTTTTTTTTTTTTTTTTTTTTTGAGACAGGATTTATTTCTCTATGTAGCCCTGGCTATCGTGGAACTCTTTGTAGACCAGATGAGGCTGGCCTCAAACTCAAAGAGCTCCACCTGCCTCTGCCTCCCAGTGTTTTTGTTTGGTTTTTCAAGACATGAAAATTTCACATCTTGAGTTAGGCACTGTGAACACCTTTGATCCTAGTCCTCGGTAGGCTGAGGCAGGCCGATCTCTAAGCTCCAGGACAGCCAGAGCTACAGTGAGATCCTGTCTCAAACGAAGTGAAAATAAATAAAATTCTACTTTTATTGAAGCTTTCTTCAGTAAAAATCTTGAAGCTTTCTAACATTTTGTCAGCTGTGTTCTAAAACATCATGACTGGGACTGGAGAGATGGCTCAGTGGTTAATTGCACTGGTTGCTCCTCCAGAGGACCTGGGTTCAAGGGGCAGCACCTCCAGGGCAGCTCACAACCATACAACTCCAGCTCCAGGGAACCCGACATCCTTTATGGACTCACACACACACATGACACAGATTTACATGCAGGTAAAACACCTATACATACAAAATAAAAATTAATTTAAAAAATTTAAAACATCATGACCAAAAGAATCTAAGAATCTAAAAATAGGCTTCAGTAGCTCTGGTCAAGACCCTTCACCAACCAACTCAATAGCTGAATAATGCATTTAAACTTGGTTTCAGGTCTACTCTGCTAATTATAAGAATTTAAAGACCTTTAATCCCAGCACTTGAAACAGAAGCAGGTGGATCTCTGTGAGTTCAAGGCCAGCCTGGTCTATGAAGCAAGTTCCAGGATCCAAAGCTACACAAAGAAATCCTGCCCTGAAAAAAACAAAACAGAAAAAGAAAAAAAAAAAAAGAATTTAAAAGATAGAAGTTGCATTTCCTTAATTTAGATTCAAACACTGAATATCAAACAGAATGGCAGGTCCATAGGAAAGAAATAAAACATGGAAACACATTGAATCATGGTACAAACCTCAGATGTGGCCCCACCAGAGGCTCAGAAACCACTTTAAACTATGTCCCCAGCATTTTAGTCTCCTTTTCTTGTTTTGCTGAGATGCTGGTTTATGAAGCCCAGGTTGGCCTCAACCTTCCTATATAGCTGGGGCAAGCTCGAATTCCTGACCTTCCTGGGTCCCCCTCCAGAGTGAAGTGCAGGCATGAACTACCACGCCAGGGTTGTAATCGTAAGTGCTAGATTAAATCTAGGCAAGTACACAATTTTTTTATATGCTGAAAAACAAGAATAGCTCTTTGCAAGACTTGTCTTTCATGGATATGTGAGCTCTTGTCTTGCCTCAAAAGTTTACTGACAATGGGTTACATTATCAAGGCATTATTTGAAATGCTGATCGTCACCATTTTTAATAATACATAGTAATTAATACAGTTATTAGTCAATAATTCCTTTAAAGCCAACTCATATATCAGCGATGGTGGGACAGAACATCTACTCAAAGGTTACAGGGGACACTCAGGACCAACCATGAGCACATCAGGTCACCTTACTGGGAAAGCTTGGTTAAGGGAAAGCAACTCCCATCATGCAGACTCCTCAGCAGATCAACACGCACATTCTAAAACAGACATGCACATGGAACTGTGGAAAACATGCTATTTCTTTGTTTAGTTTCTGCTGCCCTGGAACTCGCGGAAATCGCCTGCCTTGGCCTCCTACGTGCTGGGATGATGCTGGGTGGTGTCTGTCACTGCCGCGCCCGTGTCACCACTGTGCCCTTCGAAAATGAATTACTTCTAAATAGATGTGTGACTACATTTTCATTTCAAAGCTTTGGACTCAACTTTTAAAGTTGTTGAAATGACTCTTTTTTTTTTTCCTCTTAAGCTTTAAGAAATAGAGCTAGCGCATATGTTTCAAGTTTCCTTATAGAGGTTAAATTACTTTGCAGTTTTTTGGGCTGTCTCACTCAACATTGCTTCCACACTAGTTGATGAACACTTGTTAGTTGTTGATGACTGCTAACTACTAAAAGCCATTTGTGAAGGTTAACCCAATGGGCTCTCGGTGGATTATTTTACACCCTCATCGGACCTGTTAGGAGGCATTTTTCATTTATCACAATGGGAGGGAAGGGGCTACTGACATCTAGAAATGTTGCTAAAGTCCTACAATCCACAGGATGGCTCCTGTAACACAGACAGGGTCAGCAGAGCCTGGGCTGATGACACACTGTTCAGGTGTGGGAACTTGTGACTGTATGACACAGTCACCTGCTACAGATGCAGAGTAAGGCAGCGAGGATTGGGGAGTCCCAGTGACCTGTGTGTCACTCTTGGGTCCACCCTTTACTAAAATATGACCCTGGGCAAACTACCTACCTCTTCTGTTGCAATCATATCTGTTAATGTGGCTGTGTACAACAATAACCAGATGGCCAGTTCAAGCCAGGGATGCTGGTGGAGACTGGGAAGTGATCAGTGTCTAGAGGAGCCCAAGGAGACATGACAACTTAATGCAAAATGACTATAATATCCTGCATAGGCTCATTGAAGAGAAAAGGGCCAAAGAACACACTAAAGAAATCTGGGTAAAATGAGGAGCTTCTTAGTTAACAATCATCTTCCGTTATTTATTTGCTTGCTCAGAAGGACCATACTCATGGAAGATATTCCATGTGGAGAGTGATGTCAAGTTCCAAAAGAAAGTCAGTCAAAGACCATTCAAAAGCTAAAAATGCACCACCATTACACTATTTAGGAGTTAAGAGAACTTTAAGAAATACCATCCACCACACGTGGTGGCACATGCCTGTAATCTCTGCAAGCTCAGAAGGCTGGGGGAAGAGGAAGTCCAGCTGGGGCAACAGAAAACCCTGTCTCCATAAAGAAAAAGCTGGAAGACTGGAGAGATGGCTCAGACGTTAAGAACACTTGCTGCTCTTTCAGGACCTGAATCCAGCTGCTAATACCCACAGCTCACACCCACCTATAATTCAGATCCAGAAGATCTGAGGCCCTCCTCCGGTCTCTGTGCTCATCACACACACATAAATAGTTCTTTCAACAACAACAAAACCATTGAAAATTTGGGTGCCATTCAGTAAAAGAACATTTGTCTAGCATGGATAAAGGCCTGAGTTTGATCCTCAGGACAGAAAAACTATTTCCCATAGTAGTTTTCTTTTTTCAACTTTGTTTTATTATTTTATGTGCATAAGTATTTGCCTTAATATACATACATACATACAC
>NW_026067937.1:4759446-4798291 GCF_014885135.2 Alexandromys fortis | reverse complement strand
GTCTGAGCACCTCATGCATGCCTGGTGCCAGCAGAGGCCAGAAGAGGAGGTCGGAGTCCGTGGAGCTGGAGCTCCAGACAGCTGTAACACTTTATGAGGGCGCTGAGTCAAGCTAAGTCCTCTGGAAGAGAAGCCAGTCCTCTTCACGGCTGAGTCACCTCTCCAACCCCTTGATAGCAGTTCTAAAAACATTACTCAGGCTAGAGAGATGCTAGGTGGTTACGGACACTTGCTGCTCTTGCAGAGAACCCAGTTTCAGTTCCTGGCACCCACATGGTGGCTACAACCATCTGTAACTCCAGTTCCCGAGGATCCTGTGCACCAGGCACACACATGGAGTACATACAGATAGGCAGGCAAAACACGTATACACTTAAAAAGTGAAACAAATTAATCCAAAAAAAAATTTACTAGGGCTGGAGAGATGGCTCAGGGGTTAAGAGCACTGACTATTCTCCCAGAGGATCCTGGTTCAATTCCTAGCACCCACATGGCAGCTCCCAGCTGTCTGGAACACCTGTTCCAGGTGATCCAATGCCCTCTTTCGAGGCACCAGTCACATCTGTGGTACACAACCATACATGCGAGAAAAACACTAATAACACATAAAATAAATATATCTAAAAAGTATGTTTAAAATTACTCAGAGAAATGCTTAGTGGACAGTAACTGAAATGTCATGAAAACCAAGAGTATAGAGGTTTCTATTACACCGGGGAGCTGAGGCCAAGTGGGAAACTTTCCTATACTGCAGAAACGGATACTGCAACACTTTTACTGGATATTGCCTTTGACAGTCCCAAGTTTGTTTTCCTATTCGGCATCAGAGAGAGGCTGACTCTGAGCTGCCTTGGGAAAGGCTGGCTGCTGGTAGAAAACAAGTCTGCTGACAAGAATGCTTTTAACATGGCCTAAGACAAGCATCACCAAAAGCAGGGACCGGCCCCCACTTAATTCAGAGATTAATGAGAAAGCATATGGGGAGTGTTCTGAGCTCCCTGGAAAAGTGACACCAGGCAAATTCGAAGACTTGGGTTACAGTATAAAGGGATAACAAGATAACACACCGCTTTCTTCTGGGTCTGTATTAAGACAGGTGTCTTAAGTTCCGGCAGAAGATTAGCATAAAACTCTTTCTTCCTCACCAGTCAGGTTCCTGCTTGTGCTTATAGCCCGTCGACGGTATGAAAGAGTCACTAAGCCCTGGAGAGGGAAAAGTACAAAGCTGCCTGCCAGAGCACACCGCACGGGAATGGCAAGGAACCAAAACCCTGGGCTCCCATTACCTTGCTCATGAGGACTGGGGCAAAGCAACTCAAGGTGCCGAGGAATAAACATTAACAAACAGGAGTTGCAGCTGGAAGGCCAATGAGAGCCGGCAGCAGACCCTCAGCCCACTGTTACCTTGTGCAGAGGACAGGAAGCAGCCTTTTCCTTGAATAAAAATGTGCTGGCCCACAGGTCCACTCTTCCCTCTGTGTCTTCTACACAGTTTTAACTTTTATTCCCTCTCACCATCTAAAAAGGTGTTCACAAGTGTTCAAAGTCCAGAACTGAACTGCCGCTGAGAGGAAAAGACTGTCGCGTTTAAGTTGGTAAATTTGGAAATGTCATTTACCAGAGGGCCTAAAGATATCATTTCAAGTGACAGGATTACGATTTAAGCTTAAGGATATCATTTCAAGCGCCAGAATGATCGAAACCTTTTCGATGAAAGCAGAATATGGTCAGTTTTTCGTTTGCTTTGATTTTTTGACACAGTCTCATCTTGTAACTTGCTGTGTTGACCAGGCTGACTTGGAATTCAGAGAACTGCCTGCCTCTGCCTCTCCTGTACTGGGACTAAGGGCTTGCACCAGCCACTACAGCTGGCGTATATGGACCGTTTTATAATCTGTACTGAGGAAGCACCAAAGGCAAGTAGTTCTCTAGCAAAATTGGTCCAAATGTTAATGTTACTAATTAATGAAGCATTAATCAGTAAGTCAAACACAACAGTGGGGCCACTGAGATACACTCATCTGACCGAGAGGAAGGAATCACTGTTTCCCAAAGGGGCATTTTACAAAAGAAAAGCTTTGGTAGAGAGCCAGTTTCTCCAGCTTCAGAAAGGGGGAAAGTGGCACCTCATCCAGACCAAGCCAAACATCTCAAGTCACCCGACTCACCCCATTTGCAGAATGAGATATGATAGGGTTGGAATTTTAGAACAGATTAGCTGATTCGGTTCAAAGACCTTAAACCCGCCGTCAGTGATTCAATAAAATCTCTCTCCCTCCCAAAGTCATGTAACTACCAAAGAAAGAAAGGAAAAGGGATAAAACGGATTCACTGAAACACTGCTTGTACAGGAAGGGTTAAATTCACACAACACACACACACACACACATATATTTCATCTTCCGAATCTGGGGAGCCACCGACCTCTGGTCCTACCATGCAGGCAGAGTTCGTGCTCCAGACGCTGGACAGGAAGCTATTCAAAACTCCGCGCTTGTCACAAGTCAGGCTGTGGAGCCTCACCCGGGGCCCCACTACGAACTAAGTTCGGGAAAGTTCCTAAAATGCCGGGATCTGGCTGCGGCGGGGTCGATGGCTCGCTGCCCACCCGTGGGAGAAAGCGGACCCTCGCGGTCGCCCAGCCCGCGGCGCGCGCCGCCCGCCCACAGCCCGCGCCCGCCCCGCGCTGCCCTCCGACCCACCCGGAGGCCTCTGCGCGGGGCTGTGCAGAGCCGACAAGTCCAACGCCGCCGCCTTCTCCCGAACCTTGGCCATGACCGCGGCGGGAGAAACACCGCCGTCCGCTCCGCCGCCGCTGCTCCGCAAACTGCGCGCCCGCGCTCGAGCCTCGGGTTAACTGGCCAGGCTGGGGGCGGGGCTCCAGGGGCTCCGCCCCCGAAGGGTCACGTGTCTTGCCGGTCCGTTCCAAGGCTGAGGTCCTGGCGCTCCAAAACGCCTCAGGCCACTCAAGGTGGGTCGTGCCCAGGTAAAAAGTTCTTCTGCCGGCGCGGCCTTTCGAGGGTTCCCCGGCAGTAGCCCTCGGGAGTCTACCCTCGCCCCAGCCAAAGCCCCACTGCTCCAGGTCTCAGTGCCCTCACCTGCGAGTTTTAGGACCAGGTTGGCTGGGCCTTTTAATGAGGAGTACCTGAACCGACGTTCAGCGTTTAGTATTTGAACCATAAATGCTTCCAAGTGTGTCACGATAATAAATGCTTCGAGTTTTTTTTTCTCCATAGATCCCGTCCCTCTAAGGAGCAAACAGCCTTATCTGGCCCAGGAGAGCAATGTCCAGAGGTCAGAGGACCGCTGCTACGAAAGATCACGGGGCTGCCTGCCAAGGAAATCTGTGATGATTCTAAATTAACCCCGGGTGGTGAGCATGGGGGCGTGCTGCGGGAAGGGCAGAGTGGGAGAGCAAGCTGGAGGAGGAGGAGAAGGGAGGGGGCTGTTGGAAGCACCTCGGTTTCTTGGGTAGTTGAGGCAGGGACACCAGAGGCCCAATGCTGGTGTAGTCCCAAAGGCTGAATGGTGTAGATAATTAACCCCGCTGACGGATGCATGCCCATTTATTTTTATTTTTTCTTTCCTTTCTTCTTTTGAAGAAAGACAGGGTCTTTATTCCCTAACTGACTGAATACGCTCTGTAGACCAAACTGGCCACGAACTTGAGAATTTCTGGCTGCTGGGAATAAAGGCTTGAGCCGCCGGCGTTGCTCGCCCTTTCCTTAGCTCCCTCCCTCTTTAGGGGGCTGGAGAGATGACTCAGTAAGAAGAGCTCTTGCTGCAGTAACAAAGGATTAGAGTTCGGTTCCCAGTACCCATATACCGGCTCACAACCACTTGTCAGTAATTCCAGCTCCAGGGTTTCTGATGCCCTCTTCTGACCTCTGTGAACTCAAATCTTCATGGTCATGGCTGTACAGTAAGTTCTAACTGAGGTACCCTGGAAAAACAAATCTTGACAAATATTAATATTGGATCTTTTGAAAAAGGCTGGCCAGCCTAATGATGATTTTTGGTATTTTATGTCATTCAGAGGCATTTTGTCCCCACGAGTTTATGTTGTCTTGTCACTTCTAATTAGAATACTGGCGCTTTTTTTTCTATATTGAATGTACTCAGGGAGACCTACCCCTCTTCCCACCTTCTTCACTGCACAGACTTTCCCCTCCGTTTGTAGTACTTATTAAACACATAATTATTCAGCCTCCACGTGTAGATTTTGTTCTGAGGTAGAGTTTTGCCCCGTCACCCACAGTGGCTCGGCACTCACCGTGTGTGGAGCTTGAGCTAGCTTCAGACCTATGACAGCTCTGCCGCAGCCTCCCAAGTGCTAGGATTATAGGTACAATCCACCCAGGGCTGGCTCATGAACGGTGTTTTTATTCCTTGTACAGAATACTTTAAAATCACTTTCATCATTAGCTCTTTCTCAGGCCAATCGGTATTGTCTAGCCCATGGGAAGAACTTCACTTGCTATAAACTGGTCTAAGAACAAACTTGCCTGAACCAGTCAGGAGGTAGAAAACAGAACAGAAACTTTATGATTCATAATCTATTCTGTTCTGGCACAAATATATAAAAGGAATCTTGAGGGGGAGGGGCCGGAAGGAGAGGGAACTGCATTTGGAATGTAATAAAAATAAATACCACCCCCCCTCAAAAAAAAAGGAAAGAAAAGAAGAGGGAGAACACTCTTCTATTATCTCCAGCAATGAAAACCGGTGATGATGATGATGGCGGGGGAGGGGGTTCTTCTGTAGTTTTTGCAAAGCTAGGGCTCCAGCCCTGGAACTCAAGTGCTGACAGTTATACACCACTGAGCCACACCTCTAGCCTCAGGCAGGTTTTATTATATTATCATTTCTTTTTCAACATAAAGGTTTTCTGGTTTGTTGTTGGTTTCGTTGCTGTTGTTTCTGAGACAGGGTTTCTGTTTAACAGCTCTGGCTGTCCTGGAACTCACTTTGTAGACTAGACTGACCTAGAACTCAGAGGTCCACATGCCCCTGCCTCCCAAGTGCTGGGATTAGCACCGCTATCTCCCAGCTACTTTATTTGCTTTGTTGACTGGGTCTCATAATGTAGCTCTGGATGGCTTAGAAATTTTATGTAGCCCAGGTGAGCCTCCAACTCACAGAGATCTGCCTGTCTCCTGAGTGCTGGGATTAAGGAGCAGGTGTAAATTGGCCTTGAATTCCTGGGTTTAAGCAATCCTCCTGCCTCAGTCTCCTGACTAGCTGGGACTACAGGGGCTTGCCACCTTGAACACTCTTCCACAGTCTCTTGAGCACTCTGTAGCCTCTGCATTAGCTCCTGTCTCATGGCTTCTGTGCCTTGATTTCTCTTGGGTGATTTTCTTTAGGATGAAATAAACTCTTTGCTCCTCAGGTTGATTTTGTTCACAGGGCCTCATCACAGCAACAGAAACCCTAAGACAAGAACCTTTTTTTTTCTTTTAAGACAGAATAATACTCCATTATATCACATGTTCTATTCATTCCTATGCTCCATCTCAGATCCACCTCCATCTCCCCACCCACCCAACTTTGTGTATGCTTGAATGCATGCTCTTGTGGGTGCACTTGCTCTCTGTCTCTTAAATCTATCAAGCTCAGTTTGTGTTGGGATAGGGTCTGCCCTAGAGTTTGGGTCATACAGCAGGGGTATAGCTTTAAGAAAGCTCTCTCCCAGGAGCTCTCAAACACCAATAGCATATCAGCTAGAAGTGGGACTGTGCCCACATTCCCTCCTCCACGTAGGGATTTTTGTTGGCTTGAGCTTGGGTAGGTTTTATATGTGGCATAGTCACTGTAACTTCATATACGCATCTGCCTGCTGTGTCTGAAAAACTCTTCTTTGGGGACTGGGGTTTTGTTGTTTCTTTCTTGTCCTCCATGTGTCACACATTCCTTATCCATTCATCTACCAGTGGGCATTCCAACTGTTTCCCCATCTTTTTGTTTGTTTGTTGAGACAGTGTTTCTTTGCGTAGCCCTGGCCTGCTCCCGAGTGCCAGGATTAAAGGCATGCACCACCACCACCACCACCGTCTGGCTATTTCCACTTCTTGATACTTGTGTATAATGGTCCCCTGAACATGGGTGTGTAAATATCTCTTGAAGATTCCATTTTTGGAGCTGGAGAAAGAAAGAGTTCTGTGACAGAACACTTGCTTGGTGTGTATGAGGCCGAGTTCCATCCCCTCAAATATACACATTCAGAGAGCCTTCTTCAGACCATTGGCTGTGTACCCAGAAGCAAGACATCCTAGCACATTGTAATCTTGTTTAGTTTTGTTTTTTAAGAACTTCTCTCTTTTTTTTTTTTTCAGTAATGGTCACGTCGTTTTACATCTCCACAAGCAATGTTCCAGAGTTCAAACTTTTCTACACGATTGATACTTTAAAATTTCCATGTCTTTAAAGATTTAGTGGTTCTGAGAATCTTTCATTTCCTCCCAGTGCTGGAGCTGGAACTTAGAGCCTTTTACAAGCTAAGCAAGCATTTTGCCACCGAGTTACATCTCCAGTCTTGTTTTGGTTTTGTTTTGAGGTAGGATCTTGCCACATAGCACAACTGGCTTCAAACATGGGATCTTCTTGCTGAAACTTCTTGCATGCTGGGATTGCAGACATGATGTTGAGAATTAGTTCATATGCTTACTGGCCATTTCTGTGTCTTTTGTGAGAAACATTTGTGGTAACTTTTGCTCATTTTTGAATTAGCTCACTTTTGAAAAATTTTAATTGAATTTTTGTGTGTGTATGGATGTTTTTGCCTTCATGTATGTCTGTGAACCAGAGGTCAGAAGGTGTTGGATCCTCTGGAACTGAAGTTACAGTTGGTTGTGAGCTACCATGTAGGTTCTGGACATTGAACCCTGGTTCTCTGGAAGAGCAACCAGTGCTCTTAACAATTAAGCCATTTTTCCAGTCTGGGTCTATAGTCAGACATTTTTTCAGGACCATCGGCTCCCATGACATAGAGAATTATTACTAATTATCAAGGCTCAGCCAATAGCTTAGGCTTGTTTCTAATTAGCTCTTATAACTTTTTGCCTTGCAGCTTTATCATCTCATCCCATAGTGCCCAGCCTGTTTGTTCTGCGTCTGGCTGATGACTTGGCCTTCTCAGCATTTCTCTCTACCCCAAAATCCTGCCTGTGTTTCTACTAAACCAATCAGAGTGTCGCATTTTCACAGTGTACAAGAAGACTATCTCACAACATATGTTCCTGTTTTGCTTTTTGTTGTTATTAAGTTATATTTCTTTTTAATATTAACCCTTTATTAGATTTGTGATTTGCAATTATTTTCACCACTTGTTTATTTATTTATTTGTAGACAGAGTTTCACATAGCCCAGGCTGGCTTGGAACTCACTGTATTCTCAGGGATGACTTTGAATTTCTGATCGTTAAGCTTCCTACTGAGTGCTAGGGATCAAAGCACAGGTAATTGATTGAGCTAATATCTGTAGCTCCTTATTTCACATCTGTATTTCATAGCTTATAACTCTCCCCATAGGGTTGGCTTTGCTGTTGTTTACTCTGATGTTCCTCTTGTCTGCTGTTTGCTTTTGTTTGTGTTTGACACCCTATCTCATGCAGCCCAGACTGGTCTCCAATGCTCTGTGTAACTGAGGATAACTTGCCTATGCTTTTATTTCTTTGTTTGAGGTAGGGTCCCACTACACAGCTCTGGCTGTCTATGGGGACCTACCTCTATGTAGATCTAAACTCTTTATGTAGATCAGTGTGGTGGTTTGAAAGAAAATGGCCCCCAAAGGGAGTGGCACTATTAGAAGGTGTGGCCTTATTGGAGGAAGTGTATCACTGCGGAGACAGACTTGGAAGTTTCATATATGCTCAAGATAATGCCTAGTGTCTCAGACCACTTCCTGTTGCCTGTGAGTCAAGATGTAAGAAATCTCAGCTGCTTCTTCAGCCTGCAAGGTGTGGGACACTCAACTACCTTTTCCAGTAGCATGTCTGCCTGTAAAAGGAGATTGTGCATTCGTTTCCTGGCTTCCCAGACCCAAGTAATCACACAGAAACTATATTAATTACAATACTGTTTGGCCAATGGCTCAGGCATATTTCTAGCTAGCTCTTAAAACTTAAATTAATTCCTTTCTATTTATTAATCTGTGTATCACCATGAGGCTGTGGCCTACCAGTAAAGTTCTGGTGTCACTCTCCCTTGGCAGCTACGTGGCGTGTCCTAGACTCCACCTCCTCTCTCTATATATCTCTGTTTGGATTTCCCGACTGGCTTTATTTTGCCCTGCCATAGGCCAAAGAAACTTCTTTACTAACCAATGGTAATAAGTACCATGTGCTAACCAATTGAACCACTGGAGCTCCAGCCAATGGTAATACAATATATTCATAACATACAGAGGGGAATCTCACATCATCTGCCTACCATGATAGTGAACTAAACCTCTGAACTGTAAGCAAACCACTACAATTAACTGCTTTCCTTTATAAGAATTACCGTGGTTGGGCTGGAGAGATGGCTCAGTGGTTAAGAGCACTGCCTGCTCTTCCAGAGGTCCTGAGTTCAATTCCCAGCAACCACATGGTGGCTCACAACCATCTGTACTGAGATCTGGCGCCCTCTTCTGGCGTGCGGGCATACATGGAGGCAGAATGTTGTATACATAATAAATAAATAATAATAAATCTTTAAAAAAAAAAAAAAAAAGAATTACCGTGGTCGTGGTGTCTTTTCACAGCAATAGAAACCCTAACTAAGACAATCAGGCTGGCCCTAAACTCACAGAGATTTGTCTATCTCCATCTACCAAGTGCTGGGATTAAAGATGGATGTATGTCACGTTGCCTGGCTTCCCATGAGTTTTTTTTTTTTTGGTTTTTCGAGACAGGGTTTCTCTGTGGTTTTTGGAGCCTGTCCTGGAATTAGCTCTTGTAGACCAGGCTGGTCTCGAACTCACAGAGATCCGCCTGCTGCCTCCTAAGTGCTGGGATTAAAGGCATGCGCCACCACTGCCTGGCTCCAGGAGTTTTTTGGTTGGTTGTTTGTTTTGGTATTTTGAGAGCTATCTCTTGTAGACCAGGCTGGCTTTGAACTCACAGAGATCCACCTGCCTCTGCTGGGATTAAAGGGTGCACCACCACCACCTGGCTGGTTTTTTTGTTTTTGTTTTCTTTTTTAAGACTGGATTTTTCTGTGTAGCTCTGAAAACCAGGCTGGTCTTGAACGCACAGAGATTCACCTGTAGTGGAGCTTTGGCATTCCTGTCTCAAATCATTAATCAAGGGTTTATTTCTGGGCTATTTGGATCCATTGGTCTGTTCCTAATACTTTGATTACTATAGCATTGTCTTATGTTTCGAAGAGATGACAGTATTTTTCTTTTCTTTCTTTCTGTTTTTGTTTTGGGACAGGATCTCACTCTGCAGACAGAGATCCACCAAGACGGCAGTTTTGGAAAACTCCTTATTTCTGTTATTCAACAGATGATTTAAGAGAAAGCATTCAGAAGTAGGTATTGCAGTGACATATAGGCTAGATCCCCAGGATGAAGAAAAACGAACCAATTTTGAATATATATTTATGCTGGGTGTGGTGGTGCATCTTTAATCCCAGCAGTTAAGAGGCAGGAGCAGGTGGATCTCTGAGTTTGAGGCCAGCCTGGTTTGCCTGGTGAGTGTTAGGCCCACGGGAGCTAAATACTTAGACCTTATCTCAAAAGAAAAGAAAATAAAGGAAGGAAGGAAGGAAGGAAGGAAGGGAAAAAATCTATAAATATATATACTTTATTTTTTTAAAGAAAAAAAAAGCAATACTTGTTTCTAAGAATGTGGAGAAAATTGTGCCCCTAAAACATTGCTGGTGGAAATATGAAGTACTGAAGTCATACTCTTTTAATTTTTCTCTTTGTTTTCATATGCATGCCTTTTCAAATGTGTGTGGACACACACATACTTGGGACCTGGGATTGATGCTGGGACTCTTCCTTTGTTATCTCCCACCTTTTTTACTGAAGTAGTATGATGGTTACATCTAGAGCCTTGGCCAGGTCAAATCTGCTCAGTCACCTTGTTCAGGGGATCACACATCTATACTTTTTGGGGGTGGAATTACAGGCAAGCCACCATACCCTCCTGGCGTCTCCACAAGTTCCTGGGGTACAAACTCTGGTCTGGTCCTTTTGCATGTGCAGCAAGCACTTTGACCATTGAGCTGTTTCCCTAGTTCCCTTGTCTTGTTTTGTCTTCTTTTGTTTTGTGAGACAGGGTCATGCTATGTAGCTCTGACTGCCTCCATTAAAAATGTTCCTGTCTCAGCCTCCTAAGTACTGGCTGGGGTTACAGATGTGCACCACTGTGCTAGGCTCAGCGAAGCACTTTGTAAAACAGTTTGGGAGTTCCTCAGAACAGTTACATTTACCAATATGGCTCAGACATTGCAGACCAAGGTGTATGCTCAAGATAATGAATGGAAAGAAGGTGGCACCGTTTGTAATAGCTAAAAGCAGAAGCAATTCAAATGTTCATGAACTGATGAATAAATAAATGTGGCATAGCTACACAGTAGTATTTAGCCCAAGAATTGGATGGAGAATACAAGATACCACATGAATGAATCTTGAAAATGTTATGTCAAGTGAAAGAACTCAAACATAAACAGATATACTTCTATGTAATGCCATCAGTATAATCTTCTAGAACGTACAGACTCTAGAGAAGGCAGAGAACTGGTTCCTAGGGATTGACGGGAGAGAAATAGATTAATGAATAATAATAAGGGATTTCTTTCTAGATTGACGAGGCTTTCTGGATTTAGTGGTGATGGTTGCAAAACCTTATGAATATACTAAAAATAACTTATTGTATGTTTAATGGTACATTTTATTTTTTTGCCTTATGCCTTAAAAACACTGTAACCAATGTATATAAAAACTAAGATGTGCCAGGCAGTAGTGGCGCACACCTTTAATCCTAGCTCTCTGGAGGCAGAGGCCCACAGATCTCTTTGAGTGACTTCCAGCACAGCCAGGCTACACAACAGAAGACCCAAGTTCAGTTTCCAGCACAATGTCAGACAGTTCAAAACTCCTAACTCCAGGGTCAGGCTTCCTAGGTCTCCGACATCTATGTGCACAAACCCACACAGAGACACTCCCACATACACTTAACTAAAAATAAATGCTAAGAAATATACCTGACCATTAAAATCTTTGAAGATTGTCGTAATGGTGAGCAACAAATGATACATTTACTGAAACAAGTAAGTCAAACTTTCCCCTGGCTCTCAGGAGGCAGAGGCTCCACACCAGAGCTCCTTCTGTATTCCGGTTTCCAACTGAAGAGCTTCATTGCTTGAAGGAGCAGTGTTTCCCAGCTGCTTGTTGTAGCTAAGCTCCAGGTCAGGATGGCTGAGGTGGGTATTTCCTTCTACTGAACCCCTGCTCATTCTACTTTACTCCATGCTGAGAGAGGCCTGGGGCCCTGGCCATTCCTGCTCCCTTCAGCAAAGCAAGCCTAGAGGACCTGCGGCCAGCTCCTCCTCCACCCATCACTTAGTTCCTAGCTAGGTAGGCGTGTCTTTCCTTGATCCTCTTAAAGGGAGAAAGAAGCAGATCAGAAGAGCATTTCTAACCTTCTTGGAAGGAACTTGTCGCAGAATATTCCTTTACACTGTGTGAGGATGTGTCACTGTGACCGTTTTAATAAAGAGCTAAATGGCCAATAGCTAGGCAGCAAGAGGTTAGGCGGGACTTCTTGGAAGAGAGAGGGCTCTAGGATGAAGACAAGTGGAGTTGCTAGTCAGTGATGGAAGACAGATAACGCCACAAGGCAGAACATAGATTTAGTATAAAGGGGTTAGTTGAAGTCATAACAATAGGTAGAAACAAGATCTGTTATTTGTGAGCTGGTGGCTAATGAAAAAGTATAACTACAGGAACTGACCTCACATGCAACAAGAGAGGCAAGAACCGGCAAGAGGAACTGGGAGGAGATTCAGGATACAGCCTGTGAGCAGGGCAGTTTCTAGAACACTGGGAAGAGGCCTCTTGTGATCAAAACTAATACCAGTGACTTCAAAAACTTCCCTTAAATGAACCTTGATTTGTTTAGCTTGTAGAAAAATTGGCGTCACTGGGTCTCACTGATGAACATTAATTAGGCGAGTCTGTTACCCAGGTAAGTGAACACAGAGAATTAAAGTCACAGAAAAATGTATCATGCAGACAGCGACTGTTCTTGCTCTTTGATCCCTTTTTTCTCTCCCTGATTTCACCTCCTTCCTATTTATTCTCTGTGTCCGCTAGGCCTGCCTATTGGCCATTCAGCTCTTTATTAGACCAACCAGGTGTTTTAGACAAAGTGCCAATGCTTCACAGAGTTAAACAAATGCAAAATAAAAGAATGCAACGTATCTTTGCGCCATTGAACAAATGTTCCACAGCATCAGCACATTTAAAAAATATCCCACGACAGTATGCTACTTTAAAAATGTATTAAAAGAGGTGGGAGGGGGCTGGAGAAGTGGCTCGGTGATTAAGATCATATGCTGCCTGGTTTCAGTTCCCAGCACCTACGTACATGGCAGCTGATAACTCCAGCTATAAACCGGATAAACTACATACATGGCAGTTTATAACTCCAGTTCCAGGGGACCCAGAGCTCTTCTGGCCTCCTTGGGCATCTTGCACAAAATACGCATACATACATGCAAACAAAACCCTCATACACATCTGAAAAAAAAAGAGGTGGTGGTCAAAAGCAATGAAGTGTGAGAGGGCAGAGGGAAGTTAACTGAGTTTTGTTGTTTCCATGTCCTAAATACGTCCAGAAGCCAAACTAAATAATCTCCATACCATCACAGCTATGTGTAAAATACATAACAAGGTAAATTCTTTTTTTTTTAAAATCATCATTGTAATTATTTTTTTAATTCTTTTTTTTTCCTTTAACATTTATTCACTTATTATGTATACAATATTATGTCTGTGTGTATGCCTGCAGGCCAGAAGAGGGCACCAGATTCCATTACAGATGGTTGTGAGCCACCATGTGGTTGCTGGGAATTGAACTCAGGACCTTTGGAAGAGCAGGCAATGCTCTTAACCTCTGAGCCATCTCTCCAGCCCCGACAAGGTAAATTCTTGACTCCTGAGTAACCTCAGGAAATAGATAAGGTTTAACAGACCAATAGATAAGTGTATCATCTTTCATTTGAAACCACTGAGCACAGATGAAGATCCATACACAACTAAAAATTATCACTAACCTTGCTCAGCTTTACCTTATGGAATATACTTCTCATTTTGATTAACATGCTGCTTTTTGAAAATGATTTACTTAAAGCTGAACAACAGAAGAGAGGAATCCATAATGCCAAGCCTGTGACTTCCCCCGTACTGCGACTTGAAGGCACATTTTAGGCTTTTATCAACTCCATAGAGGAAAAGATTATATACTCTTTTCCACACCAACTTTTTCTTTCATTAGCAACAAAGATTAGACTTTTTTTTTTCTTTTAAAGTATTTCTAGCCAGGGGGTGGTGGCACACACCTTTAATCCCAGCACTCGGGAGGCAGAGGCAGCCAGATCTCTGTGAGTTCGAGGCCAGTCTTGTCTTTACAAGAGCTAGTTCCAGGACAGGCGCAAAAAAATAGAGAAACCCTGTCTTGAAATTATATACATATACATATATATATAATCTATTTGGAATACAAAGAATGTAGAAGTATTATTTTTAATTAAATCTTGTGTATGATGGTGAAAATCCAAGCATGCCAACGAGCACATGTGAAGAACAGAGGACAGTTCTGTAGAGCCCAGCTCTCCTTAAAGTTTTACATGGGTTCAGGGCTCAAACTCAGGTCATGGGATTGCAAGGAGTATGTTTTACCTGCTCAGCTACTTCCCAGGCCCAGAAAAACTATCTCAAGGACAGGGTCAAATAACTGACACCAGATAACTTCTCTGAGATGCTGAGGTGGCTTGAAAAAAATGGCCCCCAAAGGGAGTGGCACTAATGTAAGGTGTGGCCTTGTCACTGTGGAGGCAGGCTTTGAAGTCTTATAGATGCTTAAGCTAGTGCTCAATGTCTCAGACCAATTCCTGCAGCATGCAAGATGTAGAACTCTCAGCAACTTCTTCAGCACAATGTCTGCCTGCATGCTACCATGCTTCCCATCATAAAAATGGACGGAACCTCCGAACTCTAAGTAAGCCATTCCAATTAAATGTTTTCCTTCTTAAGAGTTGCCATGGTAATGGTGTCTCTTCACAGCAACAGAAACCCCTAATTCAGATGTGAAATACATTTTACCAAGAAGGTAGAACAAGACAATAATGAAGCAACATAGTGTGAGAGCTACCCTTTAGCTTAGCAATACAGACCATTTGAGTAACTTTCTTTCTCTTCTTTCAGGATTCTGTGTAGCTGTCTGTCCTGGAACATGCTTTGTAAACTAGGCTGGCCTGAAATTCAGAGATCCATCTGCCTTTGACTTTCCCAAGTGCTGGTATTAAATTCATGTGCATAACTTTTCTTTTTTAGTGTATTGCCTGCATGTATGTGTGTACAGCATATGTGTGCCTGGTGCTGGTGGCCAGAAGAGGATGTTAGATCATCTGGAGCTGGAGTTATGGGTGCTTGTGAGTCGCCTGAAGGAGACAGGGAAGATCAAGTGCTCTTAAGCAAATAGTTCTCTTGCCAGCCCACGAACGATCATTTCTAAAGTAGTGTGTGGACGACACTAGAATGGATAGCAATTTCAGAGCTAGTGGAGCAGAGCAGAGCATTTACAGGGTCTCGGGGTTAGGGTCAGAGCTTTGGCAGGTAACTGAGTACTTTTTAAATATCATTTGTATGTTCATCTGTGTGTCTACATACACCTTGCATGCCTGGTGCCTGTGTTGGTCATAAGAGGATGTCAGACCCCCTAGGACTGGAGTTATGAATATCTATGAGCTGCCAGGTGGTGCTGGGAATCAAACCTAGGTGCCCTGCAAGAACAGGTCCTCTTAATGGCCAAGCCATTTCTATAGCACCTGTTTAAGGTTTCTTTTGCTGTGAAGAGACACTATGACTACAGCAACTCTTACAAAGGCAAACATTTAATTGGGGCTGACTTACTGCATAGAGGTTTAGTCCATTATCACCATGGAAGGAAGCATTTTTGTATGCAGACAGACATGGTGCTTGGAGAAGTATCTGAGAGTTCTACGCTTGGATCCCAAGCAGTAGAAGGAGACACAGAGCCACTGGGCCTGGTTCGAGCTTAGAAACCTCCAACAAGACCACGTGTCTTACAGTGCTACTCCCTATGGCGCTTATTTTAATTCAGACCACCACATTCCAATAAGGCCTGTTCTGTGTAAAATAAAGGGATTAAAAGCAAGTGGTTTTAGTAGCCTAAAACTAGTTACAAAGGACTAAATGCTGACTAAATGCTGACTTGAATTTGGCTTGAAATGCTTAGGCTGCCAGGGGGTGGTTAGGTCCACTTTGAGGCGTGGTCTTACAATGGATAGCCTTGGCTGGTCTCAAACTTAAGACATGACCTTGCCCCTGCCTTCCAATTGCTGGTACTCCACAACCAACACGAGTAATACTCTATGTATTCTCTTAGAAATAGGAACATGATGATAGTGGTAGTTATACAATACTTGCTGCTTTAATTTTTTTAAAAATATTTATTTTTTTTATATATATATTTGTTATATATACAATATTCTGCCTGTGTGTATGTCTGCAGGCCAGAAGAGGGCACCAGATCTCATTACAGATGGTTGTGAGCCACCATGTGGTTGCTGGGAATTGAACTCAGGACCTTTGGGAGAGCAGGCAATGTTCTTAACCACTGAGCCATCTTTCCAGCCCCCTGCTTTAATTCGTAAAACCAAAAAGGCCAATGGTGGTGACACACGGCTTAAATCCCAGCACTCAGGATCTCTGTAAGTTTGAGGCCAGCCTGGTCTATTGAGTGAGTTCTAGGATAGGCTCCAAAGCTACAACAGAGAAACTCAGTCTCAAAAAACAAAAGCAAGCAAGCAAGCAAACAAACAAAAACCCACGTTCTGATTTTGTTTAAAAAATTTTCATTTTAATGATCTGAGTTAGTAACAAATATACAAAATTGTCTTTCACATTTCCATACATGGTATAATGGACCAGTTGAAAATTCTGGACTACAAATGCAGGTTTCTTTGTATCCTTAGGCTTAGTTGTTTGTTTTATAAATAGAGGTTATTTTGAAAATGTGCATTTCTGAACACAGATGTCAAAAGTTGTGCATCTGAGTCAATGGACAAACAAGATTTGCACACTGTTCATTTGTGCAGTTGTGTCAAGTACACCCTACAGAGGAGCAGCTAGCCTGGGCTATCAAGTATACCCGACAGAGGAGCAGCTAGCCTGGGCTATCGAGTACACCTGACACAGGAGCAGCTAGCCTGGGCTACTTCACTGTATTTGAAAAGCATTTTATTTTTTTGTGAAACAAAACATTTAAAACAAAAATTACATTCTGCAAATACATTAAGATTTGTAACCTACACATCTGAAACAAAGCTGCACCAATAACCCGAACTGACCTCATCAGGGAATCAAGTGCAGAGAGATCGGACTACAAGGAAAGTGAAGAGACTCTGGAACCACTCATCTGAACCAGCAAAGGACACCAACACACAAACCAAAACAACTTATGGGTAAATCCTTACAGCTATAGGCTGGAATTTATCTGCTTTAAGAAAAATAAATAGTAAACAGAAAAATTAGTTTTAAAATGTGAAGCTCTGAAAATAGCCCTAAAGTGTAAACACATCTATAAATTTTCATGTTTTAAAAATTTAGATAAATTTAGAACATTCAATATTATATGAAAATGTATTAAACATTTAAAAATAGGATTATCTCCTATCTTACCAATACTTTCCATTTGGCAAAATCATAGGGTAATGGATAGCTTCTAGCTCAACTTAATGTGATAAATCACCATAAATTCAGACATATTAGGGATCAAGTAGTAACTAAGTTATATCAAAATGGCAAGGAGGCCCCTTTGGCAACCACTTTTCTGGGCTAGTAACAAATATCAACACAGAATACCTTTTACATGAAATCACTCTAGATCTCTACATGCATCTGAGGGATGGGGGACTGGGAGGAAACCCAGAGCCTCGGACATGCTAGTCATGTGTTCTGCACTGAGCTACATCCCGACACTCCAGATCGCTATAGGTAGGAGAGTTCAAGCCTTCTTAACATCTTCCTATCTTATGGCAACATGTGCTTCATCTTTTTCTACAGCCTGCTTTCCTATAGCATACATTTCAAATTCCCTGGCAAAACTAGCCAACTAAGTATTTATTTAGCTTCCTATACAGAAATGGGTATAATATGGTTCTACTTTTTGCTAAGGCCTGAGGTTGATATTTCCTATGCTATATAGAATACATGAGGTGAGAGAGAATACATCTAAACCACAGGGTCTCTGAGGGAGGGTCAGAGGAACTGGCCTTCTACATTGTGAATTGATTTTTCTAAGGGGAATACAATTGTAAACTGATGGAGGGCAACTGCTGTTCAAAAGGAAATGGAAAGCCAGGCACGTGCCTATAATCCCAGCATTCTGGAGACTAAGGCAGGGCAATTGCAATAAACTTGGGAGCCAACTTGAACTACATAGTGAGTTCTAGAACAGCCTGGGCTAAAGTGTGAGACTGCTTTAAACAACAACAAAAAAGAAATGTGTATTTTTGTGGTAAGATTAACCTTAGATTCATTTGTGAAAATGAAGTTCAAACATACTTCATACTTTATAATTCAAGATGAAGGTAAAGGTATATAGGCATGCCAACGCTATGTTGGAAACATACCTACTGTGCCCAGTGTCAATATCAGAATGGAATATGGCTGCTTCCTGCTCTCCTCTGCTTGTAAAACAAATCTCATGATTTTCCTGCCACGGACATCTCCCATATGAGCTACATAAAATAAGTCTGATAGGTTGCTTTTGTTGTCAGATAAACATTTTAAAACTTTCAGAAGTGGTACATTTGACCCCGGAGAGTAACTTCCATTACTTGGTATTACTGAGTCCAATATCAGGTACAAATGTTAAGGATATTGCTTTTAATAGGATAATCACCAGAAGTAAATACGTTAGCGTAACTCAGATGCTCATTTTCACCCAATGTAACAGTGCTTTATTCTTAAATGAAGCGGCATGTTAGCTTCAATTCTTGTCAGTTTACTGCCTGCTCAATACCAAGACAGCAGGCTTATCCACGTAAGTGTGTCTTATCTGGGCCCTGAGCAGTAACACTGCTTTTTAGATAGGGAGTAAGGCACTAAATGGTGGTGAAATAAACAGGTATGATGAGTTACGTTTTTAGAATCCTAAAAACAGCGATCGTTTAGAATGACACTATTAAATTTTCTTCACAAACAAGGCATCTTGTTGGCAACAAAAAGAAACAAAAGGTCATGATGAACCTAATACATTCACTGTCTCAGCTAAACCACTTGAAATGCCATCAAACTTAAGAAAGCTGCACTAGGGTATGGAAGGATTAAAGGCACCAAAGGAGAATTCCACTTCCAGTTCTGAGAGCTAGGAAAGCTGTGTGTAACACTGCATACTGTCTTATTAATCAATTTGTGTATGTATGTGCATGCATGGGGACAGGACTTGCAGAAGTTGGTTCTCTTCTTCCACATTATGGGTCTTGGGAATCAAACTGTTCGTTAGGCTTGGCAGCAAGTGCCTTTACCCAACTGGGCACCGAAATTATCAGTAGTTAAGTTTTTGTTTGTGTTTTTTCAGAACAAGGTCTAGTTTGTAGCTCTGGCCTTCTAGGAGCATACAATGTAGAACAGGCTGGCCTCGAGCTCAGAGAGCCACCTGCCTTGCTTCTGTCTCCCAAGTGCTGGTATGAAAGACGTGCGCTACTACACCCGGCAGTAGTTGATTTTTACTTTGACAAATCAGTATAAATCAAGTGCTAGTTTGGTAAGAAATTTATTTTACGAAATATGAAATTAGTGCAGTGTTTCACACAGTCCCATTTATAAAGCTAAACTAATTCTAGCACCGAATGAATATTCCAAGTAACACTAAGGCAAAATAAAAATGGCTACCTCAAGACAGAATCTACAATGGAAATGACATGTACCAACACAGGGTATACTGAAAACAATGAAGTATGGATAGAAAAATTAAAACCACATTTTCTCTGTGAAAAATACAACTACTAGTAAAATAAAATGTACAATTGAAAATTTTCCAAAGGAAAAAACACTATAAACAAAAATACTTTTCTTTAAAACAGGGAAAATAGTACGTCACTTTTTTTTCCATCATCACAATTGAGCTTGACACAAAAAGCAGTCACAGGATTGCACAGTTCCACACCCAGTTTCCTGGACATGGTAAAGGACTCGACAGAGCAGAGCGCAGCTTCTCAGTTTCATGTTTTAAACTCAAGACATTCCCATATAGGAAGGATGTCACACCATACCAGATCCGTTTACAAAATGTACAATACTTTCCACACTGTGGTCAGTCACGAATGATATCTGCCACCTCTTTCATCCTGACACCAGTCACGGGGAGTCAGGTCACTTTAATGTCATTTTTCTAGCAATAAAAGTATATTTAGTGCATGCTTTATCATTTTGTCAAAAGACATTTCTGAAAATGAAAACTCAGTCAGCCCACAGTTGAAAATATAGAAAAATCATTGATTTAGGATAAAATGACTGGCTTCCGTGGCAGCACCACTGTCCTCAGCAAGGTCCTGGTCAAAGTTCCCCCATGGTATTGGGTATGTCTGCAAGACACCACTGCTGGAGATGTGATTATCTGTGACACTGTGACAGTTCATTAGTGCTATAAAAAGGTGGGATGTTGTGGAAGTGTTAGGAACATTTCTGTTGCACATGATTTAGAAGTTCTCCAAATTTTTCAAATAGGTCCTCCACCCACTTTACATTTTTCATACAAAGTTGAACAATCTCTTCCTGTCCTAAATCTTCATTTTTTTTCTGAACAGACGATATCTAAAATAAAGAAATAATTTGTTGCATTAGTTTATACAAGATCACTTTTCTTTAGACTTATAAGCGTGTTCTCTCTCTCTCTCTCTCTCTCTCTCTCTCTCTCTCTCTTTCTCTCTCTGGTTTTTTGAGAAAGGGCTTCTCAGAGTAACATCTGTGGCTGTCCCGGAACCTGTTTTGTATATCAGGTTGGTCTCCAACTCCTCTGCCTCCCGACACCATCCGGTGACTTACTTTCTAAGGCTTTACTAATGCACCGGAAGCTACTCACTTTTTAAATTTATTTATTTATCTGTTTATTTAGTTTTTTAAAACAGGGTTTCTCTGTAGCTTTGGAGCCTGTTCTAGAACTCGCTTTGTAATCAGGCTTGTCTTGAACTCACAGAGATTTACCTATCTCTGCTTCCCAACTGCTGGGATTAAAAAAGGTGTGTGCCACCAGCCTAAATTTATTTATTTTTATTTTATGTACATTGGTATTCTGCCTACATGCAAGTTTATGTGAAGGAGTAAAATTCCCGAGACCAGGAGTTACAGACAGGTGTGAGCTGGGACTCAAACCTGGGTCCTCTGGAAAAGCAGCCAGTGCTCTTCACTGCTGAGCAATCTCTCCAGTCTCAGTCATTATTTTTAAAGTGACACAGCCTTACCATGTAGTCTTGGCTGACCCAGATGAGAAATACTGTTTTATATAAACTGATATTTTGCCTGCGTGATATTTTACCTACAAGAGGCCACATGAAGGTGTCAGATTTCTTGGAGCCACCATATGGGTGCTAAGAATTGAACCCAGGTCCTCTGGTAGATCAGACAGTGCTCTAAACTTCTGAGCTGTCTCCAGCCACCCCTGCCCCCAAAGGACAAATACTGATGTCAACTCCATCTAGATGACCATAAAAACAGTCAGTATTGCTTTCAGGGACAGCTCTGTACTAATTAACCCTGGTAATTAGAAAACTCAGTACTATGAGACTGGAGAGGGCTCAGCAGTTAGGAGCAGTTGCTGTTTTTGAAGACCTGGGTTTGGTTCCCAAACATCCACATGGCGGCTCCCAACCGTCTGAATTCTAGTTCAAGAGGATCCTCTTCTGACATCTGAAGACACATCACAAACATGGTGCACATACATACATACATACAGGCAAAATAAAATTAAGTCTTAAAAAAATGAAAAATAAAAACATAGTACTGGTTAAGCTAGGGTGACTGAGATAGGCAGTGGTGTCACACACCTTTAATCTCAGCACTCAGGAGGCAGAGGGAGATGGATCTCTGTGAGTTTACAGAGTGAGTTCCAGGATAGCCAGGGATACACAGAGAAATCCTGTCTTGAGGAAAAAAAATAAAAATCTGCTGATGTCACCATCAACAGATTTCCATCTCAAATTTATAACACTAAAAAAGTTATAATTCTAATCTTTCCTCCTTCCTTTCTTGTTTTTTTTATTTGGGGGTGGGGGTGGGGCTGATCATCCTGGTTGCTGGAACTCAAGGACCATGCTACCATGCCCGGCTCTTAACCACTGAGCCATCTCTCCAGCCCCTATTTTTTTTAAAAAAGAATCTAGGTAAGTAAGTGCACATACATTTTGTACTTCTTTTTAAAGCATCCATACACAGTGTAGTTAGTCTTTTTCCTTTTCCTCCTTCCTTCTTTCCCTTCCTCCCTCCTTTCTTTGTTTTTTTGAGACAGGGTTTCTCTGTAGCTTTGGAGCCTTTCCTGGAACTAGTGCCTGTAAACCAGGCTGGACTCAAACTCTTGGAGATCTGCCTGCCTCTTCTTCCCAAGTGCTGGGATTAAAGGTGTGCACCGCCACTGCCCGTCTTAGAGTCTCTTTTAAGAAAATTCAGATGCCAGGCAGTGGTGACACATGCCTTTAATCCTAGCACTGGGGAAGCACAGGCAGGCAGATCTTTGTGAGCTTGAGGCCAGCATGGTCTATACAGTGAGTTCCAGAACAGCCAGGGCCAAGGGAGAAACTCTGTGTTGGAAAAAAAAAAAGAAAAAAGAAAAAAAAACCACACCCTAAAAACAGAAAATCCAGGAAAACATGTTATTTCATTTTAAATAAATAAAACGAAATTACCTCATTCTTACATATTAGATAAACATGGTATTTATAATGATGGAGTGAATGATATAATGAATATAACTGTATTTTCTCTGGATCAACAGCAAACTCCTAAAAAAGAAAGAAGTTTACAGGTACTTTTCATGTTGAATGACAACCTGGAAATTGTCTTATATGGTTAGGTATGAGACTGTATGAATATACACAGAAGTTTAAATATGAATTATATTTTAATTCATCCTTTATCACGTTATGAGTATATTTTATTTGAAAAACTAGTACTATAGAAAAATTCAAATAGAAACATGTAAGATAACAAAGCCTTCTTTTTTTGAGGTAGGATCTCATTCTGTAGCTCTGGCTAACCTGAGACTCAGATATGCCTGCCTCTGCCTCCCTAGCAGTGGGATATTCTTAAAACTGGGCCCATGAGGCTGAGGTTGCCTTGAACCCCTGATCCTCCTGCCACTTGCCTCCCAAGTATAGCATGTAATTGTTACCAGGATTACCAGTCTAAATGCAGAGTAAAAGATTTCTATTATGGCTTCAGTGATAAATGTGGCTGGTGGCATGTTACATAGTCTTTCAGGCTCTTCCTCTAGGCTAGGCTTAAATATTTAAGTAACATTAATTTTCTGACAATAATGGAATCACCAAACACAAATTGACCCCCACACAAAGCACACAGCAGTTCCAGCATTTTTATCAACCTATAACTTAGAAAACTTTAGGTTTATTATAGGTATATCATTCTATACTTATCCCCTAAATAAAAATTATATGGACGCATGGATTTTTGACTAGCTTTTGACTATGATGCCCCTAGTTCTTTAGATCTACTTTGTTATTTTTGATTATGTATATAGTTGTGACTGAGCCACCTCTCCAGTCCCCTAGTACTTAGAACTGTACTTGTCACAGTACAAATACACAAAGTGCTTGCTATAGTTGTCTGAGAGACAATCAATGGGTCTATCTCTTCTTTGCATAAAGTAAATAATTTTAAACCAAGCACCATGCATATGATTTTAATCCTAGTACTCCAGAAGCAAAGTATGAAGCAAAGCCTAGTTTATATAGCAAGTTCTAGGATGGCATAGTGGGACCTCATCTCAAAACAAAACAAACAAAAAAGAAAAGAAAGAAAAGAAAAAACAGGAAAGTACTAAATATCACAGTTTTGTTTCTGAGACAGGGAGGGTATCTCTACATCACCCTGGCTATTCAAGAACTTACAGAGATCCCACTGCCTCTCTCTAGGATTAAAGGTGTATGAAACCACATCCAGTCTTATAAACTGCTTTGCAATAAGTACATACTTTTTGCGTTTGTGAATGAATTTCTACAAGAAATACCTTAGTTTTTTTGGAGACAGGGTCTCAAATAACCCAGGCTACCCTTGAAAGTGCAGTGTAGCTGAGGCTGTCCTCAAACTCCTGATCCTTCTGCTTCCACTTATCAAGTGCTGGGATTCAGGTACGCAGTACCAGGCCTGAATTACTAATTATAGTTTTTGATGTGAAATGGTTACACTGCTAAATTATTTTCTAAAAAGTTTGTAATTACTTATACAGGAGAGATAAACAGATGTCATTTTAGTGACTGTACAGACATATTAATATTCAATCTTATGGGGCTGGAGAGATGGCTCAAAGGTTAAGAGCACTGACTGCTCTTCCAGAGGTCCTAAGTTCAAGTCCCAGCAGCGACATGGTCGCTCACAACCATCTATAAGAAATCTGTATACATAATAAATAAAATCTTAAAAAAAAATTCAATCTTATAATAAAGTATGTATACACACACCAAAACATGTATTTCCAAACTATATACAAGTAACTTTGAACAGGTAAAAAAATGATAAATTTTCTTGTTCATCACTCCACAATGCATACATACTTTAAATATATTACACATAAATATTTTTAATCAAGTAAAAATAGTTTTAAAACTATATGCAAACATATAAACTTAAACAATGGATGATTTCCCTTATTAGTCTATTTTATAAATTCTGTGAACACTCACTATTGCCAGGTACAGTTCAAGGCACACAAAGGAGAAGTAAGAGTGTCCCTTCCTCTGAACATAGCTGCTTATTCCATCCCAAAATGACACTTCATGATAGCACACCTGCTTGTTTCCATGGTGCCATGGGAACTGTATTAACTGGAAAAGGTTACTCATTAAGCAATATATACTTACCTGTGCAGACTTAGTGGTTGCTTTAGAAGTCCTTAGAGTTTTCTTATTATAAGTTTTGCCATTCATTTTTATTTTAGAAATAGCAGATCCTCCACTTTTTGCTTTAGAGTCTCGAGTAATAATTGTTAGTTCAGGAAAACTTTCCAATGCATTCTTTAAAATAATGAAGGACAATAACTGACATCAGAAAAAAACTAATTGGAATTTCTAGTCATTCAAAATTTATATACACATACAGGGATTCTTTGAAACTTCTCCCAAACAAGGATTCTGTCTCCCCACTCTTTGAATCTGGGCTAATTATATGGCCTGATTTTTTGAGCAACAGCACACCATGCTGAGGGAACTCCTGATTTATTACTAGCATATTATTATTATGCTTTGATTGTGAAATAGGGGAAATAGGAATATATTTCTTACAATACCGCCTCCACCCTGACTAAAAACCCTGAACCAGAGCCAAACCATGTACCAGGAAGTCATCGGATTCTAAATGACCATAAGGACAAAAGACAGTAGAAGGCTGCTGTGTTTCATGCTGCACTCCTCTGGCTTTCTCTGACTGGACAGAAAGCACTTGCCAGAGAACATCCTAAAGCAGAGTGTGACCGTGTTCTGACCACGGAGAGGGTGCTGCCACTGATGATACAGTGGCCACATGGCAGAACCGTTCCTCTTCTAGTCTTTAAACCCACTGACTTTTATGTTCTTACCTGCTTGGTAAATAATTGTGACCTGAAAAGCTAAATGCAATAACAGAATGATCCCTGTTTACAAATGTGGTGACTTTGATCATAGTTTTCCCAACATTAGATTTAGCTGGCAGCAGCTTGAATAATTCATTACTATATAACCCTTATTATGCAGTAAGGGTTAAAAGTGCTGCTGTTAGAATTATGGGTCAGAATGTAATTTAGCTTTCACTGTCTCTTCCACAAATAGGTATTATGAACCTGAAAAGAGTACATCTTTCCTTTCTTTGTGGGCTGTATAGATACTGAACCTGGGACCTCATGTGTTGTAGGTAAGCATTCTACAACTCACTGAAATAATAAATATAATTTCTCTAGCTCTGTATTACATATTTCTTTTGTTTAGATTATTTTTTCGTTTTTGTTTGAGACATAATGTTATTATGCAGGCCAACCTGACATGGAACTCAAGGTCATCCTCTTGCCTCAACCTTAAGAATGCTGAACTTATAAATATATACAATTACCATCAACGGAAAACAACAATAAACTTTGCCCATGTTGACATAATCAAATAGTTCCAGATGTTACACATTAAAAAGGAAGTCTGTAAAGTTTTCTGGACTCAATAGCTTTTATGATAAATTTTCTGAATTCAGAGTATCTTTCAATTCTATATTTCACGTAACAAAAATACCAACTTATGTCATTAAGATACATTAACAGTAAAAACTAGAATTCCCCATTTTCCTGCCTCTGCTTTCCAAGTATTGGGATTATAGTTATATTATCACACACCCAGTTAATCTTTAATTATAGATAAAATGTGTAAGTTTAAAACTATCTTAAAATTATTTTCAAGGTTTATTTTACTATTTTATGGTGGTATTTTTCCTGAATGTATATGCATGAATAGTGTGTGTGGCAGAAGAGGGTACTGGAGTTACAGGTGGTTGTGAGTCACCATGTGGGGCTCTGTAAAAGCAGCACATGATCCTATGTGCAGAGCAACCTCTCCAGCCCACAATGTGAAAGCTTTTACAAGTTGTAAGACTACATGCACATTTTGCAGGAAGATCATGCAAGCAAAACACCCACCCATATACAGAAAATAAAAATATATCTTTGAAAAAAAGAAAAAGAAAAAGATATAAAAGGAATATAAGACTTGAATATGGAGTTGAAGAGAATTACTTTTGGAAATCATGAAAAAATTTTACAGGAGGAACATAACATGTAAATGATGAAAAAAATCAATTTAGACATAAAACACAAAAAGATTAACAACATGCTAAACAAGCTCATAACCAATAAACAACAACTCTTGTTACATTTAGAAAGAAAATTACAGTGGTTCTGGGAAGGAGTATAGAGCAGTGGCAAAGCACTTGCCTAGCATGCATGAAGTTCTAGGTTCAATTGTCAGCTCTAGCAAAACACAAAATAAAACAAAACAAAAACAGTGCTCAAAAAATAAAATTACACAATGACTTTAATGCATTTTTCTTTCTCCTTGCTTGGGGCTGACTACTACAGAGGTCTGCTCATGCATTACCAGTGGAAGTACCTTGAATGGCTGATCCAAATGAAGATTCACGAGGAGTCTTTTGCGATTATCGTTCAGCATGCCATCTATTTTTTTCATATGTGGTAAAAGTAGCTCATCTGAAATAACAATTTATTTCAATAGGATAAACTATCAACATAAATATTTCCTAATACCCATTTTTTTCCCCTTTAACCCATTGGTAGGTTAGAAGACATTAAATTCATTGGCTTATGTAAAATACAGCTTTTAAGAAATAGGCATTTGCGGGCACTGGTGGCGCACACCTTTAATCCCAGCACTCGGAAAGCAGAGGCAAGAGGATCTCTGTGAGTTTAAGGCCAGCCTGGTCTATAGAGCTAATTCCAGATAGCCAGGGCTAACGAGAGGTCAGCCTGCACAGCGGATTTTATCACAGCAAATGAGAAAGCAGCAATTCTTCACAGCGATGGATATGGTGATATGGAATATGCTATACAGACCAGGTTACCTTTATCTACCTACTTCGGCCTCTCAAGTGCTGGGATTAAATGTGTACATCATCATGCCTGGCACCTTGGCTCAAGTAAAACAAAAGGATGCCACTAGAAAGATAATCAATTTCTCTAAACCTCATTTATTATCTAGCAATAATACTAAAAAATACAAACATTTTAAAATTCTATAAAACACTGAATATGAACAAGATTTGTTTTTCTGGCTAGTACTAACTAGACATGGAGCCAAGGCCTTGCACACACTAGTTAGGTAAGTGCCTTACAATCCCACTTAGAGATTCCCTTAGTCTATTTGTCAAACTATAACTCTAGCTGGTCTGAACTTATTACCTAGACAAGGTTGGCCTAGAACTCAGAGATCCACCTGCCTCTGACTCCTGAGTGCTGTGATTAAAGATGTGCACCGCCACACCTAGCTGAGATAGTCTTAATTCACTGTAATTTGGGGCAAAGATGAAGGAGGGGGAAGAAAAGTTAGTGTAACCTATTGTCAGAAGTAAGTCAAAATGGGCATGCTGGAAAAGGTGACAGGTGTGATGGCTCACACCTTTAACCCTGTTTCAACCTCCCCTTAAAAAAACAAAGGGGAGGGGGTGGCTGGAGAAATGGCTCAGAGGTTAAGAGCACTACTGCTCTTCCAGAGGTCCTGAGTTCAATTCCCAGGAACCACATGGTGGCTCACAACCATCTGTAATGAAATCGTGCCCTCTTCTGGCCTGCAGGCATACATGCAGGCAGAACACTGTCTACATAATAAATAAATATTTAAAAAAAAAAAACAAAAGGGGGAGGGAGTAAAAACACAATGGTAATAAAGTAATCATTTTTTATATTGTATTAAATACCTGAGGTTATTAGACTGTTAATTTCCCAGTATAGTACTGGCATATAAGCCATACCTAAATAATGTACAAAAAAGTAACAGGCAAGCACTAGGGTAAGAAATGTCAAGCGTGGTAGCATACAGAGCACTTATTAGCACTTGGGAGACAAAGGCAGTTGGATTTCGGTGAGTTCAAGGCCAATCTGTTCTATGAAGCGAGTTTCAGGACTCTCAGGACTGTTTCATAGAGAAACCCTGTCTCGAAAATCAAACAAAATAAATAAATAAATAAAATGGAAAAAACCCAACACCAAACCCAGGAATAAATAACAAAATAAAATAGACACCAGTGAGAAAATTCATTTAAACAAAACCAATTTGAGTGTGCTCCTTAGTAGGCGTACCATTGCTCTTCTCTAGGGCTTGCATCGTGTCTGGATCCAAAGCAATACTAACAAGCAGCTCCATGTAGCTCTTGAAAGTTTCCTTCATTGCTCTTGTGTTTAGGAAACGGGTGGCAAAGGGAGCTGGAGGATCAAATTCTAGGACAAATTAGAAAGAGATAAGACACTAAATTTTTGCTTCCTGACAATTTTAATATTATTTTTCCTTATAACAGTAGCCTATAAACAAAACTGAAGACAAAATTTCTTCCTACTTAAATCTTCCTGATTCTTTGTTTAGAGACAACCCAGGCAGAGCTGGGGAGATGCCTTAGTCAGTAAAGTGCTAGTATGAAGATCTGAATTCAGATCCTCAGTTATCCACACTAAAAAACCAAGTGGGAGCCGGGCAATGGTTACGTCTTTAATCCTAGCACTTGGGAGGCAGATGCAGGCATATCTCAAGGCCAGTCTGATCTACAACGCAAATTGCAAGACAGTCAGGGCTGTTACTCAGAGAAACCCTGTCTTGAAAAAACAAAATCAAGCAAACAAACAAAAGTCAAGTTTGACAGCACATACTTTTTTTTTCCCCTTCGAGACAGGGTTTCTCTGTAGCTTTGTAGCCAATCCTGGAACTTGCTCTTACAGAATAGGCTGGCCTCAAACTCAGAAATCTGTCTGCATCCTGAATGCTGGGATTAAAGGCGTGTTCCACCACTGCCCAGCAGAAGGCACACACTTTTAATCCCAGTGCTGGGAATGTGTAGACAGGAGGATCCTTAGAGGTTGTTGGTCAGCCAGTTTTCCCCAAACACCACACTTCAGGTTCAATGAAAAATCCTGTCTCAAAAAGTAAGGTACCAGTCGGGCGGTGGTGGCGCACGCCTTTAATCCCAGCACTCAGGAGGCAGAGACAGGCGGATCTCTGTGAGTTCGAGGCCAGCCTGGTCTACAAGAGCTAGTTCCAGGACAGGAACCAAAAAAGCTATGGAGAAACCCTGTCTCGGAAAAAAAAAAAAAAGTAAGGTACCAAGGAACATAGGAAGGCAGCAGCCACCAGTCTCTGGCCTACACATTAGTACAGAAACAGAAATATCCCAGATGAATAGTTGTGGCAGTACCTGCACTTAGGTGAGGCAGAATGAACAAGAGGAGTTCAAGGTCTAGCAACTTACCAAGTTTAAGGCTGGCCTAGTTCCCACATAAAAGCAAATTACTTAGAGCTCGTTTTGTTCCGTTGATGCAGGGTTTTGCATCCAGCAGTCTTCAAAAGTATTAACCTCCCTAGTGCCGATCTTATAGGCGTGCGTCACCAGGCCAGCCCTGCAAAGCTTGTACTATAGAACAAAGCCTAGACTGGTAGCTTTCTCAAGCAGAACTTAGCTGGTAGTAAAGAATGGTATTAAAGCTTACACATATACAAAGCTTCCCAGGGGATCGTGGGGCCTGGCATCTAACACACAGGCCAGTTGAGAGCCAGTTTCTCTTCTGACATCCCACAGACACCTTAGACACCTGCTGCTACCTCTTATAGCTGTAGTCTCAATGATTTCTCTATGTCTAGTAAAGTAGGCAAGAGTAGCATAGTGAAGGGAGGCAGAGACAGGAGGAGAGCTATAAATTCAAGGCCAACCTGGTCTGCATAAGTTCCAGGCCGGCTAAGGCTACGTACTGAATCTTGATAAACCAAACAGCTGGACAGTGGTGGCACATGCCTTTAATCCCAGCACGCTGGGAGAGGGAGAAAGGAGAGGCAGGCAGACCTCTGTGAATTCAAAGTCAGCCTGGTCTACGGAGCTAGTTTAAGAACAGCAAGGTCTACACAGTGAAACATCTTCTTAAAAACCAAAACCAAACAAAATACCAAACAAAACGAAACACTTAATATTAAGACACCCATGAACAAACATATTCCTTTTTTTTCTACAAGTAAAATTATTACAGAATTTTAATGGCATGTATTTAAATTTTTTTTTAATGTTGTGGGAACTCCTTCAGCCAATAGCCTTTAAGATACCAGCCCACTTGGGCATGGTCTCTTATCCTATAAAACGCTGCTGTAAGGCTTGCAGTTGCTCTCGCTTCTGGCTGCTAGACTCTGTTCCTGTTCCTCATTCATGCAGAGGACTGTGATTTAGGACAGTGATCTGTAAGTCTCCCCTAAATAAATAACCCTTTATTATACTTAATTCTGAACTAGTGTAAGATTATTTTGTAATCATCATGTGGTACCTGAACGTAGGGACCAGTCCACACTTTTGGGGATCCGTTCGCCAGCCACATGGCGCATTGGGCACTGACTCTCATGCTTGTAGCTCAAGCCGGACCTTAGACGCAGCAGGCTGCTGCTCAGTACTCCCTGGATCGCAACCCACACACTGCTACCTGCGATCCCTGCAGTGCATGCAATTTGCAACATGGACTGATGGAAAGGTTTTCTCTTTTTCCTGGGCCCCAACTCTCAGAATCGTTTGATCAGCTACATCACCACTCTTAGTTTGTTTAACAAAGCATATTTTTCAGTACCTAAGTAAGCAACACGTGGTGTTTGCTGCTGCTAGCGTCTCTCGGCCACAGGGCTGCAACTGCGACACCTGCTGGCTGATAACGATTATTATACCTACTCCAATTTATTGTAATTGCCTTACAATAGGTAAGATCTGAAAAAACTACAAAAAAGTGACTGATAATATCCAGAGGCTCGATAATTATTTTGCTTATAGTATAGAAGGTATTCTGCAAGGCTTATAAGATTTCCCTTCTACATCCCTTTATTTGATTCTAGGAATTAGCTTTCTTTTCAATATTATCTCATTAAAAATGGCTCAACACTATGGAGAGGGATAGCATCAATTTGACAAAATTATCTGAAAGAATTTGTGCTATCAGGGCTGGAGAGATGGCTCAGCAGTTAAGAGCACTCACTGCTCTTCTGGAGGTTCTGAGTTCAATTCCCAGCAACCACATGGTGGCTCAAAACTACGTATAATGAGATCTGGTGCCCTCTTCTGGCCTACAGGCAGGATACTGTATGTATAAATAAATAAATCTTAAAAAAGAAAGAAAGGAGGCGGGAAGACATTTAAAAAAAAAAAAGAATTGTGCTATTGAATCTAACTATCAAAATCTGTTGAAAAGTTATGATATGTCCAAGGATGAGACATTATCTTTATTGGACAAGTTTCATACCTTGGAATCCTCAGTGATAACATCAGAATAGAACACTGGACAGGAGAGTTAGACGTCAAAAAAGGCAGTAGTAAAAAGACTTGAAAAGACTGAGGAATTTAATGAAATTGATGAGCTAGGACAGAAGGCACAAGGACAGGATTTAGCCTCATCAGTACGTGCCAGACCCCAGGATGACTTACAGAGTTAACTGCATATCTGGTAATTTCCTCGGAAAGACCATCTGGCACAAGTATCCTAAGGTAGTCAAAGAATATGCATGGGAACCAATACTTATGAACAATCTAAAAGAAATAAAGCAAGCAATAGTTTGTTATGGGCTACAGAAAATTAGAACACAAAAGGCACAAATAAGGATAGACTGATTGCGGATTCTTAATGACTTTCAAAGATTATTAGGAGACATTTCCAGTCTACAACCAGCTGTTGGGTTAAGACCTGATCTAATAGTTCATTTAAAAACCTTAGATGCTGATAAAGACTTAAATAGTCCCAGGGAATTAATAGCTAACGTGGAAAAAGAATTGATGGTCACTGAAGAGAAATTACAGGAAGCACATGTAGATAGAGTGAATCCAAATCTTAGTTGTATCCTAGTCATACTGCCGCCTAGAATTTCCCAATCAGGAATTTTAATGCAGAGGGAAGATATTATTTTAGAATGGATCTTATTACCAAAGAAACCAAGAAAAAATTAAAAACTTATGTGGAAAAAGTCTCTGAATTAATTATAAAAGGAATATTGAGACTTCATCAACTAGCAGATATAGACCCAGCAGGGATTATAGTTCCTTTTACTGCTGATGAAATTAAAAAATTATGTGAAGATAATAAACCTTGGCAAGGAGCTTGTGCTAATTTTTTGGGAGAGAAATTAATAGCAATTATCCCAAAAGTGATAGAATTAACCTTATAAAGAGAACTACTTGCATTCTTCACCGAATTGCATGTGATGCACCAATAAACGGAGCCTGTACATTTTATACTGATGTAAATAAATCAGGAAAGGCAGGTTACAAATCAGAAAATATAAGTAAGGTAGAACAAAACCCTTATAATTCTGTCCAAAAGACAGAATTATATGCTATATTCTCATGGTGCTAAGGGATTTTAAAGAATCTCTTAATATAGTTACTGATTCACAATATGCAGAAAGAGATGTCTTACTTACGGAAACCACTGAATTTATACCAACTGATACAGAATTTACTTCATTATTCATACAGGTTCAAAATATAATCAGGAATACCCTTTGTCCCATATATATAACACACATCTGATCCCATACAGGTCTGCCAGGTCCTCTAGTACAAAATAATGCAGAAATTGATCGATTATTGATGGGAAGTGTGCTGAAGGCCTAAAAATTTCCTAAGAAACATCATGTCAATAGCAAAGGATTAAAGAAGGAGTTTTTTATTACATGGCAACAAGTTAAGGAGATTATAAAGAGATGTCCTATTTGCTCTTTCTATAATCAAACACCATTACAAGCAGGGAGTAACCCAAAGGGTACTCAAAGGAATGAGATCTGGCAGGTGGATGTGTTCCACTTTACAGAATTTGGAAAATTAAAATATGTACACCATACCATTGGCACTTATTCAGGTTTTCAATGGGCAACTGCCTTGAGCTCAGAAAAGGCTGATTCAGTAATCATGCATTTATTAGAAGTTATGACTATCATGAGTATACCTGTACAAATAAAGATAGACAATGGTCCAGCATATGTGTCTAAGAAAATGAAGTTTTTTTTGCTTATATAATATAAAGCATATTACAGGTATACCAAACAATCCTACAGGTCAGTCAGTTATAGAGAGATCAAATCGAACTATAAAGGATATGCTGAACAAATGGAAAGCGGTGGAAAATACTCCCAGAAATAGATTACATAATGCTCAACAGCGCTCAAATTCTAAGGGATCCAACATCCTCTTCTGACCTCTATGGGCACTGAGGTCCTATTGTGGGGGCAGAGGCAGGCAGGTCTCTGTGAGTTTAAGGCTAGCCTGGACTACATAGTAGTTCCAGGACAGCAAGGACTACATACATAATGATACAATACATACAATATCTCAAAAACCAACACCAAAACCAAAAGAAAACCCTAAAACTGACAGTATTAGTCAATGATAAAATTAAGTTCATCACAAGTAAAATTTAGAATTCTAGAAAACTTGTACCCACTATTGTAAGCTGGACAGCTTCACAATATTTAAAGGCCTTACTGATATCAGTAGTGAAATTACTGACTTTTTTTTTTTTTTTTTTTTGGTTTTTCGAGACAAGGTTTCTCTGTGGTTTTGGAGCCTGTCCTGGAACTAGCTCTTATAGACCAGGCTGGTCTCGAACTCAGAGATCCGCCTGCCTCTGCCTCCCGAGTGCTGGGATTAAAGGCGTGCGCCACCACCGCCTGGCTCTGACTTATTTTTCAACAGATTATTGAACACAATACCTCATGAATGCCATGCAAATGCTCTACTAATAAGCCATACCTTCAACTCTGAATGTTATTTTGTAAATATTCTAAAATATAAGACCTAAAACCTCAGAACTCTAAGAAAACATAAGAGGTTTTAGACCTTGATTTCCTTGAATTTAGCAAGAAATTTTAACCACAGCAAAAGCACAAGAAACAGAAGCAGTATTTTGGGCTCCCTCAGAATTTAAAGTTATTTAAAAAGAGACCCTACAAAATGGGAAGATAGGGCTGGAGAGATAGCTCAGTGGTTAAGAGCACTGTCTGCTCTTCCAGAGGTCCTGAGTTCAATTCCCAGCAACCACATGGTGGCTCCAAACCATCTGTGAAGAGATCTGGCGCCCTCCTCTGGCATGTGGGTATAAATGGAGGCAGAAAGTTGTATACATAATAAATAAATCTTTAAAAAAAAAAAAACAAAATGGGAAGATAATTTCAAATCATACATGTAATAAAGGCTTAAAGCCAAGAATATAGCCAGATCAAGTGAAGCACACAGTAATTACAGTACTGAGGCAGGGGGATCAGAAATTCAAGGCAATCGGAAGCCAGCTTGGGTTACAGAGACCCTGTTTCAAAAACATATTCAATCCAGAGACAAATATCAAAAGTTCTAAAGTTAACGAGAAAAGGACAAGGAACCATTCAAATAATAAGCAAGCAATGGAGCTAGGCGGTGGTGGCGTAAGCCTTTTATCCCAGTACTCAGGAGGCAAAGGCAAGTAGATATCAGAATCTGAGGCCAGCACGGTGTGAGCATAGAGTGAGTTCTAGGACAGCCAGAAGCCACAAACTGGAATAGGGGAAAATGGAAAGTCACTGTTTATATAGTAAACATTGGGATGACAAGAGTTATGGGAATAAGTAGTCCTGACAGTACCACAATGATGTAATTAATGCTACTGAATAGCACACACTTAATAATAGCAAATATCAAATAAAAGTTTTTTAATCAAAACTTTTAAAATATAAAAATGAAATGTATGTATGAATTTTTATAAAATCTTCATCACAGAGCTAATTAGTATTTGCATGAGCAGAGTTCGGCAGAGAAAGAACTATTGTCAGGGCTGGAGATGACAAAGTTGTTAAGAACACTTGCTCCTGTAGAGGACCTGGGTTTGGTTCTCAGTGCCCAAAGGGTCATTCACAACCTTCTGTAACTCTAGTTCGAGGGGATCTTATGCATCTTCATGACCAGGCACACACATGGTGTACATACATTCATGCGGGCAAAACACTCATAAACATAAGTAAAGAAATTATTAAAATAGCAAATGGATGGAGCTAGAATAGAAAACATCATATTGAATGAAGTAACCCAGACCCAAAAAGACAATTATCATATGTACTCACTCACAAATGGCTTTTAGACATAAAGCAAAGACAAATCAGCCTATAATTCACAACCCCAGAGAACCTAGTAACAGAGAGATCATATAAAAAGATATTTTAACATTTTTAAAATTTAATCGTTACTTTATAAATCTAAGTGGATTGAGCCTGTTTGTTAACCACAATGCACTACAAAATTATAAAAATATTCTGAAAGAATTTAAAATTACCATCATGTAAGGCCAGGCGTGGTGGTGTACACTATTAATCCCAGCACTAGGGAGGCAGAGACAGGAGGATCTCTGTGACCTTGAGGTGAGCCTGGTCTACACCGTAATTTCCAGGACAGACTTTACAGAGATCTTTGTCTTAAAACCACAAGCAAAATAAAATAATAACAGCAACAAAACTACAAGCTTGTGAGACAGTTCAATGGGTAAAGACAGTAGCTTCCAAGCCTGATGACTGAACTGATTCCTGGACCCATATCCAGCATGGCAGGAGGGAACTGATTCCCTAAGAGTTCTCCCTGGACCTCCACATGTGTGCTGTAGCATGTACACACCGACACAGGCATGCACGCATGCAATGTGAAAACAGAATCAGCATATAAATCCATATTATCTGACTTAAAGAGTCAAAACGTGCTGCTTAACTAGTGACATCTAGTGGTCTGCCATGCTACTTATGCAACAAAAATTTTTCTTGTTACTTGAGGAATCTGTATACTTAAATTCAGAACCCAAGACCTCTTATTCTAAGGAATGACTACTGTTAACTGCAAAAAGCACAAATGATGACTTAAATATATATATCTTCCTCATAAATATACACATACGTGCATGCCCATATGCACACATGCAGGCACATGTATACACATTGGTGGGGGAGAATTGTCTGTATTCTGTCAATCATGTCTTAAATAAACGCTGATTGGCCAGGCAGGAAGTAGAGGAGGGGTCAACCAGACAGGAAGTAGAGGCGAGACGATGAGAACAGGAGTATTCTGGGAAGAAGGAAGCTCTTTCGAGAGTCCTGCCCAGACCACAGAAGAAGCAGGATGTAACCTGCCCCTCTGAAAAGGTACTGAGCCATGTGGCTAACATGGATAAGAATAATGGGCTAATGTAAGTTATAAGAGCTAATACGAAGCCTGAGCGAATGGGCCAATCAATTTATAATTAATTCAGACTCTCTGTGTGATTTTCTTTGGGGCTTTCCGGCTATGGGAACTGGGCAGGACAGAAACCTCAACTAGCAGGCCTTCATGTTACAACACACTTCTACCATGAATATTTAATTTACACTTACTTGTATGTGTGCATAGAATGCATGTTTGTCACAGCACATATAGAGATCAACAACAACAAAAACCATAAATGGTCTTAATCTCAGCACTCAGGAGGCAAAGGCAGGAGGATCTCTGTGAGTTCTAAGATAGCCTGTCTACATAGTGATCTCCATAACAAACAACCAGGACTACAAAGAACCTGTCTCAAAAAAACAAAATATTTAAAGTAGATTTCAATACTGAGGACTTTATATATTATGCCTCTAATTCTATCAAATAGCTTCTATGAACAGCTTTCAGGCAATAACACCTATCAATCTCAATCATATTCTTAACAACCAACTAATTCCTCATGTAAGTACAGATAACATACTCTATAGTGATATTTTATTTGTGTTGTAATAAATAAAGCTTGCCTGAAGATCAGAGTGGAAGGCTAGCCACAGTAGTCAGCCATATAGGTCAGGAAGTGGTGGCTTACACTAGTTAGCCATAGAAGCTGGGGGGTGGTGGTGGTGGTGGTGGTGGTGGCGGCGGCGGCGCATGCCTTTAATCGGCCATTTCAGTCTGAGGTACAGGTAAGAGCCAGTGGCTGGCTGCTTTGCTTTTCTGATCTTCAACTTGAACCCCAATATCTGTATCTAGATTTCATTATTTGTGCTATAATCCTCAATTTCTGTTATCTGTCTCCTCCATTCCTGTTGCCACTACTTGGGTACTGATACCATTTTTGCCTGAACCTAGGTTTAACAGTTAAATTTCATCATGTTGCTTCCTACTTAAGTTCCTCCAAAAACTTTGCTTTGTTTATAAAGAACCCAAGTTTTGCAGCTTTAGTGTGGCTTGAAAATCCTTCCCTTTTCCCTTCATCTTTGCCTTCACCATTATATTTTAGTATTTTGTTTGTATTTTTGTTTGTTTGCCTTTTTTTTTTTTTTTTTTTTTTGGAGACAAGGTTTCTCTGTGTGCCCTGGCTGTTCTGGAACTTGTTCTGTAGACTAGGCTGGCCTAGAACTTACAGAGTTCCACCTGCCTCCCAAGTGTTGGGATTAAAGGCATATGCCACCACCAACTCACCATTATATTTTAGAAGAATAATGGCCAGTAGAATTTCCTGTCAAGAGTCATATGGTGTCATATAGCGAGCCAGGCAATGATGTGCACCTGTCTTGAAACAACAACAACAAAACAAACAAAAACCCACAAAAGTTATATGGTGAATATTTTAGGTTGTTCTGGTCACATGGTCTCTGTACCAACAACTGAAAACTGCCACTGTGGAAGGAAAACAACTATATGGAATCATATGTTTCCAAATAAAAGTTGGGTAGCAACCAAGTTAATGTGAAAGGCCTCTGACTGCAGATCTGCTTAAAATTTCTTGCATTATACTCCATGTTTCCATAGCTAATGGAACGTTTGCTGTGTATTCTTGCATTGTACATGTTTTAATTTCTACTATAGCAAATATTAGTAGATGTAGTTTATATTGTACTAATTAATTATAGATTGAATTTTTTTTGGCCTAGATTTGTTTCCTTTTTCCTTCTGGCATAAACTACAGGATTTGTTTTTTGTTTTTGTGAGACAGGGCCTTATTATGAAGCTCCAGTTGTCCTGGAACTCAGTATGTAGGCCAGGCTGGACTGGAATTCACAGAGATTCATCAACCTGTCTCTACAGGCATGAACCATGCCTGGCTCAATTTTTTTCCTTTAAGATTATTTATTTTTGTTTATGTGCACACATACATGCCTCTATGAGTTTATGTGCATGAGGTGTGTGTGTGTGTGTGTGTGTGTGTGTGTGTGTGTGTGCAGGAATTGGAGTGACAGGTAGTTGTGAGTTGCCTGATGTGGGTGCTGGGAATTGGCAAGATGCTCTTGACCACTGAGTCATTTTACCAGCCTGATGACTAGATGATTCTTAGTAATCCCCACAATTAGTAGGCAATTGGCATTCCTCAGGCTAGAAGGCATCAAATTTACAGAGGCCAAATGTACTCCATTGGGTGTGATTAGTACAAAGCTTAAGAAACTTGTGGTGGCCAGACCCAAAAAGAGGAACATGGGATGTACTCACTCATATTTGGTTTCTAGCCATAAATCAAGGACATTGAGCCTATAATTCGGGTTCTTAGAGAAGCTAAATAAGAAGGAGAACCCAAAGAAAAACATATAGGCATCCTCCTGAACATTAACCTTCATCAGGCGATGAAAGAAGACAGAGACAGAGACCCACATTGGAGCACCGGACTGAAATCTCAAGGTCCAAA
>NW_026067937.1:4685717-4759119 GCF_014885135.2 Alexandromys fortis | reverse complement strand
AAGAGACAGAAATATTTAATAAATAAACTTTAAAAAAAAGAAAAAAAAAGAAAATCAGATGATTTGAAAAAACTGAAAAAAAAAAAAAAAAAAAAAGAAACTTGTGGTGATATCTTGTTTGTACAAATAAAGCTTGCCTGAAGATCAGAGGGAGGAGCTAGCCACTAGCTAAACATAGGTCTGTACAGACAGATAGGAAATGAAATGGCTGGGCAAAGAGAGGAAGTAATAAGGCAGGAGGAGACAGGAGCTCAGTTTCTTTTCTGCCAGAAAGTTGAGTAGGTAAGGTGTCTGTGGTTTTGCTCATCTCTCTGATCTCTCAGTATTTTCCCCAATATGTGACTTTGGGGTTTTATTAGTAAAATCTATTAGAACTTGTGCTATATATTGGAGCCCACTAAACTGAAAAACACCAACTAAACATTGGCTTTGGACTGCAAACTGCTCAGGACGATTTTGAGGTGGCTAGCTAAGATGATCCAGCCTTATAGACCACTCTAGCCAGCACTTGAGACAAGCCCTGCATTTTCCCATTATGCAGAGACTGGACAACAAATGATATAGCTACCTCTCCAAGGACTTGACAATTAAGCCAAATCTTTCTCTTCAGAATCCTCTAAAGACGCCACTGCACCCAGACAGCAGGAAGTAAATTCAAGAATACAACAAGAGTTCCCAAGAGGTGAGGTGGATGGTTTTTGACCATTCTATCAGTTATGGATTTTGTCATTATTTGGGGTGGGGTGGGGTTATAAGTTGTTGTTGATTACGGTCAGGAAGAAAGCTGAACAAAAGAGATGAGACTCTGAGTTCTTGTTTTGAGGAAAAAAAGAAGGGATACATATGATAGAATAAAAGGGTAGATTATTAAATCTACTTTTAAACCAAAAAAACAAATTCTAGTCTTAAATATTTTATATTAGCTTGGATTTTGTCATATATTGATACAAAGTTGAGATTTTTTTCTTTTAAAAAAAAATTTATTTATTTATTATGTATACAATATTCTGCCTGTGTGTATGTCTGCAGGCCAGAAGAGGGCACCAGAACTCATTACAGATGGTTGTGAGCCACCATGTGGTTGCTGGGAATTGAACTCAGGACCTTTGGAAGAGCTGGCAATGCTCTTAACTGCTGAGCCATCTCTCCAGTCCTTGAGATTATTTTTGTTAGACGATAGTGTACATACATTTCTAATTTTATTCAAGGTATGGTACCCAGGCAACTCATTTAACAGTGTAATGCAAATTTCTAGCCCTTGAAAGTTATTATTACCAAATATTTAGAATAATAAGGAAATGCAGGTTAGTAATTAGTCACCTATTACAATTGAATTTGTAGTTATATTAGGTATGCTTTCAAGGTCAAACATATATTTTAGATAGACAGGTCATCTTCAAACACTTCAGAGATCTACAGAATATGAAACTGAGGCTGTTTTAATAATATAGTCTCTTTTTTTTTTATGACAGTGAGACATGTCTGCTCATGGCATCACCAATCTACTTCAGAGAAAATGATGGGCATCTTCTTATTAAGACCTATTAGAACTTGTGCTACACGAACTTGGACAATACAATTATCTAGTCATCTCCTCCAATCTGAGCTGTCGTCATCACTATGCTGCTCCATTCCTACACACTGAAAGTGTCAAAATACTAATTTCTTGGGGAACTCACCCTCATTCTCACTACTGCTAGAACGGACCTCAGGAGATGATTCAGATTGTGATGATGAAAATTCTTCTTTCCATTTCTTCCGTTTCTTTGGTGGTGGCTCAGCCTTCATTTTGAGTTGTTTAGCTTTGGGTTTTGTAGAAGGGGCTTTTGTAGTTGGAGTTTTTGATACTGGCGGGTCAGAAGTTTTACTGCTACTACTTGGCTTAGATGAAACATTTCTGCAATGTTAAAACAAGTTTCATTAACATCATTATATCTCTTAAGATTGAAAAGAAATAATCTGATGATTAATAAGAGAAGATTAAACAAACTCAGGACAACAGTTCCAAAATAAAGTTCACATGCTATACAACTCAACAGTGACTACTATAGCATTTTCTTGAAATAGATTGCTTGACACTGGCACGTTATGCTGTTATTAAGGTGCTATTAACTCAACTATAGCACATCAAATCCTTTCTGGTTCATTTTCCAGAGAAGATGAGGTGTACAAAGCCAAATCTAGCCTTGATACTCTAGTGGAACTAGGTTTTGATGAAGAAATACATGTATATGCATCTTCTGAGAAGTCCTGAAGTCCTATGCTAAATCTAGAGATCTGTGTGGTTAAATTCCATCAGGACATCGGGTAGTAGTGGTACACACCTTTAATCCCAGCACTCAGGAGGCAGAGGCAGGTGGATTTCTGTGAATTAGAGGCCAGCCTGGTCTACAGAGCTAGCTCCAGGCCAGCCAAGGTTATACAGTAAATCCTGTCTCAAAAAAACAAAAAAAGAAAAGAAAACAAAACAAAAAACCACCATCATGACCATTGGGTCAGTAGCTGAAAATAGGTAATGATCTTAATTAAAATAGAGCTACATGATAGTAGACTGCTGAGTACCTAGAGTTATAGCACATCCAATATCCATCACAGTGTCATACCAACTACCTTCTAAATTCATACCACAGACAACCCAGGCATATTGATCCATGATAAGAGTTCTATACTGTGTCTGTGTGTGTCCCCATCGCCCAATTACCTTATTATCAACTTGACATTCACTTATTACTTTCATTTTATGGATAGAAAAGAGAGCTTCAGAAAGGTTCTTTCACAAAGAGGTAGACTCAAAACATTTGCACCTTCTGTCACACCAAGAAGATCCAAGCAAAGAAGAAGGTACCTACATTACTGCACCCAACTCATTCTTTTAAAGAATCACTTACTACAAAAGAGACCGCATCACCCTCATGTGATCCTTTATACAATAACAATGCTCAAATAAGAACATAAACATATTACATAAGAAACAAATACCTGATAGCTTGTGAAGGCTTGTTTCTTGGCTTTTTGGAACACACTCTAACGTACTCTTTTTTGTTTGCATTTTCAATGACCTTCACATATATCCTTTTGTATTTAGTTTTCGCATCTCCAAAATATCCAAGATACTAAGGAAGGAAGTATTAGAATTATACAATTACATAATTTATACACATAAATAGTACTTTATTGACCTCACTGCCAGCTACCCTTTAGTTTTCCAAACATATCCCTATCCAGACTAGTTTTATCCTGATTTTGAGAAGGGCAGAGGTGGGGAGACAGTATCTGTTTGAGAGTGAATGTGTGACTGAGAAGAGGAGCAAGACAAGGAACATGCACAAGTGCATGCAGATACCCAAAGAGGAGATGGAGGTATAGGAAGTTTTCAGTTTTCTAACATGAACTCAGGTCCTTCTCAAGAGCAGTAATAAATTGCAGAGCCATCTTTCCAGCTCTGTTATTTCACTTATTTATTTTGAAATTTGGGTGTGTGTATCTGTGTACATGTGTACATATGAGTGCAGATGTTCTCAGATACCAGAAGAAGGCACAGAATCCCCTACAGCTGCAATCCAGGTCCTCTACAAGAGCAGAAACAACGTCAGTGCATCTAAGCCTACTCACTGCACCCCGGACAGTCAGTTTAGAGAAGTTGATAGAGTCAAACATTTTACTTACACTATTTGTAGCTGCAAACTCTCTTTGCCCATCTCGAATTTCAGGAACAAATTTCTGTAACAAAGCTTTCTGTACTTTCCAAATAGCTGGGGGCTCTTTTCCTATATTTAAAGCTTCCTATAATAAGCAGAATTAATTATATTTAGGAAAAATATCAACATGTTTATATTTATAGAATGTTACTGCAAGGAGGAATCTTAACACAATTTTTTATTCTATTTTCTTTTATTAAAGATTTTATTTATTATGTATACAGTGTTCTGTCTGCATGTATGCCTGCAAGCCAGAAGAGGGTGCCAGATCTCATTACAGAAGGTTGTGAGCCACCATGTGGTTGCTGGAAATTGAACTCAGGACCTCTGGAAGAGCAGTCAGTGTTTGTAACCTCTGAGCCATCTTTCCGCCTTCATTCATTTTTCTTGTGTGTGTGTGGTAGGGGGAGGTAAAGAAGGGTTTGTATGTAGGCCTGACTGTCCTGGAATTTATATGTACCAGGCTGAGTGCTGATATGAAGGGTGTGTACCACCATGCCTAGCACAACATTCCATTTCTTATCTTTGGCTGAGTTTCTACAATAATGAACACCCATCCACACATACCCTTGTAGTAGTAGTATCAAACTCAAGGCCTTAATTAAATATACAAGAAAGATGGTGGTGGGGTGGGAACACTGTGTGATTTATGGCGAGAAAATTGCTTTCAGTGATACTGATTTAAGAAACACTATTTCCTGAAAATCACGTTCAAATTAACTTGGAGGAAAGACATTACTGGACTCACCCCTCTACCCCCACCAAGACTTTCTATTTGGTAGTGAGAAATGATAGGCGGATCTCTGTGAGTTGAAGGCCAGCCTGGTCTACAGAGCAGGTTCCAGGACAGCCAAGGTACAGAGAAACACTGTCTCAAAAAACAAAACAAAATTATAAAACATACTCCAATTTCATGTTTGTGTTCTGCTATTTTCTTAAAATTATATGAACATTTTCTTATACTCACTTGGAAGTCTTGAAAAAACATTAACAAAACTGATGTACTTTTGGACTTGAGTTGTAGCTTAGTTGGTAAAGTGATTGCCTGGCATACACAAAGCCTAATTCAGTCCGAAGGATTGCATAAAACTGTGTAAGGTGGTACATGCCTATGATCCTGCTCAAGGCTAGTCTGCACAATATAAGACCCCATTCCAAAAAGCCAACACCAGCTGGGTGTGACAGCCCTTGTCACAGTGCCAAACTGGGCTACAGAGTAAGAGGCTAAATAAATTAAGTAATTAAATTAAAAATCTGACATCCAGTCCAATGTTATAAAACACAGTAACAGGACATTGATTAAATTTTAGTGTGTTGTAAAGCACAAGTATGCCACTGATATCATGAAAATACAAGCATTCCAGGTCCTTTAAGCTGGGAGCATTCACTGACCTTAAATGTCTCTATATCTTCTATCTTTACCACAAATTCATCACGTTCTCTGTATTGGCCTTCTCCTCCGCTTTCTATATCTTCCTCATCTGTAAAACCTTCTATTGCAACTGTGTCCTGTCCTTTCGCAAACTGGTCCGAAGGAAGACTATCGAGTTCTATGGCTTTGGGGGGTTCTGTGGAGTTTGCATTTTCCAGGGTATTTACAGCGGATGAAGTCAAATGAAGGTCTTGTTTTGCACCAGCAGTGGAGGAAGTGGGAGCAGCACCAGCAGTCTCAGCAGATACACCAGGAGTTGTCACAGGTAGAGCTTCTGAAACTAAACAACGCAAACAGAACCAATGACAAATATTTAAACAATCATATGTTTGGAGAAAAGTCGAAAAACTTAGCATAAGTTATTTTTGTAATCAATTGCTTGGAAACAATTCCATGGGAAGAAATTAAGAAACAGATGTTAATCCAAGAATCAAAGATGTGTAAATTGAATCTGGACAGGAAGACTGCGTTGCAAACCTGCAGTTATGACCTACCTATCTATCAGTTCCTCAAACTACATTAAACACAACAAAGATAATTTCAAAAGGAAGAGACACACAAGAGTGATAGAAAATAGGAATAACCAAAGCTTTAAGAACTCCTAGAAGAAAAGATAACTGGATATTGATGGGCCCAGTGGTTAAGAGGGCTACTTTTCAGAGGATCCTGCTTAGATTTCTAGCACTAAACAGCACCTCACAACTGTCTCTAATTCCAGTTTCAGGAGACCTAACGTTCTCTCTGGCCTCTATGGGAACTGGGTATACACATGGTGTAGACTCACTTACAAGCAGCCAAACACTACCCCCCACAACAACAAAAACCAAGCAAATACTTCAAAACAGCACTATATACTAACAGATTAAATATATCAGATGAAAAAGACAAACTTCTAGGAAGATATAAACTATTAAAAGGAAGAATGAAAAATAGAAATAAAATAATCAGCCAAATAAGCAAAATTTAAAAATCAACCTATAAAGAAAATGCATAGGCCCCAGAGACTGTTAAATTCTATGAAGATTGAAGGAAATAATATTAATATTTAATAAACTCCTCAGTTAAAGGATATTTACAAAATACCCACAGCTAATATTCACTATATCTAAAGAGGAAAACTGAGTGTTTCCCCCTAAGAACTAACAAAATTATCTGTGGCTGACATGACCTTGTATCCATAGAAAACCCTAAGGAATTTACTGAAAAAGTATTAGCACCAATAAACAAGACCAGAAAGACTGCAGGACATATTAAGGCCAATATATAATCAAATCTGTTTCTATATATTTGTAATGAACATTTATTGAAGCAAATAAAATATTTAGGATCAAATTTATAAAATTTATACTGTGAATACTATCAAATATTGTTCAAAGACATTAAAAAGCAACAATAATCAAGAAAATATGGACAGGTACTGCACACACACACACACACACACACACACACACACACACACACACACAATTTGTTTTCAAAACAGTGTTTCTCTATGTTCTGGCCATCCTAGAACTTACTTTGTAGACTCGGCTGCCTTCAAAGCCAGAGATCCCTCTGCCTCTACCTCCAGATTGCTGGGATTAATGTCATGAGTCATGACTGCCCAGCAAACAGCACTGTATTTATGACCAAATGACTTTCACAAAAATGACAAAGCATTAAATGGCAAAAGATGAATCTTTTCAACAAATGGTATCAGGACAATTAACAGCCCCTGTATGAAAGAGTGATGTTGAACCTTTACCTTGTGTCGTATACAAAATTAAATAAAAACAGATCACTTACCTAAATACAAAAGCTAAAATCATACAATTATTTGAAGACAAACTGGTATAATTCCTTATGACCTAAGTTAGGTTATGATTTTAGCATACTACCAAGTGCCTATGGGACCAAAGAAAAACAATGGTGGCCTCATTAAATATGTAAAACTTATGTTATAACTGCTGTCACCAATAAAATAGATGAGAATGATGTGTTTAAAATTAGGTGTTTACCAGAGATGTGTATCCAGAATATATGTAGGACACTTACAGCTGTATCATAAAAAGAGAAATCATCAATTTTAAAAATTGGCAAAGGGAGCTGGAGGGACGGTTTAGTGTTTATGGGTATTTACTGCTCTATCAGAGAACAAATTCTGACACCTCCATTGGGTGACCCACAAACCTTTGAACTCTCTAGTTCTAAAGGCTTTAACAAGCTTCTGACCTCTATGGGCAGCTACACACACACACACACACACACACACACACACACACACACACACACACCCCACACATGTTACACAAGCACAGACATGTAAAATAATCTGTTTTAAAAAATGGCCCATGGATATAAACATATTTGAGAAAAATATAAAAAATTATCAATAGACAAACATGGTGGCACACAACTTTAATATGTGAGTTCAAGGCTATCTTAGCCTATATACTAAATTTCAGCCAGTCAGGACTATATATTGAGACCCTATCTCAAAACATGAGTAAATAGGCTAGACATGATGAGTATGCCTTTAATCCCAGCACTCAGGAGGCAGAGGCAGGTAAATTTCTGTGACTTCAAGGTCGGCTTGATCTACACAGTGAGTTCTAGAACTTTATCTCAAACAAATAAATACCAACAAGCACACAAAAGTTCATTTAGTAGTGATGAAAAAATGCATTCGGAATGCGGATGTAGGAAGATCAGAAGTTCAAGGTCATCTTTTGCCATAAAGAGTTCCAAGCCAGGGGGTGGAGAGATGGCTCAGTGGTTAAGAGCATTGCCTGCTCTTCCAAAGGTCCCGAGTTCAATTCCCAGCAACCACATGGTGGCTCACAACCATCTGTAATGAGTTCTGGTGCCCTCTTCTGGCCTGCAGACATACACACAGACAGAATATTGTATGCATAATAAATAAATAAATATTGAAAAAAAAAAAGAGTTCCAAGCCAGCCTAGGACAGACGAGATCCTGTCCCAAAACAAAGGTTGTAAATAAATATATTAAAGACCAAACATGTATCCAAATGGACCAAAAGTTAGCTTTGAACCCATGCCTCTCCCTCAAGTACCCGTCACACCTGCCTGGCTCCCAAAAACAATTCTTAAAAGATTACGTTTTAAATTCTGAAAAGATTATCAAATAAGGGGGAAAATGTAGCAATGCTATATAATGTGTCACAAGTGATATTAAAGATAAAGACTTAAAGCTAAGTACAGTGATCTACATGTACAACAAGCAGGTGTAAAAGCAAAGCAAATCACCTCGTGGGGAGCTCATAGGTTATATGGTGGGTTTAACTTACTATGAATGCTTTCTAGAGAGCAGTGTTTATTATGAAAACTTTCCTCCTTTGCTCCACCTTGTAGCCATCCACATTCTAGCCACCTTCCCTTGTTTTCAATGCTACCCTGTCTGTTCCAAGTCAGTGTCCATTCAGTTTAGTTTCTGTTTTAAGCAGAGAATTATTTAGGAAGGTGAGTACTTCCTTTGTTCCTTTCTTTGCTAAACGCTAATTCTGCTTATGAAATTACTACATGGTGTTCAGAAAATATGGAAAGCTTGGACAGTATCTATATTTTCAAATTTATGAAAAATTTACTGAATATTTTGCTTTGCATGTTTGAATATTTCCACATGTGATTTAGTGCTTAAGAAAAAAAATACTGGGCTGGAGAGATGGCTCAGAGGTTAAGAGCGCTGACTGCTTTTCCAGAGGTCCTGAGTTCAATTCCCAGCAACCACGTGGTGGCTCACAACCATCTGTAGTGAGATTTGGTGTCCTCTTCTGGCCAACAAGCATACAGACAGACAGAACACTGTATACATAATAAATAAATAAATCTTTAAAAAAAAAAAAGAAAAGAAAAAAAATACTGTTCCAAAAGAAAACACAGAAATAGAAAAAATACATTTTAAAACACTAACAAAATTGGGATGCCAATGTTAGAAACTGAAATCATTAAATGGGAAAAAAAGGATACTTTTTTTCATGGAAAAGGAAAATCTAAGTAGAAAAATCTTCTACACCTGGCCTGGAAATGGTGACACACATTAACTCCAGTGACTAGGAGGCAGAGGCTGGCAACCCCTGGGAATCTGAGGCTTCACAGTTTGCCTCATAATAATGTAACAAATTAGCTAAAATGGAGAAAAGATACAATCTCAAAAAAAAAAAAAAAAAAAAAAGCAAACCATGCACCTAATCACAAAAATTCAAAGCATAACAAGTAAATTACCACTGAGGACCCTAGATTAGTGGTAAATTACTTGCCTAGCATGTAAATAAAAAGAGAATATGCCATCTTATAAGTATATAACCCAACCTTAAAAATCATAAATATTTTGATATGTCTGTTTCAGTAATCCATCACTTTCATAATTCCTGAAGCATCTATATTTTTTTCACTTTTGTTTATTGTATGTGGTCTGTGTGTGCATGTGTGCTACAAAGCTTGTTTGGAGGAGTTAGTTTTCTCTCCACCTTTACATTGTATCCAGGATCAAACCCAAACTGTCAACTTTCTGATAACCCACTGATCCACCTTGTCTGCACCTCTCTCCACAAATTCTAGGTAGAATGTTTTCCTTGAAGAAAGAATATACATTTCTTTCTTTTGAAATTTTATATTATTTTTTCCAAGGGTGTGTGTGCGTCTCACTATATATAGTTCTGGCTTTCCTGAAACTCATTATGTAGATCAGGCTGACCTCAAATTCCCCGAGTTTCACCTCCCTCGGCCTCCCAAGTTCTGGGATTGAAGGTACACACCACTATACCTGGCTTCTTCAGAAATTTTTTAGAAGATATATTTGAGTAATAATACCAAGTAATATTTGCCTTTTCTTTGTATTCACGGATTACTTACCAAGTCATTTACAGAATTCATAAAATTCTGAAGGATGTGGTGGTATGTATCTTTGATCCCAGCACTCAACAGGTACAGACAAGTTGATACCTGTGAATATGAGGCCAGTCTGGCCTTCACAGTGAGACCTTATCTCAAAAGAATTTTTTTTCCCCTTTTCTTTTTTTTTTCTGTCCTGAGACATGGTTTCTCTATATAGCCCTAGCTGTCTTGGCTCTTGCTCCGTAGACCAGGCTTGTCTCAAACTTTCAGAGATCCACTTGCCCGTCTTCCAAGTACTGGGATTTACTGGGATTTAGGGTATGTGCCACCACCACCGGGCAAGTTTTTTTTTTTTTTTTTTTTTTTTTTTGAGATAGGGTCTCACACTAAGCAGCACTGGCTATCCAGGAACACAGGCTGACCTTGAATTCACAAAATTCCTTCTGCCTCCACGTCCTGAGAGCTGAGATTAAAGGGTTGCAGCACTGTACAAGGTTTTTTTTTTTTTTAAGAAAGTCTCACGAAACTCCAAGTAAGAATCCTTTAGACATATTTAGTATCAGACATTTATGTTAACTATCTAGGATATAAGTTGTTTCAAATCACCTTAGTGAAGATAGCCTCAAATTCAGATAAGAAGTATATTGCAAAAGAGTTGGTCTTAAAACTCCTATTTATACAAGAGCTTAGCAAGATTACAGGCTGTAAAATCATTGAAACCTAGGTTCACGGGCTGTCCTTGTCACTAGTTCACTTACTCTCAGTTATATCAGGTGTGCATCTCTCTTTCTGTTTACTTATTTTTAATGACGTGCATGTCTATAACTAGGTTCAAGACTGCAGGTGCCCAAAGAAGCCGGAAGCATCAGACAGCCCCCTAGAGCTGAAGTTATAGGTGGCTGTGATACGCCGAACATGGGTACTAAAGAAATCAAACTTAGCTCCCCTGAGAAAGCACGATGTGTTCTCAACTGTGGAGCCATCTCTGCAGCCCTTCCTGTGTGCACATCTCCTAACCCTTTTCCTGGCATAGAGGTATTGGCTATGTAAATTGCTGTAGTATTTTTCCTAAATCTGTTCCTTAAATAGTAAACTGTGGCTGAACTGGTGGGGCATGCCTTTAATCTCAGCACTGAGTTCAAGGTCAGCTTGGTTTATACAATGAGACCCTATTTAAAAAAAGAAAGAACTTACTGTACTTACCTGTTAACTATTTATTCAAGATACTGCTTTTCAAAGCCTTTCTTATGTTAATTGAAGGAAAAAGTGAGGTATCTATCCCAAGATATGGAAATATAGTGAGAAGCCAGCACAGATCCTGAAGTTCTCTCTTGAACAGATTAATATGCATTTTGTACAAAACCACACCTAATATTAAAATGCTAACCTTTGGGTAAAACTGGATTAAGAAAACATGCCAGACTTATACAAGAGGACCTATAATACAACGCTTCCTATTCCAAAACTGCCTTAAGATATCTATACACTTGGAGAACTGCAGACAGCAGACTGTGTTGTGGTATAACCAAACTCCTGCATGTAAGGAAATATCAAAAAGCAAAGCCCCAAGACATCTTCTTGTCCCTAACAGATATTTGCAAGGTGCTTAAAACACTAGAGAGGTTTTTAAATGTATGCCATAGCTAAAAGACTAATGGCAGGATGTCACGGCGTGAATTAACACTTTACCTGTTTTCTTTGTTTTATCAGACGTAGTATCCAACGCAGATAAGGGAGCAGAGATTTTCTTATAGATATCATGACCACACGTGCCAGGATCTTCCTCATCAGAAGAAAAGGAAGATAAATGTTCTAAATTTTTAAGTTCACTGTCAACTTTCTCTGATGGACTGATCCCTCCAGTCTCAAATGCTAATGGCACAGGTGTTGCAGGTGACATCTTTGCAAGTGGTGGGGCACAGAAAGGATGAGTAACTTGGGTTCCTGATCGTCTGGTCCTACTAGGCATTCGAACAGCAAGGGTAGAAAACTGTTGTTTGGGCCCACACTTCAGGAAGTCTAAGAAAGAAGCAATAAATCCTGTTTTGACTTCTGGCTGCTTTTCCTCTACTTCTTTGATCTTCTGCCTCATTTTTTCTTGATGCTGGTAACCTTCATCACAGTTTTCTGAGGAAGAGGGAGTGTATGGTAAATACATGTCTGCACCCCTGGGGTTCTGGCGCTTGCTTTGAGCAGACTTTTTCGGTGGTTTCTGACTACTGTCCTCTTCTTCTTTACCTTGTCCTTTTCCTTTAGTTTTTTTCTTTGGAAGGTTAAAGTATGCTGCATCTTGCTTTTCATCTTCAGTCTTGCCACTAGCTGCATCCCCAGGCTGGGCCATGGCAAGCAGTGCAAGTGTGTTCCTTCGATGGTTCACTGACATACTGCTGTCGTCAGCTACTAGGGTAAAGTCGCTCTCTGATGCTACACTCTCTCCACTTATGCTCTGGCTAGCAGAAACAAACTCTTGATTTCTGTTACTACTCAATGCACTTTCAACAGCAATTTCACTATCTTCTTTCGATTCATGATTCATAGCCATCTGTTTCTTAAATGAGTCAGCACTTTGCTCCTGCACTTCATGACCTGGTCCAACCATGGCTGAAGATGCTTTTGTGGGTATATTTTGACCAGGTGTCTCCATGTGCTGTTGATCAAGGACTGTTTTTGACTGAAGAGTGGGTACTGATGAAAGGTTTACAGTAGCCTGACTTCCGCTTAGGGGAATGTCATTAATATTCTGTGGCTTTCCTACTGTAGCTGTTATGGAGTTAAAATCTGAATTCACATGCCTGACATCTAATGACTGCTGAAAATGAGATTTAGAATCACCACCTTCAACAGCCTGCATGGTTTCATTTGAAGTGGACTTGGAAAAGTCAGAAGGTGTAACCCCACAAGCCGCTGCTGTAGCTGCCAAGATGTCATCTACATTTGATAAAATATTCCTTTCATCACTGAGAAGCATTGCCTCTGGGAAGCACATTGATCCAAGAGAAACAAACTGATTCTTTGAATCATGTTGATTGGCTTCACTGAAAGGGCCCTTCGTTGTTAGCTGCTGCAAAGGTTTTGAAGGTTCAGGGAGGTCTAGTTTCATAATCTCGGAATTTTGAGGATGGAGCTGCTGTTGTGGATGCTCACCATTGCTCTGAATGATGTGACCATCCATCTGAAGAAAAGAGTGGACTACCTGTTGGGGGCTCTGAACACGCTGTACTTGTAAAGATGCCTTTGCTTGTCCTAGGCTTGCCTGTAGAATCCCAGCCTGCTGAAGAATCTGTAAGTCACAGGCAGAATCTAAAAGGACTGGTGTATTAGGAAGAGTCTGATGACTATGCCCCAAAGCATGATTTGAAATCTGTATCTGAGATGAGACACTAATTATCTGATCATGCTGTTCCTGAACCTTGGTTTCATGCATCTTATGTATGAGAGAATGCTGCTGGTTGAGGTCTTTTGTATTCAACCTTATCTGTGGCACTGGCATTAAATTCGTTGCCTTCTTAAGATCAGTGTTTACTGCATTATTGGGCTGGCCACTTTGCTGGTTAAGTTGTGTCACTGAACCAACCATGTTTTCTTCTTGTTTTGAACCCTGGAGAGCAACTCCAACAACTTGGTCTTCAAGGTGGGAGTTGTTTCTGGATATACTCTGAGAATATCGGTCATCTGACTTGGACGTCTTATAAACTGACTCTTGAGCATTCACGTCTCCATCAGGCAGCCTTTGGCTTGATGACTCAAGAGATGCCTGTGACTGCAATACCTGTAACTTTTGCATTGGAAAATCATCATTTTGCTCTGAAGATGTATATACATTTGAGTCAAGTTTTCTCTCAGCATAAGTCTTTGGATCAGGGGAAGGTATGCTATTCTGCATTGCCTGACCATGAGTAGAGGATGCAAAAGATGACTGCACAGCAGGCAAAAACTTTTGGGGCTGAGGCGGTGAAGATCCTTGGGTATGAGTGTTTGGGGATGAATGCATAGAAATATAATTTGGTGTTGGGCTAGAATCTGGCAAGCTCTGACCCCGGGAGGCAGAAGAATAAGAAAGAGAAGGGGCTGTTAATGTCAGAGACTGTACGGACGCATAACTTTCTGAAGGGCTAACAACTGATAAAACTTGTGATTGAGATGAATAACTGACCTGTGTTTGGCTAACTGGTGATAAACCCTGAGAGTGACCAGATGAGTAATTTTGAGGCTGACTGACTGATGCCAGGTCTCTTGTTTGAGCAGGGTAATTCTCATTTGTAACTAAAGATAATACTTCTTGCTGATTGGATGAATAACTAAGTGTCTGATTTTCAGAGGTTACAGGCTGAGAAGACCCAGAAAAGGCCAATGTTTTGTATAAGGATGGCAATTTCTCAACCCTGCTGGACCTATAAACCTGTGAATGAACAATAGATGGCACATTATGTGGCTGTACTAAACCATAATTTTGGGACTGACTGACTGATAAAAGACTAGGTAGTTGTGCTGTAGAATAAATTTGTGCTTGACCTGATATTACAGAACTCTGATTATGCAAAGGTTTAGAATAGTTTAGTGTTTGTACAGGAGGAATCACACTTGATGTTAGTGGTTGTTTTGTAGAACAGGCGTCTACTTTTGTAGCAGAAGGAAGATACCCTGATGATGGAATTACAGATGAATAAGACTGAGCATGTTCTGCTGAGACCTGAGGGGTCTTCTGTTGCAATGCTCCATTGCTCACCTGAGTAGAATCTCGTATTGAGCTACAGGATAAAGATGACTGCCTGGATGTTTCCTGAAAATTACCAATACTTGCACTTGATAGATAACTATGTAAGGGAAGCTGTGAACCAGTCAGTTGTGCCTGAATAGACTGGGTATCTGAAGGCCGCTGGTGGTGTTTAATAACACTACATTCTCGAAGAAGGGCTCTTTCAATGGAAGCAGCAGAACTAGTAAAAAGAGTTGAACTGTAGCCTTGAGGGGTTTGCTGGGCTCCCCCAAGTGTTGAAGGCAACAAACTAAATTGAGGTTGTAAGAGATGTGGTGCCGATTCTTGAGCTGAGCGATATGTTGAAGACTGAGGTGGTATGCTATTACTTAATGCAGAACTGCCCAGGCGCTCAAATGCCAAAGCGGTTGGAACAGTTCCCTGGGAAGTCTTAATTTGTAGCAAAGGATCATGAGGGTTTAAAATTCCATTTGATGTAGTGTTAAAAGATGAATCCTGAAGCACCAAAGGTGAGGTGGTCGCAAAGTTTCTATTGCTAAAAGTCGCAGGATGCTGATAAGCGGATAGCACAGGTGGTGGAAGTGTTCCAGAGGTTGGCAAGGGTCCTGTAACAAACAGCTCAGTTGCTGCTGAGGAATGCATGCCTATGAAGAAAACATACAAAAATCTTTAGGTAATTATAGCACAGGCATTTAAATAAATATTGACATAGTAGTGAAAGACAACTTTTATCCCATCAAGATGTCTATGGGTTAATAAAAAGCCTTAAAAATTGGATCTGTATGTAAACTTTTAAAATTACATTTATGGGATCATGGGGACATTGGGGGAGGGTTGAAAGGGGGAGGGGAAAGGTAGGGAGGGGAGCAGAGAAAAATGTAGAGCTCAACAAATATCAATTTAAAAAATAAAATGAAATCACATTTAAAATTAGTTTGCTTTCTTTTTTGTTTTTGTTTGTTTTGCTTTTTTTTCAAGACAGGGCTTCTCTGTGTAGCCCTATCTGTCCTGGAACTCACTCTGCTGACCACGCTGGCCTCTAACTCAAAGAGAACTGCTTCTTGAGTACTGGGGTTGAAGGCAAGCCTGACGTTTAGCCTGCTTTCTTTTTTTTTTTTTTAAAAGATTTATTTATTTATTATGTATACAACATTCCTTCCATGTATGTTTGTATGCCAGAAGAGGGAACCAGATTTCATCACAGACGGTTGTGAGCCACCATGTGGTTGCTGGGAATTGAACTCAGGACCTTTGGAGGAGCAGGCAGTGCTCTTAACCACTGAGCCATCTCTCCAGCCCCTAGCCTGCTTTCTTAAAGCAAAATCATATTCCTAAAATAAACAGCAATTCATATCTATAACAATTAAAAAAGTAAGTTTCCACATGGGAAACTGGATAAATGCCATATGAAAATAAAAGCTAGTAAAAGTGTATATATCCCTCTGACAGTTAATTTATTCCAAATTCCTCACACGAAATAATGAAGTAAAATGTACAAATCTTTAAAATTAAAACCCTAAATTGACTACACCTAACGAATAAATAAAAAGGAACAGAGATGTTATTAACACCGTAAGATTTTCTTTTTTTTTCTTAAACCAAATTATATTCACTGAAGAAATCTCTTGAACTTCTGACTTCTCTTGAACTGCCCAACAACAAAAGACACATAATTGTTATGAAAAATCGACCATTAATAGGAAATGTCAAGCAAGAGACTCACATTTCAAGATGGCATTCTTTCTTCTTTACAATTCCTATAGGTTTGTGTGTGTGTGTGTGTGTGTGTGTGTGTGTGTGTGTGTTTTGTTTTGTTTTTTTGAGACAGCACTTCACTATGTGGCTTTAGCTGAACTGGAACTCATACAGACCAGACTGGCCTTGAACTCACAAAGATCCACCTGCCTCTGCCTCCCAAGTGCTGGGATTCAAGGTGGGCGCCATTATGTGTGACTCTGGTTAGGTATATATTAAACCTCCAAAGGTGCTAGGAAGAAAAATGTGTCTGTTTATTATCATTAAAGCCAAACATGATCTCATTTCCATTTTATAACATTTCCATGGAAGAGATGTCTTATATATTATGTTTATAGACCAAAAATGTGAAAGCTGAGTGTTCTTATCCACTCAGTATAACCAGTCATAAACTGAACAAAAGAACTATTACCAGTTGCTTGAGGCGTGGGAGCGTAACCAGGAAGCTGATGAGAGGCTGCAAATGTCTGTCTCTGAAGGATGTCTGAATCAGACTGTGAGGGATGTCCATCTTCATAGCTTAAATGAGAGAGGACAGTATTAAATAAACTTTATAGGTAGGGATGAGAATGCACGCGTAAGTTTATTATAGTTTATATACTGGACTATACCGATTTTAAGAACCAGGTTCACTAAATTCTATAAATTAATATGAGTCTAATAATTAATCATTATATGGACAATACCAAAACAACTTTTTAAGTTAGCATATTGGTTAAACAGAATAATGCTTTGCATTTTGTATTTCACCAGATTCACATCTTCCATCCCTGTCTCCATCCTAATTTACCTTCCTCTTTGAAAACAGTCCCAAAGGAGGCAGTGGCACATGCTTTTAATCCCAGAACTTGGGAGGCAGAGGCAAGCGGATCTCTGTGAGTTCCAGGACAGCAAGCACTACACAAACCCTGTCTCAATAAAAATAAAGAAAAGAAAAAGAAAGGAAGAAAGTTCTATATTGTGTCTTATACTTTTATGAATATATTGAATTTAAGTAGGTGAAAATACTATATAAAACAATGTTTTCACAATGACATTTTTGTACATATATAGCATTTACTTATACCACATTTTCCTTATCTAGTCATGCACTGATGGACACTTAAGCCAGTATCACAACCTGGCTACCGTGAATACTGATAGTCTAAACAAGATACCCATCACTGCAGGTATCTCTGCCCAATGCTAACTCTGATGCCTTAAAGTATACTACCCAGGCATAGTATAGCAGGACGATATGTAATCTAAGTTTTAGTTCTTTGAGGGCTCTCAATAATGATTTCCAGGGGCTGGAGAGATGGCTCAGTGGTTAAGAGCACTGCCTGCTCTTCCAGAGGTCCTGAGTTCAATTCCCAGCAACCACATGGTGGCTCACAACCATCTGTAATGAGATCTGGTGCCCTCTTCTGGCATGTGGACATACATGGAGGCAGAATGTAGTATACATAATAAATAAATAAATCTTTTAAAAAAAATAATGATTTCCACAGCATGTGGACTAATTCATATTCACACAGATAGTATATAAAGGTTTTCCCTCTTCTCCCAACCTCTACATCTTTTATTTTCTTGATGATAACTTAGGGTAAAATGCAATCTCAGTGTGGTTTTGAAATACTCTTTCTGACGGCTAAGAATATTAAACAGAAATGTTTAACTCACTGGTCTGTTTACTGGTTGGGTTACTACTTTAGTGTGTAGTTTTAAATTTGTTACTTTTATGTGTACCTGTCTATGCCTGCATGAATGTATGTGTATGATGTACACATAAGGAGCACTAGGAAGCCAGAAGAGTATGTGGAACCCCCTAGAACTAGAGTTACAGACCGTTGTGAGCCATCATGTCAGTGCTAAGAACCACCCTGTCCTCTGCAAAACCAGGAAGTGCTCTTAACCTATGAGCTATCTCTTCAGCCTCTAGTGTGTAGTATTTAATTTTTTGACTTTTTATATAACCTGGTTACAGGCACAGATAATGACTTTCTGAATGGTCTCCAGTAGTTCAGAAAATAAGAATTAAATAAATGGGATTCCATAAAACTAAAAGATTCCTTCCAATACACGAAAGGAACCGTCACCAGAGCAAAGGGCTGGCCTACAGAGCAGGAGATCCTCATCTGGCAGAGAATAACTATCCAGAGAATACAAGAAACAAAGTTTTACCCAAGTCTTTTGCCCAGGCCAGGTATGGGAGGGAGAAGAAGGATCTTTGTAAGTTCTAGGCCAGCAAGGATTAAAGTGAGATCCTGTCTTAACAAAACCAAAACACAAATCTTTTCCCTAGTTTTATTTGGCTTGTTTTGCAGTTTTATATTTTACTTATTCACAGTCAACCTTAGGAGGAAAATTCTAAGTGCAAAATATTCAGAAATAAACTGCATTTAAAAATTATTAGAATATGTAAGTCTACAAAACAATGGGCTTTGTGATGATTTTCTACTGTATAATGTACCTTTCTTTTTTCCTTCCACCCTTTGAGACAGCGTCTTGCTATAGTATTAACTGGCCTGGAATTATCTATGTACACCAGGCTACCCTCAAAGTCACAGAAATCACCTGCCTGTGTTGCAGAATATTTGTTTACACTACAAAGACGTGTATTTGCCAAGGCATCTTCTGACTGGTTTAATAAAGAGCTAAATGGCCAATAGCTAGGCAAGAAGATATTAGGCAGGACTTCCGGGGACAGAGAGAATCTGGGAAGGAGAAAGGTGGAGATGCCAGGAGACAGAGAGAGTAAACAAGAGGTGCAAGATGGAAGAGACGTAATGACATGTGACAGATAACAGATTAATATAAATGGGTTATTTAAGTTATAAAGACTATTTAGGAACAAGCATAAGCTATAGGCCGAACTTTAATAATAAATCTCCATGTCATTTTCTGTGAGCTGTCAGCCCCCCCAAAAATCTGATGACATGCCTCTTCTTCCAAGTGCTGAGATTAAAGGTGTATACCACCATGCTCAATTATATCCATACCCACCTTACCCTCTTTTGTTGGTCCTGGTTTTCTCTTCTCCAGTAGCCCTTTTAGGGTCTCACTGTTCAAGACTCTGGCTGGTCTTGAACTCACAGAGATCCCCTTGTCTCTGTCCCTAAGTGCTGGGATTAAGGGCACAAATCATCTAGACCAGCTTCTTATATTTAACATGTAACTTCACCTCCATCTCTTTTATTCAAATGACATACCTTTATTGGTCAGATTATTATTATGGTTAGATAACACTCCTTTGTATAAGCATATACTTGAGAAAGCAAAACTAAGGGAGAACACTATGGAATTACCAATTTGCTGATTAAGACTTCAGAGAGAAGCTCTTGCCTAGCAAGCACAGAGCCCTGAGTTTGGGCCTCAATACTACATACATACTTCTTTAGCAATTCTAGTTCATTTCCAGTGGTATCTCATTACATTTAATAACAATGCTGAACATTTCCCTCATCTTTCATGAAGTAATCTCTAGCCAAGTTTTACTCAAAATTTTTTGCCCAATTTTACTTGGGTTGTTTTCTTATTAATTTTATGAATTGCTTACGTGTTCTAGGATAAACTACTGCCGAGTGGTGGTGGAACACAGAGGCAGGTATCTGGATCTCTGTGTTCAAGGCCAGCCTGGCCTACAGAGTGAGTTCCAGGACAGCCAGGGTTAGAGTAAAACCCTGCCTCAAAAAACAAAACAATAAAAATCAATTCCTTGGTCAGATACAAATATTTTCTCCCAACCCACAGCTTTCATTTTTCTAAAAATATCTTCAAAATATGAGTGTTAGCCGGGCGGTGGTGGTGCACGCCTTTAATCCCAGCACTCAGGAGGCAGAGGCAGGCGGATCTCTGTGAGTTCGAGGCGGTTCCAAAGCTACAGAGAAACCCTGTCTCGAAAAACTAAAAAACAAAAACAAAATATGAGTGTTAATTTAATTTAAACACATTTTGACATTTGGCTGAAATTTTTTTTTTCTGAGACCTGTCTGGCCTTGAACTCACAGAGGTCCACCTGTCTCTTCCTCCTGTGTGGACCACCACCGTCTGCTAAAATAAAAATCTAACCCAGTGTCTCAAAGTATTTTTTCTCCCTTTAGTTTTCTTCTGGAAATTTCAAAAGTACAACTTGGATAGCTCATCAGTCCCTAACAACAGGAACTGAGGGTGTAGATGATAGTGTATTTAACATCCATTCAAACTCCTAGCACGAAAGAAAAAGTGGAAAGATACTCTTAATTTCTTTTATTGCTGTGACAAAATACCCTGCAATTTAGAAAAGAAAGGGTCTATTTTAGTTCACAAGTCCATCATTTCAGAAAAGTCACAGTAGCACGAACTTGGAGCAGTTAGTCCCATCCACAGTCAAGAGCGAAGTATATATATATTCACTGTTCAGCTAACTATGTCCTCTACAGGACCCAGACCCAGGGTGTGGTGATGCCTACTTACAGGCTGGGTCTTCCAACATCAATTAACCTAGCAAAGACCCTCCCGCCTTCACACACACAGGTGCCAAACTGATCTGTACAATCCCTCTTGGAGACCTTCCCCAGGTGATTCTAGATTGTAAAATTAAGAAAAATACTTAAGAGTTTCTTTGATTCTGAAATATCTGCATAGTCTTTTAGAAACTGAAAATATATAATCCAAAATTCAAACACTCTAACATCAGCAAATGTGTGAAGATTATGCAATGTTCAAAACATTCCACTCTTCACCCAGAGCATCAGCTGTCACTCCTGTGGCCATGTGCTCACTTCTCACAGAACGTAAGAAGCTTTCATTCATAGTCCATGTCAGCGAGTTTCTGACAGCCAATGGCTGAGGAGACACCACAGAAAAAGTACCACTCCTAGTAGTTTTAAACAATGGCCAATTTGTTTTTTTCTTAACTATAGAGTGAAAAAAATTCTTCAGAACACAGATACTGTTTCTAATTACTGAGTTTGGATCCGCTTATGAAAAGATGTACGTGTATTTAAGGTTCCATATAGCCTTTCCTAAGACCTTTATTACCCCCACCTCCTCTGTAAACTTTACCTTGAGCTGAGTCCTAGAAAAGACAATGTACAAAGAGATGTGTCCCAGTCCTCCATCTCCATTCCACACTGCTGTGGAATGGTCCTCTTGTACACTGTAAAAATTTGTCACTCAAATTGGTTTAGCAGTTGATTGACTGACAGCTAGGATTTTCCAGGCAGAGAGAATTCTGGAAGGAAGAAGGGCCGGGTCAGGAGGCACCAGCCAGATGAAGAGGAAGCAGGACATATAGAAAATGAGGTAATAAGCCATGAGGATAGATAAGAAATATGGGTGAATTTAAATAAAAGGTTAGCTCGAAACAAGCCTGAGCTATCAAGCAAGCATTTACAATTAAGTCTGTGTTGATTAAGTCCACCTAGACCACACAATAATGAATGGGAGGGGCAAAACCTTGAATGAGAAACTACCATCTTTCTTTAGCTGCTGTCATTTAAACTTAAAAATAAATTTTTCTCCTCAAAACCAAAACCATTATTTAATTGCCACTCTACCCTGTTTTAAGTATAATCTTTCCCTAAAGTTTTAATCCAATTAGGCAAACCGAGAACACTAAGTTCCATTAATGAATGACTATTGTGATGGGGATGCACATGCCACAGTACTTAAGTGGAGGTCAATGGACAACATCTGTGAAGTTTGTTCTCTACAACTTCCCTATGCCTTTAAACGGGCTCTGGAATTGAATTCAGGATTGTACAGCAAGCATTTTTATCTGCTAAGCCGTCCCTTGGTAGCCTAACCCTATGTTTATAATGCTTAAGGAATAAAGCACATTCCAAGTTTAAAAATCAATTAATCAAAAGTCCTGTGAAATGTGTTTAATCCTAGATAACAAGCTAGAACTCATATACAAGTGTTAAGTTTCTTAAGCAATCAATGAATGATTTTGTTCTAAGAAATTATGTCACTTTGTTCTCTTTGTGTTAAAGAATTTAGCCACTGGAAACTAGAATACAAAGAACAACATTTTCTTTAAAGTTCATTTCTCTTAAGCTTTGGCAATATCGTCTTTCCATGGCTGAGGAAGATAAAAACCCGGGGATTCCACAGCTGCCGCTGCAACTCTGAGCAGAGCCCATGGCCTTCTAGAGCACTAGTTCTCTGCTCTAAGGCCCAAAGCTCCTTATAGTTCTAATGTTTTCAATTAAGATAAACATTCTCTCTATAATACTTTTCAGTATAAAATTTGGGACTGGAGAGACAGCTAAGTGGTTAACACTTGCTGTTCTTGCAGAGGACCAGGGTTCTGTTCCCAGCATACACATAGGTGCTCACAGTTTGTAATTCCAGGTACCCAGGGTTTCTGACACCTTCCTCTGGCTTCTATGGACACCAGGCACACACAAGGTAGACATACATATACAAGCAAAACACATAAAATATTTTCTCAATTAAAAAAGTCTTGGGATGGAGATGGCTCAGCTGTTGAGAGGGAGTATTGTTCTTACATAGGATCTAAATTTGGATCCAGCACCCCAAGCTCACAACCAGAGGATCTGATGCTGACTTCCTCTTCTCAACTCTATGAGTACTTCACTTATACAAGCACATACCACACCATACAACACATACACACAACACACATGCACAAATAAATCTTTCAAATATGAACAAAAGTAAACACTAAACCTACTGAATTAAGCTTGTGTTTGTACCCTAAAATGTGCAGCACTTACAAGTCAAACATTCTACACAACTTTGTCTTAGCTAATCATGGTCTGAGACTTAAAAACAAAGCTTAAGAATGATTATTTATTACAAATATGAAAAATATTTAAGAATCTTTGCAACAAGTGTTTTATTGGGTGTTTTTGATTTTTAATGTACAGGTTCTGCAACTAGACTGCAGGTCTTTTTATATTCCAACCACAGTTCTCCCTCCCAACCCTCCTTGTGCTTTCCCCTCACCCCCTGCCCAGCTCACCTCCCATTTACTCCTCCCAATCAGTGGGTAAGGGCTTCCATGGGGAGTCAACGAAGTCTGGCACATTAAGTTGGGGCAGGATCAAGTTCCTCCCTGTAGCACAAATTCTAGTTATTCTAATAAAACCCGGAGTTAGGGGGTGAAAGCTGAAGAATCAGAAGTAGTGCAGCCAGCCACTTTTACCTCTACCAGTGCTCAGACCAAAGGGGTGATCCTGTCCTCTGACTGCTCCTCAAACTTTGTTCTCTAACTGCAGGGGTGAACCTCAGACTGCATGCACTGAGCTCCTGTCTCCTTCCACCTTATTTTCCTCTCTCCACTCAGCCACATCACTCCTGTCTCCACCTCTTTAGTGCTGGGATTAAAGGCATGTGATCCCAAGTGTGAGCTGTTTCTCTTTCAGACAGATCCAATCTCATGTAGCCCAGGGTGGCCTTAAACTCAGAGAGATCTGTCTGCCTCTGACTCCCGAGTCCTGGGATTAAAGGTGTGTGCGACCACTGCCTGGTCTTTAGTGGCTTAGCTCTGTACTCTGATCTTCAGGCAAGCTTTATTAAAACATATACCTCCCCCCTGCATTAAGGCTGAGCATGGCATTTCAACATAGGGATGGGCTCCAATAAACGAGCTCATGCACTAGGGCTATATCCTGGACCCACTGCTAGGGGCCCCTTAGATAGTCCAAGCTTCACCACTGTCTCTCACATACGGAGGACCTAGTTTGGTCCCATGGAGACGCCACAGCTGCCAGTCTAGAGTTCATGAGTTTCCACAAGCATGGCTCAGCTGTCTCTAGATTTCTCCATCATGATCCTGACCTCCTTTGTGTAGGGCCCAGGGGTCTACCCCTGCTCCTGGGGTTCATCTTGAGGACAGTTTCTGGTCAGCCAGCTAAAACATTGTTTGTTCCTATGCTCCCTCTGCCTTGCCTAGTTATTAGCTTTAGGGTACTGTTGACTCCACTTTGGGCATGGTAGTTTCCCACCTGCCTGGGGAGTATTCCACTGTGCAGCAGCTTGGTATTTAAGGTTTCCCCTAAGTTTGAATAAACGGCATTGATCTCCTTTTTGAATGACCCAGGTCTCTTGTGTGTTCTTTCAAACTCCAGGCCTTTGCCCGGCTCGCGTATGGTACAGTGGCACGCGAACTGTACCAAGAGGGTAACACAGAATCAGGTGTTACACCTTTGTTCATGTATTTCATCCTCCCTCTCTTCAACGGGATTCCTGGAGCTCAGTCTGGTGCTTGACTGTGGATCTCGGCATCTGGTTCCATCAACTACAGGATCAACTACTTGGTCCACTCTGTGCAGTCACTATCTGTGTCTCAGGGAGCAGCCTAGACAAATTCTATGACTTGAGGCTAACCACACAAGCTTTCATTTCCTCAACTATAAAATATATCCTGGCCTTGCCAGATGTTGTGAGAGTAAATGTTGTGGGATATTTGATCACACTGTAAACCCCGAGTTTGAGTTTGCATTAAATAAATAAAATTAAGCTCGGGTCAGGAAGCCGAGTTAGTACTTGGTTGACAGAAAGTATTCATAGTTTCAAAGATTATCTGTAAGTCAGTAGAGAGATGCACAGGAAGAAGTAGGGAGGGACTTAGTGTGGCGTGGGTTCTTTTGTTTTGGTGGAGCACAAGGATGCTAAGATGCTGACAAAGAGAGAAGGTCAGCTAGTTGCTACTCAACCTCTCTGAGCTAGCAGGTTTTCACCCCAGCCTTTGACTCCCAAGTCTTATTGATAAAGAAGTATCCTAAGAGATGAAACCGTATATATGAAGGCCTCAAAGCAAAAATCTAGGTCCTTTCTGAGCAAACTGAAACAGGGAATTCTGAGGACAAACAGCTACACTCAGTCAGAGTACAACTGAGAGCTATTGGCCAAAGGAACTTACAGGGAAAGAAGACTCAAAATAGCAAAACATGGAAGTTGGATCATTACCAACTTAGGTGCTTACTGAAGACATGTTAAGTACATGAAAATGATCAAGCATGGTACATGACAAGCAAACTGAGTAGCGGTTGTGAGATAAACTTACTTGCAAGATACAACTATGTTCAACCATAATAATTTCCACACTCAGAGATGTTTTCTGAGTTCAAACTAAAGTTTCACCTTTTCTTATTTCTACTTAAGGTATCATTAAAGTGCAAAGCATTGGTGGCACACAGCTTTAATCCCCATACTCAGGAGGCAGAGACAGGTTGATTTCTGTAGGCTTTGGAGCCTCTCCTGGAACTTGTAGCCACGGCTGGTTTCGAATTTACAGGGCCTGCCTCTGCCTTCTCAGGGCTTGGATTAAAAGTGTGTGCCAATGCCGCCTATAAATTCTAAAACATCTATCTGGTCTACACAGAGAGACAGTATGGAAACATTAGAGGGACCATGTTTATTCTATTTAAAGAAAACAAGCCACCATTCACAGGTTTTTTGTTTGTTTTGGGGGGGGGGCAAGTCAGGGTTTCTCTTGTAACAGCTCTGGCTGATGGAGGAAGGTCATTGGTTAATTAAATAAAGAAACTGCTTGCCCTGATAGGTTAGAACATAGGTGGGTGGAGTAAACAGAACAGAATGCTGGGAGGAAGAGGAAGTGAGCTCAGAGACGCCATGTTCCCCTCTCCTGGGCAGATGCGATAGCTCTGCTCTCTGAGGCACACGCAATGAAGCTCCAACACAGGATGGACGTAGGCTAGAATCTTCCCTGGTAAGCCACCTCGTGGGCTACACAGATTATTAGAGATGGGTCGATCGGGATATGAGAATTAGCCTGTAAGGGCTAGAGTTAACGGGCCAAGCAGTGTTTAAAAGAAACAGTGTCCATGTAACTATTTCGAGGCATAAGCTAGCAGGCGGCCGGGGTGATGGGGATGCAGCCCCGCTGCTCATATTACAACATCTGGCCATCCTGGACCTCGCTCTATAGACATGATGGCCTCGAGCTCACAAGGATCCACCTGCCTCTGCCTCCCGAATGCTGGGATTAAAGGCGTGTGCCACCACTGCCCAGCTTCTATTTAGTTTTGATCTTAAATTTCTTTGTTTAAAAACTCTTATGAGGTACCAAGCGGTGGTGTGCACACCTTTAATCCCAGCACTCGGGAGCAGAGGCAGGCAGATCTCTGTGAGTTCAAGACCAGCCTGGTCTACACAGTGAGTATCAGGACAGGCTCCAAAGCTACAGAGAACCCCTGTCTTGAGGAAAACAACAACAACAACCCAACCTCTTATAAGGCCAGCAAGAAGGCTCAGTGAGTAAAGGCACCTACTGCCAGTTTGATCTCTGAGACTTATATGGTAGAAGGAAAGAACTACCACAAAAGACAGACAGATGTACGCGCAGAAAGGAAGGAGATGGCTCAGCAGTTGTAGTGGACCTGGGTTCAATGCCTATCAAATTACATCAGGTGACATGTGGTGCACATACACAAGGAAGTTCGTGTTCTCTCTCTCTCTCTCTCTCTCTCTCTCTCTCTCTCTCTCTCTCTCTCTCTCTCTCTCTCTCCATTTGAAAATAAAGCACAGGGGGAGGGGAAAATTGAAGAGATGAGTCAGTGGTCCAAAGTGTATACTGCTGGGGCTGGAGAGAGTTCAGTGGTTAAGAGAGCACAACTCCAAGCACCCACAACTGTCTGCAACCTCAACTGCAAAACCTTCACACCAGTTGGGGGGGGGGGAGAGGAGGAAGAAGAGGAGGAAGAGGAAGAGGAGGAAGAAGGTGGTATACTGTTCTTTCAGAGACCCTGACAAAGGTGGCTTATAACTCCAGTTCCAGGGGACACCCCTCCTTCTGTCTTTTGAGGGTACAAATGTGTACACACACACACACAAATAAATAAACCTTAAAAGGGAAAAATGCTTTAAATATATATATATATATACAAAACTCCTAGACTGAAGTGCAGCTATAAAATATTTCTTATATACTCATTTAGTTATACTCAAAATTCTAAGGGAAAATTTTAACTCAAGAACTTATGTATTTATTCAATATACACATGTAAAACATACTAGTATAAGGTACACACAAGATTTCTGCCATAAAATATTAGACTAGACAACATACAACATACAACTGTTTAGTCTACAAAATATAATAAAAATATTAGAGAAGCACACATTTTTTCTTTAATCAACAAATATATGTAATTACAAGGTACTGTAGCTACAAAAGAAAAGATAATCAGGACCAGAGAGATGGCTCAGCAAGTAAGAAACATTTCTTGCAAGTTATTCTCTGATCACATAAGTACTGTGACACACATATCTATCCATACACATGCATATAAAAAGTGTAAAAATATTAAGCTGGGCATGGTGTTGAGTACTTGAACCCCAGCACTTGGGAAGCAGAGGCAGGATGATCTCTTGTGAGTTCAAGGCCATCCAGGGCTAGAAGTGAGACTCCCACCTCACTATTTGATCTTAAAAAAAAAAAAAGAATTATAGAGCTGGGCAGTGGGTGCACACCTTTAATCCTAGTGCTCGGGAGGCAGAGGCAGGTGGATCTCTGTGAGTTCAAGGCCAGCCTGGTCTACAAAGCAAGTTCCAGGACAGCCAGGGCTATTAAAACAAACAAACAAATAAATATCAGACTTTATATTTTATGTATACGGTTATGGTTTCTATTGCTGTGAGGAGACACCACAACAGTTAACTGAGGTGGCAGCTTACCATTTCAGGTTCAGTCCATTATCACCAAGGTGGGAGCATGGTGATCTGCAGGCAGTCATGGTGGTAGCTGTAACAAGTCCTTTTCTGTCCCACCAGTCAGTTCCCAAATGACACAGAGACTTCTTAGTAATTATGAAAGCTTGGCCTATAGTTTAGGTTTGTTCCTAACTAGCTCTTATAACTTAAATTAACCCATTTATATTAATCTAGGTTCTAACACACGGCATTACCTCTCTTCCATCTTGCACCTCCTGTTTCCTCTCCGCGTCTCCAGGCATCTTCTGTGCACCTTGATTATCTACTCTTACTTCTTTCTGCCCAGAAGTACTGCTCATACCTCCTGCCTAGCTATTGGCTGTTGAGCTCTTTACTAAACCAATCACAACAATAAATCTTTACACAGTATACAAATATTTCACCACAGCTGGCTACACATTGATATATGGGCAACCGGCCAGTATCTTGAGCATAGGAAACATCAAAGACTGCCCCAACAGTGACACACTTCCTGCAACTTCCTGTTGGAGCCATAACTGCTCCAACAAAGTCACACCTCCTATGCGCCTATGGAGGCCATTTTCATTCAAACCACCACAATGTATATGAGTGTTTTACTTGCAGGTGTCTATCTACATATCTGCGTGCCTGGGGAGGTCAGAAGAGGGCCTGGGACTAGAATTTTAGGATGGTTGTGAGCACAATGTGGGTGTTGGGAACCAAACCTGGGTCCTATGCAAGAGCAACAGTGCCTTTTAATTGCAAAGCCTTCCCTCAGCCCCTGGTATTTTCAAGGGAGAGGAGCCTTCAAGAAATTATGTCCATGGGGATGTCCCCTTGGAAGGGCATAATGGAACTTGACTCCCCCCTCAAGTTTTACTTTCTATCAAGGAGTGGCTTTGAATCTACCACATTTCCTGCCATGAAGTTTTGTGGCATCCCAGGCCCAAGGTAAAAGTTTAGCTATCATGAACTAAAATCATGAGCCAGAATAAATTTTTCTTATAAATTAATATGCTGTCATATTAGGTATTCTGTCACAGTAATTGAAAGCTAGCACATGCCTTCAAAATTTATAGTTTAGTCGCAGGATCCACTTTTTTCCTGGCTGGATTTTGGTCTTGCTTTGATCCCACAATTCTTACTGTGCCCTGTTCTTCCTTATTGGAATGTCAGTAGAGTGTACCTTTTTTAGTTTATAGGCACTCACAGTTAAGAGTGCCTTGAATCTCAGATAAGATCTGGACTTTGGATTTTTAAACAATGTTGGAACTGTTAAATACCATGGCACTTTTGAAGTTGGACTGAATTCATTTTTCAATGAGACGGTGATGAGCCTATAGGTGTATAGAGTGGAAAGTCATAACTTAAAAGTGATGTTCAAAAGTTGTCAAGGGGCAGAATTCTAATGGTCCACTTCATTGTCAATTTGATGAGATTTTTGAATCAAATCAAATTTAACACAAATTTCTGAGTATGTCTGTGAGGGATTATCTAGAACAATCAAGATAGGAAGATGTAGCATGAATTCTAATTGGTTTTAATAATAAAAAGTTTGAGTCAGCTATCAGGGGTGAAAGATGAAGGATCAGAGAAGCAGAGCAGTCACTAGAGAGTTCTTGCCTCTACCAGTGCTCAGACTAAAGAGGTGAACCTGTCTCTACAAATCCTCAGACTGAATGTCTCTCGACCAAACCTCAGACTGCATCCTCCAATTGCCTGCTTCAGACTGCATCCTCAGACTAGATCTGCAGACTGTATCTGGTTTGGTCTCCTTCAGCCTTATATTCCTCTCTCCACCCAGCCATATCCCTTCCTGTCTCCACCTCTCCAGTGTTGGGATAAAAGGCATGAACCATCATCACTTGGCTGTTTCTCTTTTAGAGTGGCTCAATTTCCTATAGCTCAGGGTGGCCTAGAACTAACAGAGATCCATCTGTCTATTTCTGAGTCCTGGGATTAAAGGTATGTGCCACACTCCCTGACCTCTAGTGGCTTATCTCTGCACTCTGATCTTCAGGCAAGCTTTAATTATTTGATAAAACACAAAGTTATCACCACAGGGAACATCCACCCTGTATATGAGTAGTACCTTTCTGTGGGGTAGGGTCTAAGAATGAATACATTCCCGACTGTGGGTGCAATGGATCTAAGCCTCCATGTGCTTCTGCCACCAGATCTTCCCTGATAGTCTTGACCATAACCCAAAACAATAACCCAAAACAAATGCTTCCTTAAAATGCCTTTTAAAGTATCTTATCACAGCAACAAGTAATTAATACACATAGTGAAAAACCTGTGTATCCAGTTAAAAATAAGAAGATAAGGCAGAATCTGTGAAGGTTCTATAGTAAACTGAGAAAAAAATTAATAGAAAACTGTATACTGAAAGGTACTTAAAATGACATACTTTAGTATTTCTGTATTTTCCACATATTATGGCAAGTTGTTCAATTTGGTAGAAACCGATGGTCTTAGTCTAAAAACTTTTACCAAAAGTATGCTCTAGGAAAAGTAATCCCAGTTCTTTTAAACAAACAGGAGCACAGCCTGTCTCTCAGCACAGATGCTACGCTCCAAAGCCCCTTCTTTAAAGTCTTCCATCCCTACCATTCGTTTTTACCTTTTACTTAATTTAACAGTTCTGCTTTATGCTATATCTTCCACCTCACAAAAGGAATTTCCCCGGAGAACTAAAACACCTTGTGATTAACATATTCTCCCACACCCAAAGTTCAAATACTGCTTCTGTCACTTAACATTATGGTCTTAAGAGAGCTAACTTCTCTATGCTTCAGTTTCATTGTAAAATGGGTTAACAATAATATCTATTGCACAGTGAGAGGAGCTGAGATTATACACACAAAAATTATTAGAGTAGTGCACAACACCTGGAACCTAATACCTGTTATCAGCACTTAGCTAAAGCTGAAACTATGTCACCTCCTAAGACCTTATCTCTGAGCATCCTTTGTCTATATAAACCCCCAAACTCACTCTTTGTCAGCTAAGCATACACTTCAAAGTAAATAAGGGTTCTATTTAAATGGGGGGAGGGGTGGCTGGAGAGATGATTCAGATTTTGCTGCTCTTGCTGCTCTCCCAGAGGACCTGTTGGTTCCAAGCACTCAAATTAGGAGGATTACAACTTTTTGTGCTCTAGCTACTATGGTTTTTGACACCTCTTATAGCATCTGCAATCACATAGCCACAGGAAGATACCTACATATAATTAAAACTAGATTTGGTGGTCAAGAAAGCTCTGTGAAGAGATAGCTCTAACTTAACCAAGCTGCCAAGAGAGATAAGATCCACATTAGTGTTCTCAGTGTGGTCCTTAAATAGAATGACCTAGGAATTTAGGAATTATAGGGCTGTATCCCACATGTACTGACTCAGAAAGTCTGGGCCAGCAGCCGGTATTTTCAACAAGTCCTTCAGGTGACTCTGCAGGAACACTACTAAGATTGTACCAGGAAAGGTAACTGTCAAACTCCTTGCCTTAAGCCATTGCACATGCTGCTTCCTTAGCTATTTCCTCAAAGAAAATGTTCTCACTTAACTGCCCCTCTGACTTCCTAGCAGCTAGGGGATTAAATTAAGCTCAACAAGTTCTTTTGCCAGATACGTGGTAGCACACTTGTGAGTGATCCCAACACTTGGGAAGTGGAAGGAGGGTCAAGAGGTTCAAGGTTATTCTCAGCTAATGTAGCCAGAGTGAATCCAGCCTGAGCTAAATACTCTCCATCTCAAATTAAACACACAAACAAAAACCCCACAAAACTTTCATTTTGTTCCCTAAGACAAGGTTTCCCCACATAGCTCTGGAACTTAAGCTCCTCCTGAGCATGCTAGAATCATAACTATGACTACCTAGGAACAAAGACTTTTTGTTGTGTGTACATTAATTGCCACCAAATCTTTAATGCATACAAGAGTTGTATAGCATTTACAGATAAAAGTCAATCAGCATATGTTTACAAAATGCATACATAGTTCAAAACAGGTGGTGGGCTAGGGAGATGGCTCAGTTGGTAAAGTACTTGGCATTCAAACATGAGAAGCTGAATTTGGATTCCCAGCATACTATGTTCATAGCAGCATTGTTTTTAATAGCCAGAACCTGGAAACAACCTAGATGCCCTTCAATTGAAGAATGGATGAAGAAAGTATGGAATATATACATATTAGAGTACTACTCAGCAGTAAAAAACAAGGACTTCTTGAAGTTTGCAGGCAAATGGATGGAAATAGAAAACACTATCCTGAGTGAGGTAAGCCAGACCCAAAAAGTGGAACATGGGATGTACTTACTCATATTTGGTTTCTAGCCATAAATAAAGGGCATTGAGCCTATAACTCGTGATCTTAGAGAAGCTAAATAAGAAGGAGAACCCAAAGAAAATCATATAGGCATCCTCCTGAATATTAACCTTCATCAGGCGATGAAAGGAGACAGAGACCCACATTGGAGCACCGGACTGAAATCTCAAGGTCCAAATCAGGAGCAGAAGGAGAGAGAACGAGCAAGGAGCTCAGGACCGCGAGGGGTGCACCCACACACTGAGACAATGGGGATGTTCTATCGGGAACTCACCAAGGCCAGCTGGCCTGGGTCTGAAAAAGCCTGGGATAAAACCGGTCTCGCTGAACATAGCGGACAATGAGGACTACTGAGACCTCAAGAACAATGGCAATGGGTTTTTGATCCTACTGCACGTACTGGCTTTGTGGAAGCCTAGGCAGTTTGGATGCTCACCTTACTAGACCTGGATGGAGGTGGGTGGTCCTTGGACTTCCCACAGGGCAGGGAACCCTGATTGCTCTTTGGGCTGAAGAGGGAGGGGGACTTGATTGGGGGAGGAGGAGGGAAAGGGGAGGAGGCGGTGGGGAAGAGACAGAAATCTTTAATTAATTAATAAAGAAATAAATTAAAAAAATAAAAAGTCAAGCATGATGGTATGCATCTGTTACGTCAGCATTGTAGGAAGCAGACCCTAAGATTCATTGGCCAGTCAGAGAGTTGAACTATGAGCTCCAGGTTCAGTGACTATGGTAGAGAGTGAGAGTGCAGGAAGTCACCAGTTTACCCTAGCCTCCATGTTCGCACAGGTAAGCATGCACACATGTAAGTGCACAACGACATGAATACAAACATTTTTATAACACACACAAAACTTACGTTAAATACTGACAAACCTGTGAGCAATTTCTGTCACTTAAAAAAAAAAAAAACAACAACAATGGTGGATGGGCAGTGGTGGTGCACACTTTAATCTCAGCACTTGTAAGGAAGAGGTAGGCAGATCTCTAAGGGCTGGAGGCCAGTCTGGAACAGAGTTCCAGGACAGCCAGAGTTGTTATACAGAGAAACCCTACCTCGAGGGAAAAACAAAACAAAACAAAACAAAAAAAAAAAAAAACAAAGCAAAAATCAATGGTGGTGAGGCTGGAAAGATGGTTCAGTATTAAACACAGGCTGCTCTTCCAGATGACCCCGGTTCAGTTTCCAGTAACTCCAGTTCTGGGGTATGCTCTCTTCGGCCTCCACAAGCAGTACATACATACAGTACATGCAGGCAAAACACCCACACACATTAAAAATACATATACCTTTGGAAAAATAAAAGGGGCCCCTGCAATTTCAGCAACTGGAAATCTGTGAGTATAATTGGATCTCTTTCAGTATGTAACCAAGGTCAGTTGGTTTATATAGAGAATTCAAGGCTAACTAGTCTATATAGTAAGACCCTATCTTAAAAAATAGGGCTGGAGAATGCTGTGGGACAATGGTCTGTATCCTGTCAATATTTTAAATAAACGCTGATTGGCCAGAGCCAGGCAGGAAGTATAGGTGGGACAACCAGGCAGGAAGTAGAGGCGGGATGATGAGAACAGGGGAATTCTGGGAAGAAGAAAGCTTGGGTCCACAGTTGTGACCCAGCCACAGAAGTAAGATGTGACTGCCTCACTGAATAAGGTACTGAGCCACGTGGGTAGCATAGGCAAGAATAATGGGCTAATATAAGTTATGAGTTAATAAGAAGCCTGAGCTAATGGGCCAATCAGTTTAATAACTAATGTAGACCTCTGTGTGATTCCTTTGGGACTTAAGGATTGTGGGAACTGGGCAGGACAGAAACCCCAACAAGAGAAGGTGCATGAGTATGATCAAAATACAGCATGAAATTCTCAAATTAATAAAAACATTAAGTGTAATAAAATTTCTTTGTTCACTGCTCCATTTTTTCTAGTTACCCAGCTTAAAAATGTACCCTTCTTTATCCTTTAATATGTATGCTGCCAGCTATCCCAGGTGATTTTATCTTTTTGTCTCTTTATTCATTGACTTTTTTCTTCTGATTTTTATTGTAGAAGAGGCAAACATACCATGGAGTCTGTTCTCTCCTGCCAACCAACTTTGGAGAATTTTGGAGATTGAACTCTGGTCACCAAGCTTACAAGAGAGCACATTTACAGATGGAGTTGGCTCACTAACCCATTATGCATCATTATATATCTCTATCACCTCCCTCTTGACTGATGTGGTACACTGCCTCTCTTCTCAAAACCAGTTTCCTACTAATTCTAAACAATTCTGCAATTAACTGCCAATTTAATCCTATTAAATCAACTCATGGGAGTTAGAGAAATGACTCGGTGGTTGAGAACACTGGCTGTTCTTCCAGAGGATCCATGTTCAATTCCCAGTACCCACATGGCAGTTCACAATCATCTGTAACTCCAACTCCAGGGGATCCAACACCCTTTTCAGGTCTCTGAGGGTACCAGGTATGCAAGCAAACACACATACTAAAATTATTAGGCCAGTGCACTGACATCTGTCACTTAGTAAATACTATAGTTTTCAGTTAAAGGCTGAGAATAAACACTTCACTTACTAAAATCTTTTATCTCTGAAATTTCCTTATTGACTCTAAAACTACTGAATTCACACTTCTCTGGTCTTGCCATCTAAGAACAAATACTTCAAAGTAAATGGAAGTGTTGGAAAGAAAGACAGAAAGGGAGGGAGGGAGAGAGAGAGAGAAAGAGAGAGAGAGAGAGAGAGAGAGAGAGAGAGAGAGAGAGAGAGAGAGAGAGAGACCCAGCAGGATTTGTTTAAATTTGGTGGGAGTGGGGGTCGGGGCTGGAAAGACAGGTCAAACTTAAGAGCACTTGCTGCTCTTCCAGAGGACTAGAGTTCATGGTCCAGCACTCACAAGTGGTATACATTTGCAGAGATATATACACATAAATAAAAATAAACTGTTAAAAACAAAAGCCAACTCATTCACACCATCATCTTTCTCTAAAATGTCCTAATCTTTACAGAGAATAAATTCTAAAGCTCCTAAAATATAGTGCCCACTCCATGGTAGTATAATGCTGGTGAGCCCCCACAATGAAACATACCTTTGTATAGTCTCCCTCCTACAATGACACACTTAACCAGAAACTTCACACACTGACAGACTAACAAAATGTGGAATGGGGCTGAAGAGATGGCTCAGAGGTTAGAAGCAGTGGCTGCTATTGTAGAAGACCTGGGTTTAATTCCCAGTACCCATATGATAACTCACAACCATCTGTAACTCCAGTTCTAAGCGATCCTAGACCTTTTCCGATCTGTAAGAGCAGTGCATGCACCTGGTTCTTAGACATACATGCAGGCAAAACACTCACACACACACAACAAATAATTAGAACAAAATTTAGAGGGCCTAAAGTAGAAGCAAAGAAAGCAACAGGAAAAAACTATAACAGCTTCTGTGGAGATTATAGTAAGCAGTAACAGCATTTACTAAGATAGAAAAGATAATCATCTTTAGAATTACTATGTTCGAAACACCTATTTGATATCCACATGAAGATGTGTCAGGCACCAGGTACAGAAATAAAGATATAATTTTGAATGTCACCTCATTCATATCAAGTTGAACTTGAGTGAGCGGAGAGAGAAGGATGGACCTCTAAGGCCCGGCTCACACCAGGATTTAGAAGTGAAGCGGAGAAGTAACAAGTATATTAATTACCCTGTCACCCTTGTAAATCACAAGCTTTTTAAAGAGGCAGGATAGTGTCTTTCCTATTTCTGCAGTACCCTGTAGGACTTGGTCTAATATTTTGAACTCAGATACTTGGTACAATTTAATGAATGAATAAATGCATGCTATTTATTTAGCTCAAGATTTCTTGAGCTTTCACTAAAGAAAATATTTGACAATAAAGGCGACATTACTTCACATCTATCAGGTACTCAGATACCAAACATGTACGCTATGGCAGACATACTTTAGGACTCACTCCAGAGAACACAGCAAGGAACTATGAAGGCAAGCAGTGGCCCATATCTTATACTGAAATAACTACAAACATCCAAACCCTTCACCTTGGTCCCTGCTACAGGGTGAAAGGGGACTGAGATACACCTATACTGTTCACTGCAACTCCCACCTTACCCCACACAAAGTCACCATTTCAAGTTTTTATGTGGTACTGGGGATTAAACCCAAGGCCTACAGCATGCTAGGCAAGCGAGCTACTCACTGAACTACATGGCCAGCCTCTGAGTGAGTCTTAAGGTTTCCCTGTGTAGCCCTGGTTGTTCTGTGTTCTGTAGACCAGGCTGGCCTTGAACTCGAGAGATCTACCTGCCTCTGTCTCTTGACTGCTCAGACTAAACTCTTAAAGCTAGAGGGTCCTTCAAGTTTTCAAAAGCTCTTACAAGAGCACAATTTATAAGAAAAGACAATCCCAAATTAACAAAAGGTTATTTCAACCAAACTTTCTGCTATTAGAGTTAAAAACTATTAACTCATGGAAACAGTATTAGTGCTATTGATGCCATTTATTTCATGAGCAAATAATTTGTACTAGCCACTGATCTAAACCACACATAATTAATTATTTGTTTTACACAAAAATCCTTTGCAACAGGTTTTTCTAAAATACAGTTTTATGTGTATGAGTGTTTTACCTGCATCACATGGATGAACGGTGCCCCCAGAGAAGAGCATCAAAATCTCCTGGAACTGGAATTACAGATCTGTGAGCAGCCATGTGGGTGGTGGTGAGAACTGAGTCAAACCTGGGTCCTCTGCAAGAGTAGCAAATGCCCTTCGCTGCTGAGCCATCTGTCCAGCCTAGAGTATGTATTCTTTCCACTTTCCTTTTATGGATGAGGAAACTAAGGCACAGACGCATCTGCAATCCCAAAGCTTCTAGGTAATGAGGCTGAGATTTAATCTTGGGCACTGAGTTTTGACTGTCTTTTTAGCCGTTATACTGTGATGCTGCATGGTGAGTCTAATGGCACCACTCACTCACAGGACAGCTAAATTAGTTTTCATGATTTGATCTAGCAAACAAACACCAATATCCTATTTCACTGTCCTTTTGCTATAGGCTGAACATTCTTTCAATTGCACTGCACTTTCCTGGTTCTCCTTCATCATCTCTGGCGCAGAGCCTTTCCTTGTTCTTGACTAGTTTTTAATTCCTCTTCTAACTAATCCCTCTTGTTTACTCAAAGCCCAGGACTGATGTGTTTTTAAATGCCATCTCAAAGGAGGTGACCTTATTTGTTTTCAGTTCAAACCTCCTGTGAGAACCTAGTCACGTATTCCACTATCTCTCTGACCTTTTACTTGAATATGTAAAGGTCATTTAATGATGAGCTCATGTTTCACACCCATCTCACCTCTATTTCTCCTTACAGACTCATCTTTGTCCACACCTCTAGCCATCTAGTTGCTCAGTCCAGAAACCCAGGAGTTCTGTGTGTTGTCACCAAACCTTATTGCCTTTTGTGGGGCTGAGACATAGTAAACCAGGCTGGCCTTGAACTCAGAGCAAACCTCCTTTCTACTAGGATTACAGGTTTCCACGTCTGTCTAGCCTTGCTGCTGTTAAATACATCTTCGCTCCTCATCTCCATTCTGGGCTGATACAAGCTTCTATCTTTCACTTACATGGTTTATAAAGCTCCCTAATTTAAAGGCAGATTAGACTTTTTCTTACCCCCTTCAACTTATTCTCCCTTAAAGCATCCATATTGACCATTGAAAACACAAAAGCAAACAACCTCCAAAAGGTCGTGACGATAGACAAAGGATATGTTCATTTGGTTTCTGAAACTGAGGAGCGCAAACAACCAGAAATGTATAAGACCTATTGCCAAAATACACAAGTAGTTATCAAATGTTACTTTAGAAACATTTAGGGTTCAAAATCCTCTCCATAAATTTTTTTAAACAAAAACAAAAAACCTGGAGTTCCAGCAGTGGTGGTGCATACCTTTAATCCTAGTACTCAGGAGGCAGAAGCAGGCAGATCTTTGTGAGTTTGAGACCAGCCTGGTCGACACAGTGAGTTCCAGGACAGCTTTGTCTCAAAAAGTCAAGAACAGTAGCCAAAACACACACACACACACACACACACACACACACAGAGCAAAAAAACCCCAAAATTTAAAAAAAATCCAATGGAGCTGCTGTATCAAAGAAAATATTGTTTCAAACTCATGATTTCCCAGGCACCTTCATACTGAGTCACGAAAACGCATTTTTAGGAGGAAGCAAAGACATAAAGTAGGATGTTAAATCCCATGTCAGTAACAAGTGAATGCCATTACCATCTGTCAGTTTCTGAATAAGTACAGGAAATAAGGTGGCAGACAAGCTAATTCTTTCTGGATAAATATCCATGTCACATCATCACAGCTAGTGTTCATTTGTGAGCACTAATGAAACTGCACAAAAGGAAACAAAAACATTCAACTGATACATGAATTATCAAACACTTTTTAAAACGTTATAAAAATATGATTAAGCTTCCTGATATTTTAAGGACTCTGAAAGCACATTACAGATACAGTACTTCTGGTGTAACTGAAATCAAAGAGGACATTTGCCTGATTTGAAGAAAAGTAATTTGAAGTGTGAGCAGCCCTGTACAGATGGCCTGATCCTAACACAACGTGTTAACAAAGCAGGTTTTGTGGGGGAGGGGGAAAGCCTGCTTTATGTAGGCTATAATTTAACTGACCACAACCCTCCAAAAATGTTTAAAGCAATAGGAAGGGGTTTGCATTTAAGTACTACTAACATCTAAAAAATAATAACAAAAGTATTTTAAAGTTGCTTTCAAACAGGCTTGGGGAGTCGTTCTGGGTTACTCTGATAACATTTGGAAAATATGACCAGCCAGTTTTTGTTTCTGGCCTAGGAGGTATTCTGCTCAAAGAAATAACAAGACAATAAGTAGGCAGCATTTCTGTGTTATTTGCCTAATAGAACTGTTTTTTACTTGAGCTAAGAAATGCCGCACATTGCACATCATTGCTGTTCACTGAAGAGAAAGTTAATTTGTAAATTGTTATAGACAATGAAAATGTTCTATGCAAAATGATAAAAAAAAAACCTAGCACCAAAAATAATCAAGGTTCAAATATCCGTACTAAAATCCTTCAATCCTTAGTTACATAGAACACAAAACTATGAGTTATTTCTAAAAGACCTCAGCATATCACCATTTAGCTCAAAACTGGAAAAACACTTTGTTAAAAATCCTGGCTTTTTTAAACAAAAGGGCTAAGATTTTCTGAGGTTTATTATCCTTTTGTTGAAGCATGATTTTTTTCATTCTTTCAGAATAATTCCAAGGTACAATCTAAGACAAAGACCAGCTACTCTTTACACATCTATTCTAAATCACGAAAGCAGTATTTTCATAAAAATAAAAAGACAATTAGAATACTGTGAAGAGTGAAACAAAAAGTTCACTCGTGTCGTCAAAATGATTTAGAGACCTGGCGAGCGCATAGAGGCTTCGAAGCTCCCTGTTGGTAGCTGAGGATGAAGTCGTTAATTAGCAAGGCAGGATTCCCCTGTTCTTGGATTAGAAGCTGCACCTACCAGATTCAGTATTGTTCAAGGGAGGCGGCTTTAAAAATACCAGGCACCCAAAACCTCCACACCAGACCACGCCTTCCACTTATCATTCGAACGGGACCATTTCAAAGTGTGGTACTACACATTTCCCGCGAACTTAAGTATCAAACAGGAGCCCACATTTTGGGGTACTTGGGCCATGCTGGAGCAAAGATGCTTGAACGCCCGCGCTATAAAATGAAGCCGAGATGGAGAAACGTATTTTTGGGTCTTGGACCTTTAGAGCCTTCTCTGACCACCAGCCCTCAATGCTTCCCAACAGTCAGTCACCCTCCCGCACAAGACAGAAGAGAGGGGGATTCGTGACTTCCTGCCGTTGTTAAAAGGAGAGGAAACCCAAGAGCAACTTCGAACGCGTGGAACAGAGCCACCACTGCAAACATATGTCACCCAGCCCCTGCTCAGCGTTCGCGTCCCGCCCTCGGGGTTCCCTTGCAGACCAGCCACTCCAGGTCCCCCAATGTCAGCAACACGGTCCCGCGCCTCGTCTCCGCCATCGCCCCCACCTTTACAACGTCAAGGCCCCCAACACATCATCGGCCACCCAGGTTCCAATACAATGGAATGTCACTGCCCGGAGCTCTGCGATGCCCCGCTAGGCCTCCCCCCCCCCCGAGTCAGTCCGGTTCCCCAGAAACAGAGTTCACCTAAACTTCACCAAGTGGGAATCCAGCACCGAGGGGTGACTGAGCCCCTCCTCTCCCACCCCACCTTCCCTTCAGCCTCCCGCTCCGACCCGCCCCAGGCGCGAATCCTGCCCCTTGTGCCCCCACCCAGCCCGGACCACCCGCCAGGAGTCGTCCACCGGCTCTCCAGAGAGCAATGAAAGGCTCCCCTAAGGTCCCCACCCGGCCCGGGCCCCGAGAGGGGTGGTACAGGCCCCGGCGCCTCCGCGGCCTTTCCTGGCCCAGTGAGACCCCGAGCCCACCCTCTCTACCTGGCCTTGAGGCGGGGGCTGCTGCCGCTGCAGCCGGGGCTGGAGGCGGCGGTCGGGACCCGGGCTTCGTAGGCCCAGGCGGGGGCGGCGGCGGACTGCTGCGTGGCGGCGCTGACGGGGGGCGCGGGAGGCTCGGCGAAGCCCGCCGGCGCGTAGTGCGCGTCCATGGCGGGGTCTGAGGCGGCGGGGGCGGGCGGGAGGCGCGGGGAGGAAGAGGCGGCGGCGGCGGGAGCGGCCCCTCACATGGCGCGGCCGGCCGAGAGGGGCGGGGAGGCTGGCCGGAGGAACCGGGTTGCGGCTGGCGGGGCCTCGGCTCGGACGTCAGGCGAACGGCGGCGCCTGCGGCCGGGACTCGCGGGGGCCAGAGCGCCCGCAGCCCAGGCGCCCCATGTTGTTGGATTTCCCAGGATGCACCTCCCGCGCCCTCCGCCCGCTCATCGCCCCGCCCCCTCGGCGCCCCGCGCTCTGGGCAGCGGACTCGGGGGCCGGCCGGACGAGGGCTGCTCCGTGGATGCCCTGGCGGTGGAGACGAGGCCTACGCCCTCGAGCACCCGCGTGGGTGCGGAGCGGGAAAGGCTTGCCAGCGCTACGCCTGGAGTTCGTTACTCTACCCTCCGGGGTTCTTTGAAGGAGCACAAACACTCGATTCCCGTGATTGCTTTCTCTGCGCCCCAAACCGCAGACGACTGGCTGCTGCTTTGCAGTACTCGCTTCCTGCCCAAAGTTTGCTGGGCTTAGAGGATCTGGTTCCCTATTCCTGCTTCCTGGGGGAGATTTCTATTCAAATTGATTCAAATTCAAACGAATTTTCCAGCCCTCGCTGAATGGGCCTTTCCCAGGGGTGCTTATTAACTGTCTCCACCCCCACCTTGGGGATTTTCTCACTCTGGAGTTCAGAATCTTGTATCCCAAGATAAATACTGCCGCATCATTGATTAATCCGACTACCATCTGGATGACTTTAATTACAATACATTTGAACTCACTATGCACTCTGTGTTGGGGTTTTCTGCTCAAGATTTTGTAATCTCTGCAGGACTTTACCCAAACATTGCCTTATCTGACTTCCAAGCTGTGTGGTGTGAGTAATTTAATGACTTAGAGGGTGTGCCTATTAAAGCTCTTTCTCCTTGTGAGTAATGAAATTCAGGGATCATAAGAAGTCGTTTGGCGAGAGAGCCAAAAATTGAAAGTTAAAAGTAACCGTGAAGCTTGGATTTAATGTTTACCTCTTTTTAAAAATCCATATTGGCTTAACACCTATCACGTGCTTAGCAAAGAGATCTATCCCTCAAGATAAAGACTAACACCGAGGTTTAAGCAAATCGGACAGGCGTAGCGGAAGACGTAATGAAGTTAACACACTATCTCGGTGACTTCAGTAGTATCTAGTTTTAGATCTGCTCTTCCTTCCCAGACTGATTTTGTTTTCCCTCTGGCGCCTACGTCCTTTGTTTCTCTGCAGTCTTTGGTTGTAAGCCCTTCTGCACCTGTGACGCCAGGAGCCTGGCTCGCGGGTAGGGAAGCAGAGAAAGTAGTGGTTATTTACAAGTGAATTCGAAGGTGTGGACACACGTGACCTTTCCAGTTTTATGTTAATCTAGTAAGCACTCATCGAGGGTACCTTTGAAAAGTGGTTTCCTTGGGGGAAGGAATTTGCCAAATCTCAGAACCCGCTGAGAAGTACCTTTACAACCTTTTCTTCCACCAGCCGTGAGAGCTGGAGTCTAAATGAGACAAGTTTTCACACTTAGCTGTTATATTTAAAAGTTGTGAGCGCTAAATTTTTGTCTCTGTGGAAAATAGGAGATGGAGTGGCATGCTGTAAAATGTTTTACGGAACTCATTTTGAGATACCCACAACAGGTACTCAGGGCGAGTTCACTGGCAAAACCCAAACAAGTGCCAATAAAATCTTTATAGTTTCTTGCAACATTATGTAGTTTGTTAATGCCACATAAATCAGAGAAGAGATGCCAAGGAAATTTTTAGTATTTTAAATGATGCTCCTATCATCGTTTGTTTCTTTGCCTATGATTAACATTTTTTCTAACCTAAAATCAAGACAAGTTTATTCTCAACTGTTAGATGTTTATGAATATAACCACTGAATATTTTAATATGATATAATTATATACATGTATAAGGTACAATGTGATATTCTGATACAGGTAAGCAAATCTTTTAAACTTATAAGGCTATGGACAATTGAATATTTTTGAGACTGGATGTGAATTCTTATTAAAAGGGGGGTAGAGGGAAGGAAGAGAGAAAGAGCAAGAAGGAGAGAAGGAAAAGAGCCGTACAACTGAATTTTAAACGCATTCTGAATGAATCGATGATCTTCAGAAGGATGTCTTTCCTAAAGATGGAGTCTCACAACTGCAAATTTTTCTCGTCTGCTTCAAATCATGCCTAATCAAACCTGTTCCAAGAAGGATCAAAAGATTAGAATAACAATTGTTGTTCATGTTTTAAATAAGATAAGCCGGTGTGTGTGTGTGTGTGTGTGTGTGTGTGTGTGTGTGTGTGGTGTGGTGTGGTGTGGTGTGGTATAGCTCACAGATAGAATCTCATCTAGTATGAGCCCTGGGTTTGAATCCCCAGCACTGCAAAATAATTAAAAATAAATACGGCAAAGTAGAGTTTTTATTTGCCTTTTTAAAAATAAGGTGTTTTATTATCTTACGTGTATGGGTGTTTTGCCTGCACATGTGTCTGTGCACTAAGTGCATGCCAGGTGCCAGCAGAGGCCAGAAGAGGCTGTCAGATCACCTGGAACTGGAGTTACAGCCAGTTGTGAACTGCCATGTAGGTACTGGGACTCAAGCCAGGTCCTCCAGAAGAGTAGCCAGTACTTTTAACCTCCCCAGTCTTGAAAAGCAGATATTTAAAAAAAAATCCCGCACCCCTTTTTTTTTGCCTATGAAACACCTGCTCATTAACTCATTAAAAACTCATCTGAGGGCTGGAGAGATGGCTGCTCTTCCAGAGATACTGAGTTCAATTCCCAGCAACCACACAGTGGCTTCCAACCACCTACAATGAATCTGGTGCCCTCTTCTGGCCTGTAGGCATACATGCAGGCAGAATACTGTATACATAATAAATCATTTAAAAAAAAAACCTCATTGGAAATGATAAACCTTCTGTTATGGTTCCCCAACTCCTCCAGGCAAAATCAGTTGCTTAGATTAAGTTGTCTTATGGTGCTTTATTTTAATGTCTACTATGTGTTCTGTTGATTGATTGGCTGGTTGTTTTGTTGACATAAGGTTTTGTTATGCACCTCAGGCTTGTCTGGAATGCACTATGCGATATAGGTCTGAATAAAAACTGAAATAAAAGGAGGAGGACAGGACTACTCCTCAAGTATGGGGTAGATTTTTATTATAGCTATAAGGGAGAAAGCAGGCAGAGGGAAGAGTCCAGGCTGCATATGGCTGGCAGACTAAACCAGACCATGAGAAGAGAGAGTGGGGAGGGAGAGCAAGAGAGGAGCCACCAACTAATAGAGGCTCCCAGGGCCAAGAGCCCTCAAGGCCACTGTAGCGAAAATGACTTGGGAGTGGGGAGGAGAGAAAGAGAACAGAAGCCTAGTCCCTGGGAGAGAGACTAGGGTAGGGGGCAGGTTGAGAAGTTCTGGGAGGAGCCTCAGCCACCGAGTGACGCTGGGAGGAGCCTGAGGCACTGAGTGATGCTGGGAGGAGCCTGAGGCACTGAGTGATGCTGGGAGGAGCCTGAGGCACTGAGTGACGCTGGGAGGAGCCTGAGGCACTGAGTGATGCTGGGAGGAGCCTGAGGCACTGAGTGATGCCGGGAGAGCAGACTAGTGTACACTCTGATGGGTTAATAGGCACCTCGGCCATTTTTAGGGGTTTCTGTGTGTAATGATTATTCTGTCCCTTTAAGAGACAAGCTATGCCCACTCCCTTCCTGCTTGCAGGCTCAGAGACCCTGACTCTTTCTCTTACTGTCCCTCTGTCAAAGAGGCAGCCTCTCTCCTTCGCTTTCTCCTTTTCTTTCTCTCTCTCTCTTCCCCTTCTCCCCTTTTTCCTTCCCCTCCATAACCCATCTAATAAATGTCTAACTTTACTTCACATGGTGTGCTTATCTGTCTCTCTCGCCCGCCTGCCCGGTCACATGGAGCCTGCTGCATGGTCTCATGCGCCGTCCCTGCTTAGGACCCCGGCAGCTTGCAGCAAACCCATCTGTATGCTGTGCCTATCTGTCTGCCCCTTGCCCACCTGCCACCCACATGGCTAACCTTTGGGGACGCCCAGGGGACCAGCCACCTTGGTTTGTGGACCTGCCTCTGGTCTCGACCCTGCAGCAAGCAGCCGGGGACCTGCAGCAAATCCATAACACTGTGACCTAAGGAGCTCCTGGCAATTTCTCTGCCTCTGTCTCTCACGTGTTAGAGTTACAGGTGTAAGCCACCACATAGCTCTGATTTCTATTATAGTACCATTAGTACTGCATTTTAGTACTATTTAGTGCAATTAGTACTGCTATTGCTTGTATAACTGCCCACCACTTCCCTGTCACAGATCAGGGATTCCTTCAACTCAAGGGTTATATGGTAATTTGAATAGGAATGGTCCCCACAGGCTGATATATTTGAACGTTTTGTGGCACTACCTGGTAAGGGCTGGGAGGTAAGGCCTTGTTGGAGTAGGTGTGGCCATGTTAGCTGAAGCATGTAATTGGGAGCAGGCTTTAAGTTCTCAGAACCCCAAGCCTGGCCCACTGGCTTTCTGTGCCTGCTTAGTTAGAACTCTAAGCCATCTCTGCAGCACCACGTCTGACTGCATGCCACCATGCTTCATGCCATGACAATAATGGGCTAAACCTCTGAACTGGAAGTTGGCCCCAATTTAAAGTTTTTCTTTTTAAGAGTTGCCATGGTCATGGTGTCTCTTCACAGCAGTAGAACGCTGACTAAGACAGGTTGCTTTTAATTCCCTGGATGTCTAGCACTAACTTTCTCCAGCCCTTCCTATCAACTGGCACCTGGAAATTTTGGGAGCCCTTTCTGGGTTGTCATATGTATCTTGGGGAACTGGGGTCCCCTCACAAAGGTCTTACTCATAATTAAAGAATTTATGGAACAGATTTAGAAGGAAGCTTGGAAATGACCTCATTAAAGTTGAAAACAAACCCTTAGGCAGTGAGCTGTAGATCTCAGCAGCTGCCTGGAGGAGGAAAGGAAGAGAAAACTGCATAGTTTGTAAGTAGCCACATGGTGGAAGTGGGGACAGGGAACAGCTTCAGAGAAAAAGAGTGAGAAAATTCGGAGTATCTGGGAAAGAATTTCCAGGCATAATCAGCATGGGGCAGGAAGGGGAGAGAGATTAGAGAGGGAAGGGGAGGAAATGTTAACACATTTCAGAGTTAGGACACAGAAAAGTGGGCAGACCCTAGCAGAGCCGCATGGCTATAGTCCCACATAACTGTGCTAGAGACAGGGTAAAGGATTCATAGTACAGTACCCCTGTAAAGGGGTCATTATTCCTTCTGTCACCTTAACACTGCAGAGAGTGGATCAGGCATGCTCTCTTCACCAGGTGACTGACAGGTCTAGCTGGAACTTTATGGGTTTGGTAGCTTGGAATGTTAAGTCATATATTTGAATGCTTGGTCAGCAGCTGGTGTAACTGTTTAGAAAGGATTAGAAGGTATGGCATCGTTGGAGGAGGTGTGTCACTGGGAATGAGCTTTAAGATGTCAGAAGTCCATGCCTAGCTCTCTCTAGGCCTTGAGGAGTTTTTGTCTCAACACTTAAGCTCTCAGCTACTGATCCACCAGCATGCCTTGCCCTCATATTCCAGGCCATGAGGGCCATGGACTGACTCACCCTCTTAAACTGTAAGCAAGCCACCCAATGAACTCTTTCTTTTATAAGTTACCTTAGTCATGATGGCTCTTCACAGCTTGAAAAGTAGCTAAGACACTTGGGAAGAGTTAAAAATCTCCACACTTCCATATTTTCTTTTTATTTGGATTTTCGAGACAGGGTTTCTTTGTATAACCCCGGCTATCCTAGAACTCACTCTGTAAACCAGGCTGGCCTCAAACTCAGAGATCCACCTGCCTCTGCCTCCCAAGTTCTGGGATTAAAGCTGTACCCCACCACTGCCTGGCCATATTTTCTATGTGAGGTGCTACACACAGAGAGAGCCTGACATTTTAAGAGCAAATGTTGCCCTCATGTAGTTGATTTTTTAATGATAGCTCTCATTACTGTTAAGTTGGGAGCATAGATCCCAGCCCCTTGCATCTATCCCAGCCTCCAGGCCTGAGAGTTTGTATTGGTCTGGACTCCAGGTCCCAGCAGGCCAAGTCCTGACCCCTGGGAGGGAGGGGCAGTCAGGACCACTCCCAAGAGCATTTAAATGAGTATTTCCAAAAGAGGAAAACGTGGTCTCTTTTCCTTTCTCCTGGTGTTCCTGTTCGCAACCCCTCGGGGCCACCGAGAGTGCAGAACTCCCATTAAACCTGGGTATTTTTTTTTTAATTTGGTTTGTTTTGATTTGGCTTGATTGTTATTTTGTGTCGGCAGAGAGCTCCTGTTAGGAGAATACTCCTAACATCTTGGAGGTCCCACCAAGATGGGCAGGCCCTTTCCAGGCTGCAGGCAGTCTACAATCTGAGTTCTCCATGCCACACTAAAACCGGCCCCTGGGCAACAGCAGCTGCGTCTTGGTGAGTTCCTTTTCTTGTCTATGCTATAGGGTTTTGGGGGAACCCATTCGTTCTTATTTTTGTCGTTTTTTTGGATTTCTGTTGAAGCCACAGTCCTCGCCAGGGGTTCAATTCCCAACAGCGGTCAGAACGGTGGGCTGGCCTTGGCCGAGGTAGAGATCTATTTGTTTTGGGTCGCCAGGCATTCAATTTCCAAGGCTGCATTTGGACCTAAGAGCCATTTTGGGGGACACACTGGAGTGGACTTAGGTCACGTGGTTGGGCATAGACTTTAAAATGAGCACTTGCAATTCAGAGCCAGATCTGCTGTTGCCCTTTTAAATTGAGCCTGTCTGATACAATCTGTCCCAAATGGCTAATTTCCCTATGTACTAAGTCTTGAGCTTTACTACCCTCTGGGACGTAAAAGAAATTTTTGTTGCCATAAGGACAAACGGACAGAGCTTACATATGTCCATGACTTTTGGGCTCTGTGCTCTCATCCCGCTCCCTCTTAGTAGCCAGTGTCTTACAGCACCATGCTGCCGTAAGCACTGGCCCCTCTCCCACTCCCTGGAGCCCACACTACCCTACCCCTTCCCTTGGTTCAAGATCAGCTTCCACCTTACCCACCTTCTACCTCAGCTCCCTACCCTCGGACCCTCTCTGTGCACTGGGCTAGCCCTTCCCGGTCCTCTCCATGTTCTCTTTTCTCTTGCAGATCTCTCGCAGATAGAAAAGTGGCTAGGTTCCTTTTCTACTAATTCTTCTGCTTACCCATTTTATCTCTTAGTCAGTACCAAATATTAGCAAAGAGTTAAGAAAGGTTGAGGATGGTCCCCAAACTCCTATACAGGAATTGGTGAAAATGGCCTTTAAAGTTTTAATGCCCCCAAAGCTGAGTCTTCCCGATAGACAAAGCTACAACAATCTACAGGCCCAGGCATTAGCTGCCCTAAGGTCACAGGAATGGGGACAAGGGATGCCAACCATAGGGCTCTATTCTGATAGAGCCCAGCCTAAGTCAACCTCACAGGCAAACTGTTTCAAGTGTGGCCTAAATGGTCACGTGGCACAATATTGCACTATGCCTCCTCCGAGGTTATGCCCTATCTGCCAGCAACCTGGACACTGGAAATCACAATGCCCCCGTGCAGGCTTGTCCTCTATGCCAAGCCAGGGAGGTCCGGCCTCATCACCATTGGCAAGTGAAGCTGTGCCATCCAGCCATCAAACTTCTCAGCCTTGCAGAGGATTGACGCTGCCCAGACTTGGTTTATCCCATAACCCTATCCAAGCCTAAGGTGAAGCTGCAGGTAGTGGGTAAGTCCATTACTTTTATTCTCACCCAGGCCTTAAGTTTCCCTTAAGTTCTTGCAGAACAATTTTTTCTCTCATTCTTTCTTAGCAATACCGGCTTTCCCAGCACCCTTACTGGGTGGAGACATCCTTAGTCACTTCCCCAAAGCTTTGTTCCGCTTCTTGGAACCCTTTTTTTGCCCCCACCCATCTCTGAGATTCTATTTTACAGGTTCACTTCTCCTGTCAGACGTGTGCCCAGGCCAATCCACAAGGGGCTCTCCACATAAGTCAGTCTCTTCTCCAGCTTCACGGACACCAACCGGGCTAAGATTGGCAGGTTGATTTCACTCATATGCCTACTCATAAAAAACTTTGTTATCTCTTAAAACTTGTGGACACTTTTACAAGATAGATAAAAGCGTTTCCGGTCTCCAGGGAAACAGCAGATGTGGTGGCTCAGGGTCATGGAGCTGTGTCAGAAGCTCTCAATATCTCCTGGACAATGGGACTCATCAAACAACAACTAAGCAAGCTCTCCATTGAGCTCAGGTTATCTTGGCCCTCCCTTCTCCCCATTGCCCTGACTTGCCTCAGGGCCACCCCACGTTCCCCTACGGGCCTGAGCCCTTTTGAGCTGCTTGGATAAAACATCTTTCCCCTCTCTGCTATTTTCACCCTCCTAGACTCCACAGTAAAGTCTTTTGTTTTGTTTTTGTTTTCAGAGACAGGGTTTCTCTGTAGCTATGGGGCCTTTCCTGGAACTTGCTCCATAGACCAGGCTGGCGTTGAACTCTGTCCCCCAAGTGCTGAGATTAAAGGTGTGTGCTACCACCGGCTAGCTTGATTTTTTATTTATTTATTTATTCATTCATTCATTATTTATTTATTTATTATGCACACACTATCCTGTCTGTATGCCTGAAGGCCAGAAGGGGGCGCCAGACCTCTTTACAGATGGTTGTGAGCCACCATGTGGTTGCCGGGAATTGAACTCAGGACCTTCGGAAGAGCAGGCAACGCTCTTAACCACTGAGCCATCTCTCCAGCCCTAGCTTGATTTTTTAAAAGATTTATTTGTTTGTTTGTTTATTACAGTATTCTGTCTGCATTTCTTCCTGCATGTCAGAAGGGGACACCAGATCTCTTTACAGATAGTTGTGAACCACCATGTGGGTGCTGGGAATTGAACTCAGGACCTCTGGAAGAGGAGTCAGTGCTCTTAACCTCTGAGCCATCTCTCCAGCTCCCTCATTGAATTTTTTTTATTCTATTTTATGTGCATGTTTGGGCTTGTATGTATGTCTGTCTTTGTAGCACTTATGTACCTAGTACCTGTGGAGGCCAGAAGAAAGTATCAGATCCCCTGGAACTGGAGCTACAGATGGTTGTGACCAACCATGTGGGTGTAGGAAATTGAGCCCCGGTTCACTGGAAGAGCAGTCAGTGCTCTTAACCACTGAATCATCACTCCAACCCACTTATCCTGTTTATTTATGTTAATATAAACTTACAGATTCATATTTTAGCTCATGGTTTTGTTAGCAAAGTAGGTTCAGTTTGAGCCCTACACATTACAAAGAAAAGTTTGACACTTGCCTGGTTCTATGACTATAAACTTAAAAAAAATTAGATGTATTTATTTTCGGTATGTTTTGCCCATATGTATGTATGTGCATGACACACATGCCTGGTGTCTGTAGTAGTCAGAAGATGGCACTGAATTTTCTGGAACTGGAGTTAAGGATGTTTATGAACCACCATCTGTGCGCTGGCAACACAACTTGGGTCTTCTGCAGGAACTACAAGTGCTCTGAATTGCTGAGCTGTCTGTCTGAAAGCCTGGAATATTCTGCCCATTTTTAAGAAGATCTTTGTTTACTTGAGACTTTGGTCTATATCACATAGTTTTTGTTAATAGCCTGAGAGGGCTGTGGTTACGTGATATCAGTTGGACCCCTGGAGGGATTTGAGAGTTGAGGTCCAGCTACAAGGGGAGAGCATCCATCACCTGCCTTGTTGCCGCAACAAAATCCACCGCAAAAGCAACTGGAAGGAAGGAAGGTTTTTTTTGTTGTTGTTGTTTTGTTTTTTTTTTGTTTTGTTTTGTTTTGTTTTGTTTTTGAGACAGGGTTTCTCTGTGTGGCCCTAGCTGTCTTGGAACTCACTCTGTAGACCAGACTGGCCTCAAATTCATGGAGATCCACCTGCCTCTGACTCCGGAGTGCTGGGATTGAGGCTACCACCACTGCCCGGTTGGAGGGAAAGGTTTATTTTGACTTACAGTCCCATCAAAACGTGAAAGTATGGTGTCAGGAGACAGCTGGTCACATTGTGTCCACAGACAGCAAGCAGGGAAAGGGGGGATAACAGCTCACATTCTCTTTTTTATTTAGTCTCGGACCCCAGTCTACAAAACGGTGCCACTTATATTTAGGGCAAGTCTTCCCACCTCATCCTAATTTAGGTAATCCCTCATAGACCTGCCCAGAGATTGGTTTCCATGGTGACTCTAAATCCTGCTAAATTGTTGATCAGGATTAAATTGTCGATGGAGAGCAATTGAGGAAGATAGCTGTAGTCTTGCTTATGCACAGATGTGTGTATGTATTTAAACACACAGAAAAAGCAAGCAGAGAAAGGTGGGTCAGCACATTGTAGCAGACCCTTTACTTTATGCTCTCAGGCTACCCCAAGATCCCCCAATGTATGACTTCCTGCTGTGTGTCTTTTTTGGACACCATTGGAGCTCCCAGGGAGTGTCTACATTTCTCTATCAGGAGAAACCCTCTATCACCAAAGAAAGGTGATCAATAAATAAGTGTGTCAGGCCCTTGGTTCCAGGTAGACTGTTCTGGAAGGCACTTTGCTCCCTTCTCAGAGGTTCTGTTAGGGCAACTATGTTAGTTGCAACAGTGACTTCAATAATGTATTTTTGTTTTTGTTTTTCGAGACAGGGTTTCTCTGTAGCTTTGGAGCCTGTCCTGGAACTAGCTCTTGTAGACCAGGCTGGCCTCAAATTCACAGAGACCCGCCTGCCTCTGCCTCCTGAGTGCTGGGATTAAAAGCATGTGCCACCACTGCCCAGTCAATAATGTGTACTTTGATCATTCTTCCTCATCTCTTTCCCTGCTTATTCTTATTCCTTTTAAAGTAAATTACCTGTGCCCAAATACTTCTCATGGGTTCCTGATTCTGGAGGATGGCTTATGCTAGCACTTGAGATTTAATTCTAGTTCTCTAATTTAATTGTTTATCTTTCATAGGTGCCTTACCCCAAGCCTAAGCAGTTGCTGAATCTTCCACTGGCTCCAGGTTGAATAAAGAAACAAAACTGAGTTAAAATAAATATATAAAAATGCCTGTGGTGGTTTGAATAAGACTAGCCCCATAGGCTCATATATATTTGAATGCTTACTCACCAGGGAATAGCACCGTTTGAGAAGGGTTAACAAGATTAGGAGGTGTAGTCTTGTTGGCATGGCCTTGTTGGAGGAAGTGTGTCACTGGGAGTAGGCTTTGAGGTTTCAGAAGTAATCTCCTCCTCAACCTTGGAATGAATCAAGGAGAAGACTGGGTAATTCCATGGTTAACTTGGCAAGATATAAAATCACCTAGCATACAAACTTGTAGGCACGTCTGTGAAGGAGTTCCTATACAGGCCTAACTGAGGAGGGAAGACCCACCTTGAAAACTCCACCACCATCCCATGGGTCCCAAGCCACATAAGTATGTGAGCAAAGTACCAACATTCATCTGTGTGTCCTGGCTCCAGACTCAGTGTGCCCAGCCGCTTCATGAGCTCCTTACCACATTTTCCCCACCACGAGGGACTGACTGTATCCTCCACCTGGGAGTTCGAATAAACATTTCCTTCTTTAAGTTGGTTTTGTCAGATATTTCATTTCAACAGCAAGCAAAGTATGGATATAAATTAGTAAACTGGTACACTCAAACAATACATTTTTTTTTTATTTTGAAACAGGGTCTCCACATAGCCTTGGCTGTCCTGGAACTCACTATGTAGGCCAGATTGACTAAACAGTAAAATATTATTATTTAAATTGCTTTTACTGAGCTATATATTTTTCTCCCCTCCCCTTCTACTCTCTCCCATGATCCCCATGCTCCCAGTTTACACAGGAGATGTTGTCTTTTTCTACTTCCCATGTAGATTAGATCTATGTATATCTCTCTTATGGTCCTCTTTGTTGTCTAGGTTTTCTGGGATTGTAAACTGTAGGCTAGTTTTTCTATGTTTTATGTCTAAAATCCACTTTGTGAGTGAGTACATATGATATTTGTCTTTCTGGGTCTGGGTTACCTCACTTAATATTATGTTTTCTAGATCAATATTTGCCCACAAATTTCAAGATGCCATTTTTTCTGCTGTGTAGTACTCCATTGTGTGAATGTACCACATTTTCCTTATCCATTTTTTTTAGTTGCGGGACATTTAGGTTGTTTCTAGGTTCTGGTTATGACAATGCTGCTATGAACATAGTTGATCCCATGTTCTTCTGGTATGTTTGAGCACCTTTGGGTATATACCCAAAAATGTTATTGCAGGGTCTTGAGGTAGGTTGTTTCCTAATTTTCTGAGATATTGCCATATTGATATCCAAAGCAAATGTACCAGTTTTCACTTTGACCAGCAATGGAGGAGTGTTTCCTCTGCTTCTATCTGCTGAACAAAACTGTATGTAGTCTGGCTTCTTTCTTAAAGGCTATGTATAATTCAACAGTACAGGCAGCTGAGTTCAACAGGTCTCATTTGGAAGGTGACTAAATACTGACTCAGTATTCTCAATTGATCAGGAGCCTATGCTTCTTCATGTTCTTCTGGAAGCTTTGATAGATTGCTTTCGTGGAATTGGTCCATGGATAAATGAATGGGTATAGAGTTATCTATAGCATTCCTTACTCTCTTCTGTATCTTTTTATGGCTGTATGATCATGTCACCTCTTTCGTGTCTGTTCTTTCTTCTCTTAATTGGCTTGGCCTATAATTGACATTATTGATATTTTCACAAAACCAACTGCTGACTTTTTTGTTGAAAATTTTTAATTGGTTTCTCTTTATAAATTCTATTGATTTTTGTTACAGTTTATATTTTTTTCTTGGCTTTTATTTAGTTTGGGTAAAATTTCTTTTAGCAGTTTAAAAGTGGAACCATTTAGGTTGTTAATTGCAGGGCTAGATTCTTTTGTCCATTATAAGTCTTCAATGACTTTGCTGTATCTCACTAATTTTGACAAAATCTGTTCTTGTTTGTATTTCATTCATTCTGGATGGATCACAATGTTTAGAAATTTCTCCTGACACTTCTTTGATCCTTGTGCTATTTGGGAATATATTATTTAGTGTTTAGATATCTTGAAATCTTTCAGGTATTTTTTTTTTAAATTAACTTTGGCTTAGTTTGACTGTGTCTAAGGGAAGATGCTCACAACTCTGCACTGTAGCTCATGAACGTGCTTCTCTCTCACAGTGCCCTGTCTTGATGTGAGTTTGAAAATAATATGTTCTCTTCTGTCGGTGGATAAAACAAACCATAGATATCAGTTATGTCCATTGATTGATGGCGTTCAATTACATCCTTATTAATCCATCCGCCTTAGGTTCAGTGACAACTCCACGGGGCTCAGGATGGTTGTTGGTTGTGTTCTCTGTACATTTCAACATTCATTCATATTCTTAGTTGCCTGATTTCTGAGGAGAAATCAAACCTAATATAACTGTATGGGATTACAACCCATAGGGGTGGGGGGCGAAGAGAGGGTGGAAGGGGGAAAGAAGGGAGAAAGGGGGGGGGAGGAGAACTAGAGGGAATGGGATGGTCAAGATGGGGGAGGCCAGCGACAGAGCGCAAGGAAAGAGGTATCTTGATTGAGGGAACCATTATGGGGCTAGCAAGAAACCTGGTACTAGAGAAGTTCCTAGGAATCCACAAGGATGTCCCCAGCTAAGACCCTAAGCAATAGTGGAGAGGGTGCCCAAACTGGCCGTGCCCTGTAGTCAGATTAATGACTGTCTTAAATGTCATCACAGAACCTTCATCCAGCAACTTTTGGAAGCAGAGGCAGAGAGCCACAACAGAGCACTGGGCTGAGCTCCCAAAGACCAGTTGAAGAGTGGGAGGAGTGAGATCATAAGCAAAGAGGTCAAGACCATGATGGGGTTACCCAGTGAAACAGCTTACCTGAGATAGTAGGAGCTCACCAACCCTGGGTGAACAGAGAAGGAAGCAGCATAGGACCAAACTAGACCCTTGGAATGTGGGTGGCTGGGCAAACTGCAGGGCCACTGGCAGTGGCACCAGGACTTATCCTGACTGTACTGGCTTTTTGAAACCCAGTCTCTGAATGAATACCTTGCTCAGCCTAGATATAATAGGGAGGGCCTTGGTCCTTCCTCAAAGCGATGTGTCTTACTCTCTCTGAGGAGTAGATGGGGGGGGGGTTATGGTGGGAGGGGAAAAAGTGGAGGGAACAGAAGGAGGGGAAGGAGTGTGAATTGGGATTGGTATATAAAATGAAAAAAGATAGTTTTTTTGCTTTTCTTTTAAATAAAATAGAAATAGAAACCCACCTAATATAACTCTTGTTTTTGTCCCTTTAAAAGTTATACTATTTTCGTCTTCCTGTTTTCTTCAGGGCTTTTCTTATCTTTGATTTGGTGTTGCTGGAAAGGATATTCTGTTGTTTTCTGAGTGCTCATGCATCTTAGTTGACTGATGTCCCCAGGAGCACCTCCTCTGTTTTTGTCCATTTTGCATCAAAGTTGAGTCTCGGACACTTTGTGATGCTCTAGCAATTCACCCAGGCAGCACTGTTACAAGGTGGAAGGAGAGAGCCTGCCAGTGGCCTGGGACCCTGACGCAGCACCACCATCAGATGACTGGCTAGCCAATAGACTCTTCAGAGGCCGTTCTAGGGCTTGCAGATTCTTTGTCTCATTTCTACATTGATCTGGATTGGGTTTCAGAACTTCTGCAGAGTAACTTGAGCTGTTTTGGGAAGGTTTGTTTTGAGATTTATAAAAGTCACATCTGAGGTGAAGTGGTATTATCCCAGGGTTTGATACCATGGAAACCCAGCAATCTCCAAATGTGACTGCTATGGGTACCTGGACAATCCCTTTCTTGTGTGATATCTGGAAAGTTCCCAGTGTCATGAAGATCTTGAAAGTCTGCTAAGCCTTGACACCATGTATCACTGAATGCCATTCAGTCCCTTAATGACCAATGAATGAAAAACACTTAAAACCTTGTCACCTCAGTTAATTTTATAGCTACAAAATATCACTTACAGCATGAGACAGCTGCCTAGGTAATTCATGTGTATCCAGGGGAGATGGTTGATGGGTTTTCTTTTTCTTTTCATTTAGTTTTGTTTTTATATATCCCTTTTGGTATTTTCTTAGTTTCCTGAGTTTGTAGTTGTTGCCTGATATTAATTTTAGAAATGTTTCAAATAAAATTTTCTGGTTCCCTCTCTCTTCTCCATATGTCACATCTTGGGCATGTGTCTTGTATCCTTGGGTAATCCATTCTGCTTTCCTAAACTTTCTTTTTATTTATTCTTTGTATCTTTCTCACCATGCATCTTGAGTTCATTCATTTCCTGCCCTTTCATATCTGCCCTCCGCCCTTGCACTGTCCTTCACAAAATAAAGCAAAATAAAATTTAAGAGAAAAAAAAGGAAACTCAATCTCATCGTGGAAGCTGTAGCTAGACACAGTGAGTGACGCTGTAGACACTTTTGTCCGTACATCTTTACGTGCAAGTGTTCGTTGCAAAGAGTTGTTGGTCTAGTCAAGGCCTCTGGTTTCTGTTACACTATTGATGCCGGGCCCTCACTGGGACTTCTCTGGGATATCCTGTTGTTGCCCTGTGTTGTGGAGATCATGCATCTTTGGGCCTGCAGGACTGGCCACTTCATGTACTCCATGAATGTACAGCAGATTATAGACTGGGTGGACGTTGGGGTAGGCCAACTCATAACCCTCGTTCTGGGCCTGCGTAGTTGGAGGGTTGGTCAGCCTGCCAGCTCTTCCCTGTCCTCACCATGTAACAGATGAGGGGGTGGGCGGATCCCCCATGCACATGTTCATCTGCACCCCTGTCAATAGGGTCAGCTCTACTGTGCTGCCCAGGGAAGGTGCGGTGTCTGCTTTCCCAAACGCTACAGCTGGTAACGTGGACAATCATCTCCCTTGCCCATCACAGGTGATAGGGGCAAGGCAGGGAGGCCTTCTTTCCCTTGCCTCACCACCACAGGGCAGATGAGGGGTGTGGCCAGCCATCCACTCTCATATCCTAGACAAGAGGAGGGTCAGATCCCTCGCCAGCTGGAGGTGGTAAGGACCAGGGTATCTTTCCCTCATTCCTACCGCCACACAGCACATGAGGGAGGCGGAATCAGCTATGCCCTCTTGTGCCACCAGGCCTGACTCCCCTGCTCTCCCGTCTACAGAGTCAACTCTACTATGGTGCCCAGCTGAAGTGCAGGCCTGTACTCGAGAGTGCTGCAGCTGGCGAGGGGTTGGGTCAGGTTCCCCATCTGCTGCAGGTGGTGAGGGCCGAGGGGAGGCATCTTTCCCTCACCATGTGGTAAGCGCGACCTTCTCTCCCATTTTCACACCCGCGGGACCAGCTCGCTCATGCCCCTGCAAACAGGGTCAGCTCTACTGTGCTGCCCAGATGAAGTGTAAGATCCTCTCTTCTGGGTACCGTATGTGGTAAGGGGCGGGACCAGTTCTCCCTGGTGTGGCAGCCAGTGAGGGGGCGGGGCCAACTCTGTATATCCGGGTGGTATCAGGAGCCAGGGACATCAACCCACACCCCTGCTCCATCAGAGCCATGAGCCCAGGCATGGGCCCCAGCAGCAGCCATGACAGCAGCAGCGGACATCACCATGGCCCTGTCTGGCAATGACGCCAGCCACCTCAGCCTGTACCTCACCACTTTGACCTCTTCAGATCTGCCTCTGTCCACAGGACATGGACTACTCTGTCTCTCCCTCTCTCTCTTCTATACCACACTGTATATTTGCTCACCATAGTAGTACCCGATCTGTCAGGCACCTTAAGGCACCAGGAGGGCCGTGTTTTCTCCTCAGAAAGGAGGCAGACCGCCGGGACCAGCGTGCGGGTCTCATTGTTCCACTCAATCTGTCATGATTCCATTCTGCCTTTTAGTCTTTACCCATTGCTTCATACTTTTGAATATTTTTTTATTGATATACTCCACAATTACAATATTTTTTCCCCAGTTGTATTCAGTCTACTAAAAAGCCAGTCAAGGTTATTTTCATTTTCTGGTACATTTTCTAGCTCTGTTGGAGGTAGTTCTTAGAAGTTCCAGCTCTTTGTGTGCATGAGTCTCTGTTCTATTTTATCCCTTGGAATTAATATATTGACCCTGTTGTCTTGAATTATTGCCTGGCGTGCTGGAAGCCATGACATAAGAATAGCAGATGGTGGCTGTGGGAAATCCCCCACTGCCGTATCAGAGTATTTATCTCATAATTACATCCTGATCTACTGGACATTTTTATCTCTGGATTGTCTAGAAGGGGACACCTCCTTAAGCTGTATTGTCTAATTGATATCAATAATGTTAGTTTATACAGAGTTTTGATAAATAAAAGTAAATAGAATGAAATGCTATACAAGTCAGGGATTATAGGTTCCCTGTAGAACTCATTGTAGACCACAACTCAGTTTGACATAGGAAAAAAGTTGAATTTCCCCAGCTGCCAAGATAGCTGTATATTATTATTAGCTGATATAAAGTTTCAAAGTAGCTTTGGATTTGACCAGGTGCCTTGCTGAGCAACCTAATCGCAATACCAGCTTCTTTGGAAAGGTCTAGATGATAACCTAGGTCAGACAGTGATTAACACTCTACACAAATTCCTAACCTCATTTTATGATACAGGTATGGAACCTGAATACTCAAAGTTCAGTCAGTTAACTGTTTTTTATGTTTTTTTTTTTAAATGAAAGTTCATAGGTGATAGGGAGCAATTAAACACAGTCCAGAAACAAAAATAGCTTTTGTTCAGATACAGCACAGGGAAAGATTTTCTAACTGGCCAGAGTGACAAAAAATAATCTGACTTCATAACCCTGAGAAAGAGTTATGATGGAGGTGGGTCTTGTATCTATCTGTTGATTTCATTGGTTAATTAATAAAGAAACTGCTTGGCCTTTAATAGGACAGAAAATTAGGTAGGCAGAGTAGACTGAACAGATGCTGGGAAAAAGAAGCCAAGTCAGGCAGTCGCCATGATTCTCCCACTCCAGACAGACGCAGGTTAAGATCTTTCCTGGTAAGCCAGCTCGTGGTGCTACACAGAATATTAGAAATGGGTTAGATCAATATGTAAGAGCTAGCCAATAAGAGGCTGGAACTAATGGGCCAGGCAGTGTTTTTTTTCTTTTTTTTAAAATTTATTTATTTATTATGTATACAATATTCTGTCTGTGTGCATGTCTGCAGGCCAGAAGAGGGCACCAGACCTCTTTACAGATGGTTGTGAGCCACCATGTGGTTGCCGGGAATTGAACTCGGGACCTTTGGAAGAGCAGGCAATGTTCTTAACCACTGAGCCATCTCTCCAGCCCTGCCAGGCAGTGTTTAAAAGAATACAGTTTCCGTGTAATTATTTCGGGCAAAGCTAGCCGGGTGGTGGGAAGCAGCCGGCCACTCATATTACAACAGTGTTACAAGTTTTTGTTTCTTTGTTTGTTTTCATAGTCAATAGTTATACACAGGGCGGAAAGCACATCTTGAGGTTTAAAGCCCTGTCTTGGGAAGTGCCGAATAAACCGACGCTAAGAAATTTTCGGTACCTTGAGTTCAAGCTAAAGAATTTATGACACACCAAACAGAATGTTCTGTGTTCAAATAAGCCCGATTTTGTGCTCGCTTCGGCAGCACATATACTAAAATTGGAACGATACAGAGAAGATTAGCATGGCCCCTGCGCAAGGATGACACGCAAATTCGTGAAGCGTTCCATATTTTTGTCCTGAGTTCAATTCCCAGCAACCACATGGTGGCTCACAACCATCTGTAATGAGGTCTGGTGCCCTCTTCTGGCCGGCAGGCATACACAGAGACAGAATAGTGTATACATAATAAATAAATAAATATTTAAAAAAAATAAGCCCGATTTTTATGACTGCTAACCACAAAATGTTAGTTTAAAATGTTTTCATACTCAGAAGTATAGGAGATAATACACAGTTTCCTTATTTCTTAGACTGTTCAGGTTAGTTTCATAGCTCCTTTGAAATCCTTTATCAGACTTCCTCTCTAGACAGATAATAAAATGACGATTCTTTCTTTGCAGCTGCATGTTACAGCCCACCAATTAGGGAGTTGATTGAGGAACACATGTTCCTTCTTTGCTCAGTGACACGTTATTCAGATTTATTTCATGTGCCTTGTCAAGATGACTGTTTTTATCATTACCTTAAGAAATGGAACGCGACTTTCAAATGTAACGCCTGAAAGATTTTGTGGGTACTTAAAGCTGTGAAGAGAAAAGAGAACTGGAATTCAACATGAGTGAATAGAGAGAAACCATCAGAATAAAAGTGAATGTCCTTCTTTCCCAAGCCTCTCAGATAGAAAATCTTAGTGCACCAACTCCTGCGCGGTCTAGGGGCTGGCTCTTCTTGACTGTTACACTGGCGGATCTGGTGCTGACACTTGCTGTGTCTCTTAAAACTATGTGTTTATTTGTTGTTTTCTGTTTTTGCATGTTAGTATGTCTTAATTTTTTTTCTTAACAGTAGAACAAGTTAAAAGGAACTAGTGCAAAGAGGTCTGGGATAGTGTGGTGGAAGGTGTGAGGGGAGAAGTGTGTGTGTATGTGTGTGTGTGCATATGTGTGTGAATACATTCCTTTGTCAGTGCATGTATGTGTGTATTTGTGGTAATAGGGGTATGTATGTGTGTATCTATAGTATCTGTGATGTAGGAATGTGGGGGGAATATGAGTATGTATGATGTAGGTGTGTGTGTGTATGTGTTATAGGAGTTTGCATAGTGTAAGAGTGTGTGTAATGTAGAGAGGTGTGTATATGGATGTGTAGTATAGGGTGTGTGTGGTATAAAGGTGTCTGTGGTGTAGGAGTATGTTGACATAAGGGTATGTGTGTGTAATAAAAATGTGTGTGATGTAGGTGTGTGTTACAGAAGTGTGTATGTGTGCATGCACACATGGTATAGACATTTGTACATGTGTGTATTCAGGTGTGTTCACTTTTGTGAGTGCATACTGAAGCCAGAGTTTGACATTGGGATGTCTTTCCTTACCTCTTCCTCATTTTAATTTTGAGGCAGGGTCTATCACTGAACTGGAAGTTCATCAATTTTGCTACGCTGTTTGGCCAGTGAGCCCCAGGACTGGTGCTGTATGTCATCACATGGATTTTACATGGGTTGTAGGGCTGGGTCAGCAAGCACTTTAGTCATTAAGCCATCTCCCCAATGTTTATAATTTTTTATAGAAAGTATAAAAAAAACCTCATGCCTTCATCTTCCATGTTCAACTGGAATGTCAGTTCTTTGTACTTTCAAACTTTGTTTCCTGTGCAAATTCTCCAACCATGGTCGCTTGTAGTTTTCTGCGCAAAGACTGGCCCAATACCTTCTTTGACTTTGACACCATTGATTAAGTTTTCTAGAATTACATTGCCTATATCAACTTGGTTGGTATTCATTTCAAATCAGCAAGAAAACCAAAACATCTTCTTGACATACCATGTGACAAATTCCTCTTAATTAAGCGGATCCTAAACAACGATCCAGCCTAACTTATTGTCGTTTTTAAACTCTCGTCATAGGATCTACAATACCTACTGCAGAGTGAGATTGCAAGCCACACAAACACGCCCCTGTCAACTCCATTCTAACTGACACAGAAAACATGAAGAAGATGCCAGGCGATGGTGGCACACGCCTTTAATCCCAGCACTCGGGAGGCAGAGGCAGGCGGATCTCTGTGAGCTCGAGACCAGCCTGGTCTACAGAGCTAGTTTCAGGACAGGCTCCAAAGCCACAGAGAAACCCTGTCTCGAAAAAACCAAACAAAAAAAAAGAAAGAAAGAAAACATGAAGAAGGGGGGGGGGTCCGAATAGAAAATCTTAATCAATTGAGGGTAAGTTAGTTTTAAAACTCCATCAGAACTTTTGAGTGTGCACACGTTTGGTTCCTTCTCAGGATCTGGGAAGTTCCTCTGCAGATGGACCTTCACTGGCTCCAAGGCAATGCTCTCTCTGTTTTACCAACTCCAGAAACAATTCTCACCTTCCTGCTTGCTGCCACTGTGGCGGGCTTCGGATATGTTCGTGGGAACAGACAGAAGAACACATTCCACGGTTAATCAATCAGCCAGGGATTTGGTTATCCATGTGGTGAGAAGGGAATGGGGATGAAGACAATGAATGTACCATGATAAAGAGCAGCGTGTGGAGGCATGGCTGTGTTCAGGGCCAATGGCTCTGCAGCCAGGATTCCTGGCTCCAGCGATGGCTCAACCTTTTCTATGCCTTGGTTTCATCTTCAGTAAATGAAGATAGTACTATCAGGTAATCCTGACAGGTCGTAAGAATTAACGTTAGAAAATTTTAATAATATGTTGACGGCATTTCTTTTTCTTTTTTTAAAAAATTATTTATTTATTGTGTATACAGTGTTCTGCTTGTATGTATGACTGCAGGCCCTAAAAGGGCACCAGATCTCATTACGGATGGTTGTGAGCAGGCAGGTGCTGGGAATTGAACTCAGGACCCTTGGAAGATCAGGCAGTGCTCTTAACCTCTGAGCCATCTCTCCAGCCCTTCCTTTTTCAAATTAAAAACCTTACCTTCTTCCTCAGAATTTGAAGGTAATAAAAACAAAATACAATTCCAAAAGTTAAAATACAGCTGATACATGAAATAAAATGATATCTGAACTAATGACAAAGAAGTAAAGATTGAAGCAGTGGATTATTTTTAAAATGTCACCTGGAGGTGGACTTGTTTTACGGAAGTGGGGCGTGAGCACACCTTCAGAACGCCACATCCTAAGACTGTTTCCAGTCCGACTGCTGTTTGACAAAGACATGGGATAGAAACATTAGTGCTTACATTTCAAACACACCTTCATCATTCCTGTTCAGTTCAGACCTGATTTCAGACCTCACCTAGTCGGGCTTCCTTCATAGGATGCTGCTTGCTCAGCTCACTGGTGACCGACTGGCCAAGGTTTATCAGACAAACCCTGACAGTGACTAGAGCTGGGGGGGCTGGGGTTGCTATTGCTCCAGGCCTCCTCTTGAAAAGGCCCAGTGGGATGCATGGGGGGAGGGGACATCTAACTCTCACGTCCGAGGCCTCCCTGGCACACGTGTACCCATTAATCAGGATCAGTTTTAAACTTTATTGGATGAGACTCAACACGTCTCACTGTGCTAATCCAAAGAATTGTCAAAAGCCGTGGCACGCTTTCTCTCCGAATCCTGTTTTATAATCTGAAAAATTAAAAAATGAGGCATTCCTTATTATTTCCAATCTTCTTAAAAGTAAGTCGCTAACTTGTCTGCAAACGCCATCGCCTCCTCTGAGACAGATCACACGGAGCGCCGTTTCAACCTCGGTGCTGTCCGTCAGACCTACGAACTCCTGCTTCGTGGGCGGTGATTCTGTCAATCTTCTGTGTTGTGCTATGTCACTCTAGAGCACATAGTTTTGCTAGGTATTTTAGCAACAAGGAATACGAGCCTTTCTTCTAGGAAGTGCTCACTCAAAACTGTCCCACCAGGTATAGGTGTGCACCCACAGCATGGACCTGCTCCTGCGGGTGGGACCCTGGGCCTTGTGCATCCAGGTAAAACTCTACCAGCAGCTTCTGACCCTGGCACTCACACATGGGGGGATTAATTATGTTGTTCACGTGCTTCAGGAAAAACAGCGTCCCAACTGTAGATTTGTGAGTTATGTTGAGAAAATGATTTTTAAAAGAATTTGCTTTTTTTTTTAACTGTGTGTGTGAGGTGTGGAAGTGTGCATATTATGTGCCTGCAAGTAAGTGTGTGCATGTCTTGTGTGTGCTTGCACATGTACAGAGGCCAGAAGAGGGCACCAGGTGCCCTCTATCATTCTCCGTCTATTCCTTTCAGGCAGGGTCTCTCCTTGAACTTGGAACTTGAGGTTTTGGTTGGCAGTCGGCAAGGCCCAATGATGTTAATGTATCCTCCAACCCATGCCTTGCTGGGGTTCCAGGCACATGGCAGATCATTCCTGTCACATAGGTGCTGGGATCTGAACTCAGTCCACTGGGAAAATGATTTTTTTTTTCATGTTTCAACACTACAGAAAGCTATCTAGAGAACACATTAGATTTCTTTGGAAAAAATAATGACTGGAATCAGTTAGGTTCTTAACATTTGAAAAATGAAGTATGTCCTTAACGCAACTTTTGTTTATTATGAAACATTTAATTGTTGTACATGATACATGCATATATAGGTGCAGCTTTAACATGTGCAGTTCAGCGAAATATACACTTCTGATGGTCAATTATTACAATTAGTTACTTTTTTTGTGCTTGGGAAAAGAAAGCCGTATACAATTAATTAATAATCTTTCCTACCTTTCCTGACTACTCCACCTCTGGACATCTCTACTTTCAGTCTCTATTAATTTCTCCATCTGGAAATTCCATCAGGGCATTCACACAATATTTGTCCTTTTGGATCCGGCTTGTTCCACTTAGAATAATATTTCCATAATATTTCTGATAATATTTTCATAATATGTCCATAATATGTCCCATAATATTTCCATAATATCCCACTCATTGGACACTGCAAGCTACAAGTTCCACTTCATGCCTAAACCCTCCTATCCCCCTAAACCTCAGTGGAACTCTGAAACACAGCCTGCTACTACACAGAAAGGACCAAAATGTGAGTGACCACCACTTGGCAGAACAACCTACTCTCTAGGACAAAACCCCGGGCCCCTCTCCCACCAAGCCTTGGCTGCTCTAGCCAGCCAGAAGGCGAGTTTCCTGCAGGTAGGCTGCTCCAATCCCTCATCCCATCCACTGAACTCTGAAAGCTACAAGTCCCACTCCACCCCCAAACCCTCCTATCCCACCTCACCCCCTGCAACCTCAGAGGAACGCTGAAACACAAGCTGCAACTACATAGAGAGGACCAAGAGAGAGGGCCAAGAGAGGAACTCTGAAGCACAAACTGTGACTGCACAGAGTGGACCAAGATAGCAAATCAAGAGAGCAGGCCAAGAGAGACCTCAGTGGCTCCCTGAGACATAGACACTGACATTACAGAGCTGACCAAGAATACTTCCCAAAGACACAGTCAGCCACTGCAAGGATTAGACCAAGAGGCAAAGACACTGCTGGTACCAACTGAAGGAAGAGATGGGTAGGTGTCAATGCAAGAATTCATCCAACAACCTAAAAAGCAACAAGGTAACACCAGAACACGAGTCATATGACAGGAATATGATCATCCTAACACAGAAGAAGCAGAAGTAGACAATTTTAAATATAAATTTATGAGGATGATGGACATCTTTAAGGAGGAAATAAAAAACTCCCTTAAAGAAATGGAGGAAAGGACAAAAAAAAATGGAAGAAATCAATATATCACTCAAAGAAACCCAAGAAAACTAAGAAAAAAGTCAAACAGGTGAAACAAACAGTTCAAGACTTGAAGACTGAAATAGAAGTAATAAAGAAAACACAACACTAGGGAATTCTGGATATGGAAAATCTGGGTAAGTAAACAAAAGGAAACTAAGGAGCAAGGATAGCCAACAGAATGCAAGAGATGGAGGAGAGAATCTCGGGCATTGAAGATACTATAGAGGAAAGAGATTCATTGGTCAAGGAAAATATTAAATCCAACAAATTCTATACACAAAATATCTGGGAAGTCTGGGACACCATGAGAAGACCAAACCTAAGAATAATAGGGATAGAAGAAGGAGAAGAACTCCAGCTCAAGGGGACAAGAAATATATTCAACAAAATCATAGAAGAAAATTTTCCCAACCTAAAAAAAGATATCCCTATGAAAGTACAAGAAGCTTAGAAAACACCAAATAAACCCTCGCCATATAATAATTAAAATGCAAGAAATATAAAACACTGTATGGCCAATGGCTCAGGTGTATTCATATCTAGTGCTTATATCTAAATTAACCCATTTCTTTCTCCTTTTGATTGTTTCAAAACAGGGTTTCTCTGTAGCTTTGGAGTCTGTCCTGGACTAGCTCTTGTAGATCAGGCTGCCCATGAACTCACAGAGATCCTCCGGCCTCTGCCTCTTAAGTGCTGGAATTAAAGGCACGTGCCACCACTGCTTAGCTAAATTAACCCATTTCTTTAATTTGTGTAACTCCAAAAGACTGAATTACCAGTAAGGTTCTGGCATCTTTCTCCTTTGGCACTACATCATGTCTGCCTAACTCTGCTTTCTTTCTCCCTACACTCAGTTTAGTTCTCCCACCTACCTGTATTCTTCCCTAACATAGGCCAAAGCAGCTCCTTTATTTCCCAGTGGTAATAGAGCATTCATAACACACAGAGCAGAACCCCACATCACAATCTTTTCATCTAATGTGTTTTACTGAAGTGACAAAAACTGAAGAGTTCAAACCACGATGGAATCAAGGAGAGAGTTTAGAGTTTTGTTGTGTATGTTTTTCCCTTACAGTAGATCTTAGTCCAAGAACAAGGTGGGGTTGAATTCCTCCCCTTCATCTGCTGGTGAGCTCATTTTTTTGTCTCCCCGCTTGGTGTGGAAAGTCCTTCTGTACATGTGTTGTTTTTATTGGTTAATGAATAATGAATAAAGAATCTGCCTTTATTGGCCTGTGATAGTGTATAGTAGAGCAAGGTAGGGAAAACCAAACTGAACGCTGGAAGTAGGTAGACAGGGCCTGGGAGAAGCCATGTAGCCCTACCAGAGCCAGACACTAGACAGAAACTTGCCTGTAAGCCACAGCCTTGTGGTGATTCACAGATTAATAGAAATGGGTTAAATTCAGATGTAGGAGCTAGCCAATAAGAAGCCAGAGCTAATAGGCCAAGGAATGAATTAATTAATACACTTTCTGTGTGGTTATTTTGAGTCTGGGCAGTGGGGAATAAACAAGCAGCCTCCTAACACACCCCTTGTTTTTGGAACTCTGTTAAGGTTACCCACAGCTCACTACATTGTAGCAATTTGAAAACAGTGGATTGAAGAATACTGGATACACAGTTAGATAACCTGACCACAACTCTAGGTATACAAAATAATCCAATTAAAAAATGGTGTTCAGATCTAAACAGTGTTCTCTATAGAAGAATTGCAAATTGGGGAAAGACACTTAAGGAAATGCTCAAAATCCGTAGACATCAGGGAAATGCAAAGCAAAATGACTACTAGGTTAGAATGGCTAAGGTCAAAACAAAACACCAATGATAATTTATGCTGGAGAGGATGTGGAGTAAGGGGAGCACTCCTCCATTGCTGGTCAGAGTGCAAAACTTGTACACCTACTATGGTAATCAGTTGGAGTTTTCTTAGAAAAATGAGAATTTATCTATCTCAAGACCCATCATTACAACTCTTGGGTATATACCCAAAAGGATGCTCAATCATACTACAAGGATATTTGCTCATCTATGTTCACAGAAGCATGATTTGTAATAATAAGAACCTGGAAACAATCTAGATCTCCCAAAACTAAAAAAGGGATAAAGGAAATGTGGTACATTTATACATTAGAGTACTACTCAGTGGGGGAAAAAAACATCCTGAAATTTTCATACAAATGGCTGGAATTAGAAAAAAACCCATCCTGAGTGAAGTAAACCAGATCCAGAAAGATGAACATGGTCTGTGCTCACTCATAAGTGAATATTAGGGACATAACAAAGGATAACCAGCCTATACTCCACAACCCCAAAGAAGCTAGGTAACAGGGAGAACTCTAACAGAAACATATGTGGATCTTCCAAGAAAACTGGGAGCATGGGGAGTCTAGAAAGGAGGGTGAAGACAAGGAGGAGGAGAGAAAGAGAGGTAGTAGGAGAACATGACGGAACAGAACTGTTGAGATGAGGGAAAGAGAAGAGCAAGGAAAGAGATACCTTCATTGGGGGAGCCGTTATGGGGCTAGCAAGAAACTTGGCTCTAGGGAAATTCCCAGGGACACATAAGGATGACCTTAAGGAAAAGTGGGGAGGGTGCCTGACCTGACCTTCCCCTGTAATCAGCTTGATGACCACCTTAATTGTCATCATAGAACCTTCATCCAGCAACTGATGGAAGCAGATGCAGAGATCCACAGGGAAGTCCTGGACCGAGCTCCCGAAGTTCAGTCAGAGAAGGAGGAGTGCTAATATGAGCAAAGGGGGTCAAGACCATAATGGGGATAATCACTGAAACAGATTACCTGAGCTAATGGGACTCCATTAGCTGACTCCAGTCTGACAGTGGGGGAACCAACATAGGGTTAAACTAAGCCTTTTGAATGTGGGTGACAGTTGTATGGCTGGGATTATCTGCTGGGCCACTGCCAGTGGGACCAGGATTTATCCCTACTGTCTGAACTGGCTTTTTGGAGTCCATTCTCTTTGAGGACTACCTATCACAGCCTCGATATAGTGGGGAGGGCCTTGGTCCTGCTTCACAGCGATATGCTCGATTTTGTTGACTCCACATAGGAAGGATGTGGGGTAAGTGCAGGGGAAGTTGGAGGGAGTAGGAACAGAGGATGGAGTGGGAACTGGGATTGATATAAAAATTTTCAATTATATAATAATTATAATAAGAGTATAAAAGTGAAATGACAAGATAAAAGGTTAGATTGGTGAATCTAATTTCAAACAAAAAAGCAACTTTTAGTCTCAAATATTTTACATTGGTATGAACATTTGTATATTGATACAAATTTAATGTTATTATGGTATATATGTTTCTCTACTTGATAAAAATATTTTAACTATGCAATTCATTAAACTATGTTATGTAAATTCTAGCCCTTGAAATCTGTTTTTATAAAGTACCTGCATTTAGGAATGCAGGTAGTAGTTAGTCTTTTATAACACCAAACTTACAGTCACGTTAGGGATGTTTTCAAGGTCAAACATATTTTAGATAGGTAGATTATCTCAAAAAACTTCAGAGATCTACAGAATATAGCATTTAAGATGTTTTCCTAACACAAGGCTTTTCATGACAGTGAGACAAGTCTGCTCCTGGCAATACCAATTTACTTCAAAACAGGATGATTCAGTTTCCAAGAACATCCATATGGAGTTAACTTTCAATGTGGTAAAGGTAGTCACTGGGCAAGAAACTTCCTTTGACCCAACTGCTGACAGTACGCTGTCCAAATTGAACGAGTAGAAATCAAAACAAAGTAACTGCTGAACTTTGCCAAGACAAGGTAGGAAATGCTTCAAAATTCCCGCTTTACAGAAAAGTCTGTAAGATACTCCAGGCCTGAAGACTGAAGATGGATGCCTCACCATTGCAGAGGAACCTTAGGTGACTGTCCAGGCAGCCAGCTGTCCTTGTCATTTCTATTGTTTTGGAGGTTGTTTGTTCTGCACTTCCTGTTTACTAAGGTACTATTATATCCTTCTCTTTCTTTGATGGGGTTGAAACCTAGATAATTATAGTTACAGCTGTCCTTGTTACCAAATTCAGAAGAGAAACTACATAAGAGATGTAAGTTTATAAGTTTGAGAAACATAAAAATTCAAGTTGTATATCTAAAAAAATATCTTAAGGTCTAAAAAGATGTATTTAGGATGGTCATACAAGTTATGGTAGAACATCGTTTAGGTTGTGAATAAAACTTTGGACTCACCAAGATGAGACAAATAATACAGTACTTTCTCCAAATGTTGCAAATATAAACGGCCAGAACATTGTGAATGTAATCCTTACCTGAGAATTGTTCCTGAATATAGTTTTACTATGATAGAGTTAAAACATTTCCTTTCTATTTAGATAAAGAGGGGACATGTCAGATATTTGTACACCGTGTGAGGATGTCTTGCTGTGACTGGGGTAATAAAGGTCTGAATGGCCAATGGCTGGGCAGGAGAGGATAGGCAGGATTCCCAGCAGAGAGAAGTCAGGAGGTGAGAGGAATGCATCTGGGCACTCGGGAGATGCCAAAGGGGAGCAGAAGAAGTCAGACATGGGAGACGGAGGAAAGGTAACCAAGCCATGTGATCGAGTGTAGATTAATAGAAACAGGTTAATTAAATTATAAGAGCTAGTGGACAAAAGCCTAAGCTATGGCCAAGATTTCAATTTTTTTTTTTTTTTTGGTTTATTGTGACAGGGTTTCTCTGTTGCTTTGGAGCCTGTCGTGGAACTAGCTATTGTAGACCAGGCTGGGCTTGAACTCACAGAGATCAACTTGCCTTTGCCTCCCAAGTGCTGGGATTAAATTAAAGGCGTGTGCACCACCGCCCGCCTAAGCTTTCATAATTAGTAAGTCTGTGTTGTTATTGGAGGACTGACGGTCCCAATGAGAAAGCTTACAACAAACTGCACCAGGAATTGGTTCATACTGGGCCCCTGACAGGGTACATTCAAGGTAGGCACAACTTCCTTGTAAATTACACGAGCTAAAATCCCTGTTTTTACAAGCCTAGTACAGGAAATTCATCCTCTAAGCCTTAGGCTCACTTCACAAAGGCAGTTCTGTCATTAGGTTCTTCAGTGATGTGAAGATCAGTGCGGGACCTGAACTTTATCCTCTGCTTGTGAACAAATCCCTCTGAGGTGTAGTTAGAAAGAAGCGGATAAGAATAAAATGGCACCTGGGGTAGTATCATAAGACATTCACACCTTTCACAGAGAAAAGTACCTTTTCCTTCCAGTAATCACTGGTGTAAATATCCTTGCACAGTTAGTTAATGGGTCACATTTCAGGGTGAGCAACACACAATATGTGACCAGACCGTTTGCCCAAACATTTGTAAAAAGTCTCTGTACCAGCCGGGTGATGGTGGCGCACGCCTTTAATCCCAGCACTCGGGAGGCAGAGGCAGGCGGATCTCTGTGAGTTCGAGACCAGCCTGGTCTACAGAGCTAGTTCCAGGACAGGCTCCAAAGCCACAGAGAAACCCTGTCTCGAAAAACCAAGAAAAAAAAAGTCTCTGTACCTTTGAAAGTAGATGAAGAGAGGTTCACAAAGGCAGAGATAACCAGGAGTGAAAGTGCTTGTTGTCCAAACACAGTGACTGCAATTCAGATCCCTGCATCCTCTGAAAATCCACACATCTGTAACTTCAGCTCTGGTGGAATTCCTCCTAGGGTCTTCTAGGGATGAGTTCAGGGCTTCTGTTATTACTAGGACCGTCACCAAGGCAGCGAGTACCTTTTTCTCAGTGAATCCTATCAACAATGCTGAGTTTTATTTACACTCTCATGGTAACATACTGATCCCTGGTGAGTTGGGACCTGTTGTGCAACAGTTTCCTCAAAGTTTGAAACATTCCTCTCTGAAAGGAAGCCCCTTAAGGGGGAAGGCAAACAACCCAAGAGAGCCCAAAAGGACATAAAACCAACCAGATTCACCAGGCCCCTCCCTGCCTTAGTAAGCAATAAAAGCTGAGAGATCCTCTGAAATTGAAGAGAGCTGAGCAGCAAGGAAGACTCTCAGAAGAGCCAACCTCAGACCAGCTGCCTGGAAGGAGCAGAAACCAGACAGCTGCTTTGAAGAGCTTTAGGCCCACGGAGTCACGTGGAAAGGACACTCTGCAGCCTGCTGAGCTGTCTGCAAGGTGTGAAGTGTTTCCAGGTCCCCCACTTCTGTGAGCTGTCACCCATGCTGAGGGTGGGCTATGATGATGCACCTGTCTGTGCTTCTTTTCTGCTCCTGTAAGAAACCCCTCACCCATATTCTTGTAAGTAACCCAAGAAAACTCATTGGTTCACCGAGATGAACTTTTGTGTTATCTGTACTTTAGTCCATCCTGGGCTCCCTATGTGGGGAGAGGAGACACATGCTTCATTTCCCTATGGGAAGTTTTGTCACACAACAGTACCTATTGGGTTTTATAAATGTGAAATTCTGCATATTCTTTGTAATTGATAAGCATATTGTGAGCCATTTTGAAGGACGATTATATTTTGTATTCTGTTATTGTCCCTGATGTAAAATTTTCTGAGTGATAAAAGTTGTAATCAGGAAGAACTAGGTTAGCTGAGATGATCTGGGTAAACTTGGGCTCTGCAGAAGGGAACAGAGATGCGTGTGATTAGTTGACAGCCCTCCAACCCTGTCTTCCAAGTCCTCAACCCAGTTGGGGGTGAGCAGGGCCACAGCCTCCAAAGAACATTGAGATGGGCTATCTCGGGTCACATCACAACCAGCTATGGAATGTTGAAGGTTGTGTCTAGGGCAACCTCTGACTCAGGTATCACTTGTGAGGCTTGCCTCGGATGTGTTAGCCTCGCGGGTAAGGCCTGGTGTCTTACAGTGACGGGAACAGTCTGTCTGATTTTGACGACCTGGTTCCTTAACTGGTTACTTTACTCTAGAGGGACTCTTTTAAGTAAGCAGTCCTAGAACTCCACGGGGTTTCCCACAGTGGACCCTGGTGAACTGCCAACACTTGACTGATTCACCAATCGGTTCCTGACGTTGCCCACTCAGTTGGCTTCATATTCTGACTGACCCTGAACCCCCAAATCAACTGTGTTTTTGAAGAAAAGCTCTTCATCCATTGACCGGATAGATTTCTGACCTTAAACCAACTTGTGAAACTATCATTTACTGGAATAAGTGGTTCTCCATACATCGGGGTCCGTCACCCAACACAGGCAATCCACACAGTGATACCATGTGGCACCCGAGACAGTGTGGGATGGAGATGAAGCCAGAACAACTAAGTGTGATCCTAAACAATCTACTCTCGCTGCCACAAGAGAATGTCTGTCACCAGACAAAATGGTAAAGATGTCTCCAGAAGAATCTTCTGATGCACAGATGAAAGCTGGAGTAAACTTTGAAGAAAGAAGGAGACACCACTCGGAGTCTGACTTGCAGCGGGTAAGGGCTCAAATCCTGCATAGTGGCAGCAGCAGCTTACTCCCCAACAAGACGCCCATATTTACAACACAGGAAAAGCCTGTTGCAGACCAAGGGAAGTGCAGAGGAACGGATGAAGTGTGTGATATTACCGAGGACATGGAAAAAGAAATCAAGAAGGCACTAGGTCCAGGGCCCCAAGAGGAAACCTTAAGTAGTGGGTTCAAACTGCACATTACTCGAGGTGATATCCAGACCCTAGAGCCTGGTGAATGGCTCAATGACAAGGTAATTAATTTTTACATGAATCTTCTGGTTAAGAGAAGTGAAAAGGAAAGCTACCCTGCTCTTCATGTGTTTAGCACTTTTTTTTACC
>NW_026067937.1:4639469-4684911 GCF_014885135.2 Alexandromys fortis | reverse complement strand
ATTATTATAACTATCAACTCTATTTCTTGTTTGAACTGTTTATCCCTGAAAGGCATGCCCATTACAGTGTTATTCCTACTGAAGATCAGGAAAAACATCAACAAGAGGAGGCAGGCAGTGTCGACTAGCACCTCTAATGCTGGTGATGAGCTGCTAAATTGAAGCTAGGGGTGTGTTTTATGTATGTTTTTTTTTTTTTTAACATTTGAGTATCGTATAATGAAGGAAAATGAATTGTACCAACTGATTCTTTTCTGAGCCACTGAAACCTATTAGACTTGCCTAGGTTGTGGACATATGTGACCATAGAATGCGGTCAATCTGCTTCCTGCCTGTCCAGGACTCATGTAGACCTCTGTGAACATAGGATGTGGCCAAGCTGCTGCCTCCTTTCCAGGACTCATGACCTGTGTAACCATCGGTTGTAACTAAGCTGCTGCCTCCTGTCTAGGACTCATGTGGACCTGTGTGACCATAGGATGTGGTCAATCTGCTACCTGCTGTCCAGGACCCATGTAGACCTGTGTGGCTCAAGAGTGTGGCTAAGCTCCTGGACGCCTGTCCAAGATTCATGTAAACCTATGTGGCCATCAGATATGGCTTACTACTGCCTGCTGTCCAGGATTGTAGAGACAAGCATTATGTTTATCCAAAGACACAGTCTTTCCCAGAATTAATGGGATCAGCCTTAGTTTTGGAAGCTGATTAAAAATAACCATAATTGCAAATATCCATTTTTATCTCAGGTCTCAATGAATCCAAACCTCGGCTTTGCTACGGTTGCATTGAATTATTTTTGAAAAGTTTTATTCTATTTCAAGTCATGTTTTCTTCTTAATTTGTTAGATTACTATTATTATATCCAATTCCCACTGTGGTAGTGGGGATTTCGTGTTTAACCTTGACATCGCTGATTATAGAACGATCCATCTTATGCGTGATAAACTTGTATTTAACTTTTCTGTCCAGTATGTTTCAGTTGTGTTAATGCAATTTTTATATAATAGAGTTTAAAGTCATTAAAATATAAACTAAAAATTATCGTATAATTTGCCATTCCTTGTGTTTTTCTTTCAACCTGACGAATTTCCCTGAAATTTAAACTAAGAAATATGGGGATATAAGTTAGTAGATTTTAAAGATTCTGTCGCCTTCACAGAATAAACGAGGTAGAACCTTGTTGGAAAAAGCATGTCACTGGTGGGTGAGGGTTTTGTGTGTGCATTGCCTCCCCACTTTCCTGTTATCTCCCTCTGATCCCTGGGACTGAAGGAGAATGTGATCAGCTGGTTTCCTGCTCCTGCTCTCAGCCTTCCCTGTCTGTGGCCATGCCTCCCTCTAGACCATAACTCAAAAGTGTTTTCTTTAATTGTACTATAATACTATTCCAGCACAGCAAGAGACAAGGGACTGATATACACATCTTCTCAGTCTTCTAGTAAGTGTTCATTTGCCCTGTCTTGTTCAAGCAGTTCTGGCCTTGTCCTTCCGTATCGCATATCTGCACTGTAGCCATTGCAGTGCAGCCATTTGACCCTACAACCTAGTTTATACAGCTGTGGACATTTGCATAAGGTACGGATGGCCATATGCCGTATGAGTCACTGATAATCTTTTCCTGTCAAATGATTCAGTTATAATCCTTTCCTGAGTCAGAAAGTTAACACAGAAATATAGTCATTATTTAGATATTTGACAGAAATACTGGCAATGAGAAAATTAAATGCGTTGACTTTCCTTTTCACCAGACTGAGTATCAGGCACCAGATTTGGGCAGGTTGCCTGAGAATGGCCCCATAGTCTCATGTGTTTGAATACTTGCTCCCCAGTTTGTGGAATTATTTGAGAAGGATTAGAAGGTGTGGCCTTGTTGGAGGAAGTGCGTCACTGAGGTTTCAAAAGGCCATGGCATTCCCAGTTATCACTCTCTCCTCCCTCCCCTTTTTTGTCTTTCTCTACCCCTTTTTCTCTCCTGAGCCATGCCTTGTTCATCAGATGTATGTTCTCAGCTACTGCTCCACGGCCAGGCCTACTGACATGCTCCATGCCATCATGATCATGGAATCTAACCCTCTGGAACTATGAGCTCTGAATTAAATGTTTTCCTATATACGTTGTCTCGCTCATGCTGTTTGTCACAGAAATAGAAAAGTAACAAGGACAGAAGTTGATACTCGAAGCAGGGCTACAGCTGTGATAGACCTGACCATGCTCCTTGCGGGGAGAAATGCAAAACGCTTTTGGACTTTGGGTGAGAGGAAAGCAGTTGAATACTGCAAGTTGGGCTTAATTGGCCAATCTAGTATGAGCCAGGGTTGCAAATGGAAACAATATTAGCAACTGAGCTAGATACCATTCCTGTGAAATTTTGGTAAAAAATATGATTGGCTTTTGTTCTTGTCCAAAGAGTCTGCTTCAGGATAAATTGAAAAGTTTTGAATTTCCTTAGCATAGCAAATTCCAGCATCTAATACTGAGCTGTTCTTGGCTTTTAGTAACTACTTTCATGCAGTCATATAATGTAAAGGAGCAAATGAAGCCAAAAGAATTCCAAAATGTACAGTGTAAGGAGAAAAGAGCACCAGGACGGTGAGTAGTGCCATCAAAGGCCACCAGTCACGAATCAATAAGGAAGACCACGTTATTAAAATTCGAACATGTTAGGGTGGCACATAGCAATGACTCGAGAGTCTGGCAGGCCCACCTTTTAAACCGGGTTAGGGTTAGGGGAATTCCAGGGAGGAAAAATAACTCTGGGGGCTGATTTAAACAAAAAGTTTATGGGTTATTATAGGATTGCTTGGTGACTCAGTGTTTAGGGGCTCTTAGAAACAGTTGTGACTCTTGTCTGGCGATCTGGCCCACTTATAATATATTAATGTTGAAGTAAAGACTGTTGCTGAGAGAGATCATGCTTTCCTTTACATCTGATTGCTCATGATGTTTGATCACAGCAACAGGACAGTAACAAAGACACAGTCCATACTTTCTCTCCCATCATGACACATCATTTGCCCCAAGGCAAAATAAATGATTCCATACAATAAATGATAAAAAGAAAAGGAGAAGACAAATCAAATTTTGGTCACTAATTATAGTCAAGATTATATAGAGAAACAGAGCTAATAGGAAGAATCTATGTATTTTATACCCACATATTTATATCTATCCATGTAGGGTTTATTAGCATGCCTTACAGACTGTGGTTCTGCCAGTCCAACACTGACTGTCTACCAGCAGAAGTTCCAGGAATCCAGTTCATTTCACAAGGCTGAATGTCTCAGCTGGTCTTTAGTACAGGCTGGAAGCCTGAAGAAGTGGGCTCTTATGCCAGTGAAGGAATGGACTTGCCAGCCAGAGTGAGGGCAAGTAAGTGCAAAGCAAAGAGCCTTTTTTCCCATGTCCTTCCCGTAGGATTCACCAGAAGCTATGGCCAAGAAAAAGGTGAATCTTCCCAACTAAAAGGATTCAGATTAAAGGTGGTTTTTCCTACTTCAAGTGACTTAAGTAAGAAGAATCCCTCACAGGTGACCCCAGCCACTTGAGTTTTCGTTAATTCTAGATGTAGTCAAGTAAACACCAAGAATAGCCATCATAGCATGGCACTTTGCTGACTGAGAGATTTGCCAACTAGATCTTAGGAGGCAGAAGACCCTAAAGAAGATAATTAGGTAACTGCGGAAATTTGTATAGGTGTCATTTGAGTATATGATTCAGTACTGTACTGTTCCAGTTAGGAAGAGAATGCACAAGCCCAGAGAAGAACAATGACCAGGGAAAGAACAACTCCAGGGAGGCTGTGAGTTGACTAGCGATCAAAGTTTCATAGGTTTGGGGTATTTCAATTCTGTCTGCATATGGGAGGAAGATCTCATGGATGCTCAGGCTATTGCTAGAGAACTTTGAAAGTCCATGGCCTTAGTTTTAGTCCTAAGTCAAAGGGCTAAGTCCACCACTGTAGTATCCTACAGCCCATTAACATAGCTTCAAACTTTCAGATGGATCAAGCTAATATTCAAGTAAATTGTCTGCCAGGACAAAACTCAGTTATCTTTAAAGGATCATATAAAACCCAGTCCATAGTATCATTTACCATGCCCAACATTAATTATAATTTATATCAAGTATAAATCGTTACCTACTTCAGAAGAAAATTCCACTAATAGAACAAACTTAGAAACAATAGATGAGAGAATAGAATCAACAGATAAGGACTTTTATAGCAGGTATTACAAGTGCTCTCTAAGGATCAAGGATGGACTAGTACTATTGTTTGGAATTGAAGTATCCCCCCCAAAAGGCCCATGTATTGAAAGCTTGGTCTCCAAATGGTGCTGGCCCTGGAAAGAGGTGATTGGGGCAGTGGCAACTACCTTCATCAATGGTCAATTCCTGAGCATGTCTTGACAGGTGTATCTAATTTCCTCCCCACTACCTGGCTGCTCTCTTTGGTATTGTTCTACTAACAATTTTTTTTTTTACACCTAGATCCAAATTAATGGAGCCCGAAGATGGTGGAGTAAAACAGCTGAAACTAAGGAAGAGTCAATCTTGTAAACAGAGACTGCTTCTTCCTTTCCTGGCCACCCAGACACGAATAATCACTCAAAAGCTATATTAATAACAGCACTGTTTGGCCAATGGCTCAGGTGTATTCTCATCTAGCACATATCTCATATCAACCCATTTCTTTCTCCTTTTGATTTTTTTTTCAAAACAGGGTTTCTCTGTAGCTTTCGAGTCTGTCCTGGAACTAGCTCTTGCACACCAGGCTGTCCTTTAACTCACAAAGATCCACCTGTCTCTGCCTCTCAAGTGTTGGGATTAAAGACATGTGCCACCACTGATTAGGTAAATTAACCCATTTCTTTTAATTTGTGTAACTCCATAAGGTTGTGTATTACCGGTAAGATTCTGGCATCTTTCTCCTTTGGCACTACATGGTGTCTGACTGACTCTGCTTTCTTTCTCCCTGCATTCAGTTTAGTTATCCCACCTACCTGTATTCTGCCCTAACATAGGCCAAAGCAGCTCCTTTATTACCCAGTGGTAATAGAGCATTCATAACATACAGGGTGGAGCCCCACATCACAATCTTTTCATCTAATGTGTTTTACTGAAGTGACAAAAACTGAAGAGTTCAAACCACGATGGAATCATGGAGAGAGTTTAGTGTTTTGTTGTGTATGTTTCTCCCTTGCAGTGGATCTTAGTCCAAGAACAAGGTGGGGTTGAATTCCTCCCCCTTATTCACTGGTGAGCTCATTTTTTTGTCTTACCCCCTTGGTGTGGGAAGTCCTTCTGCACGCGTGTTGCTTTTATTGGTTAATGAATAAAGGCTCTGCCTTGGGCTGTGATAGTGTATAGTCCAGCTAGGTGGGGAAAACCAAACTGAATGCTGGGAGAAAGAAGGAGGAGTCAGGGAAAAACCATGGAGCTTCACTGCAATCAGACACTGGACTTACCTTGCCAGGAAGCCACAGCCATATGGTGATTCACAGATTAATAGAAATGGATTAAATTAAGATGTAAGAGCCAGCCAATAAGACGCTAGAGCTAATAGGCCAAGCTGTAATTTAATTAATACAGTTTCTGTGTAGTTATTTCAAGTCTGGGCAGCCGGGAACAATCCTGCAGCCTCCTAACACACCCCTTGTTTCTGGAATTCTGTTAAGGTTACCCTCATCTCACTATTTTGCCATAACTTGTAAACAGTGGATCGAAGAATGCTGGATACATGGTTTTATACCCGTGTGCCTGACCACAGCTCTAGGAATTTTGTGGTATAAGAGGTGTGTGAAAACATATTAAAAATTTTGTATAAGAAAAAGCACACAGTCGATCAATGTAGATAAACAGACATGTAGATAGTTCACCAGATTCTCATCCAGGATGAGAAGACCCTGAAGAAGGTGGAAGATGACCAGAAGAAAATGCTGCCGTGTCTCCGATTGTTAATGCAGTATTGAAATACAAGATTTACAGGTACCATACCATTTTCCAAGAAAGAGAGCACTAAAAGTCAAAGTGGACAGCTCTTCCACAAATATATCGTGACTGGGATTATTTATGTCTCCAGTCAGCAGTAACCAGCGAGAAAGGAAACAATGCAGTCTCCAAACGGAGTCTCCATCACGGTGCGGCTCAGCTGGTCACTCTGGCTGCTCCCCAGGCTCTCTTCTCAGCATGGTGCTGCAGACTCATTACTGCATAGCTTTAGGGATACACATTTCTCCTGAGAGACAGGTACGAAGCAACCTGCGCACCTATGGGAAGCTAATGAACTTTGTGTAGCTCAGGTTTTTGAAATCTAATAATATGTAATATTATTTTGAGAATAATGATGAAAAAACTGCAGGAGACAGCTAAACATAAGTGATCTTCTATGTCACCGTAGAGGAGATATGATTCTGATGGATTTTGTGTTCCTCACTTTCTACTCTCAGCAAACCCACAGCTGCAACAAACATCTCCGTCTTTCCTGTCAACGCAATCTGAAAACCTCCTGGGTACCACCTTCCCTGTCTAAATATCAGGAGGTCTAAGGGAAAGCACATGTTTAGGCATGACCCTAACTGTGCCCTGGGACTCAGTTCCTATGAGGGGATTGTAAATTCATGTCTTGCCCTTGGTTAAAGTGGGGAGAATTAAGTTTTAATCACCTCAGCACAGTACAGTCAATCTGAGAAGTAGATTCTCATCCCTAGCCCTGTAATTGTTTCCCATATCAAGCTATCTCTTCATTGCTCCCCCTCAGTTCCTCCCCCAACTCAACCACCTTGTTCTCTCATGCACTCATCCTCCATCCCCTCTCCTGGACTGCTCCCCGCCCCGCCCCCAGTTTACCAAACAGATTTCTTCTGTTTCCCCTTCCCAGGACAATCCATGCTTCCCTCTTAGGCCCCTCCTTACTACCTAGCTAGCTTCTCTTAGGCTCCTCCTTACTACGTAGCTTCTCTGGGGCTGTGGACTATAGCCTGGTAATCCTTTGCTTTAAATCCAGTATCCACTTCTGAGTGAGTACATACTGAGAGACTCCTAGCGATAGTGGAGAGGGTGCCTGAACTGGCCTTCTGCTGTAATCACATGGGTGACTATCTACCCTATTTGTCATCACAGAACCTTCATACAGTAACTGATGGAAGCAAACGCGAGATCCATAGTCAAACACCAGGCCGAGCTCCGAAACTACAGTTGAAGAGGGGTAGGAGGGGTTATATGAGCAAGGTAGGGTGTGTGTGTGTGTCTGGGGGGGGGGGTCAAGATCATGACAGGGAAAGTCACAGAGACAGCTGACCTGAGCTCACGGGAGCTCACAGAATCTAGACCAACAGCTGGGGAGTCTGCAGGGGCCCTCTGCATGTGGGCAACAACTGTGTATCCTGGTCTGTTTGTGGGACCCCTGTCAGTGGGACAGGGATCTACCCTGGTTCATGAGCTGGCTTCTTGGAGCCCATTCCCTATAGTGGGATGGATTGTTCAGCCTTGATGCAGGGGGGAGGGGCTTGGTCCTGTCTCAACTTGACTGTCAGGCTTTGTGGATTCCCCATGGGAGGCCTTACTCTTTCTGAGGAGTGGATGAGGTGTGGGTTGGGGGAAAGTGGAAGGCCGAGTGGGAGAAGGGGAGGAGGGGAAACTGTGGTTGGTATGTAAAATGAATATTTTTTTTTTAAAAAAAGGTTATGCAAATTCCACAGGGGAAAAAGTCCATCTTTAATCTCTGGTAGTCTGATAGAATGCAGGGGATTATTTCAATTTCCTTGTATTTGTTGAGACTTGTTTTGTGACCGTGTGTATGTGGTCAGTTTTGGAGATTCTTTCATGAGGTGCTGAGAAGAAGAAGAAAATATTCCTTTCTGTTTGGGTCAAATGTTCTATAGATATCTGTTTGGTTCATAATTCCTGTTAGTGCCAGTATTTCTCTGTTTAGTTTTTATCTGGATGACCATCTGTTTGTCTGGTGAGAGTGAGACATTGAATCACTCTATCATTGTGTGAGGCTCATCATGTGATTTAAATAGTAATGTCTTTAAAAAAAACAAATATGGATATCATTCATTGTGTTTGGGGCCTAGATGTTAAGAACTGAGAAATCATGTTGGTGGATTTTTCCTTTGATGAGTATGAAGTGTCCTTCCCCATCTCTTTTGATTAGTTTTGGTTTGAAGTCTATTATGTTAGATATTAGAATGGCTACACCAGCTTGCTTCTTAGGTCCATTTGCTTGGAAAAACCTTTTCAATCCTTTTCTCTAACGTAATAACAATCTTTGATGGTGAGGTGTGTTTCTTGTGTGATGCAGCAGAAGAATGAATCCCATTTCTTGTCCATTCTATCAGTCTTTGTCTTCTTATTAGGGAATTGAAACCATTGATATTGAGAGATATCAATGATCATTGATTGTTAATTCCTGTGTTATTTGTTGTTGTTTGTAGTAGTAGTAGTTGTTGTTGCTGGTGGTGGTGGGGTGTGTGCATGTGCGTGCACGCAATGTGTGCATGCTTCCCTTCCTTTGGTGTTGCTGGTGTGAGATGAGATTATTGCCTGTGTTTTCATGGGTGTACATAACCTTCTTCAGCTGGAATTTTCCTTTTAGCACCTTCTATAGGGTTGGAGATTTGACTTTATCATGGAATATCTTGTTTTTTTCATCTATGGTGGTTGAAAGTTTTCCTGGGTATAGTAGTCTGGGCTGGCATCTGTGGTCTCTTAGAGTCTTCAGCACATCTCTCCAGGCCCATCGGGCTTTTAGAGTCTCCATTGAGAAGTTGAGTGTAATTCTAATAGGTCTGCCTTTATATGTTACTTGGTCTTTTTGCCTTACAGCTTTTAATTTTTAAATCTTTCTTTGTTTTGTATGCTTAGAGTTTTGATTATTATGATGTAAGGGACTTTATTTTCTGTCCAATCTGTGTGATGTTCTGTATGTTCTGCGTGTATGTGTGGTGCTCTGTATGCTTCTTGTGAGTTCTCTTGGGTAGGAATATTTTCTTCTATGATTTTGTTGAAGCTATTTTCTGGGCCTTTCAGCTGGGATTTGTCTCATTTTTCTAATCCTATTATTTTTAGGTCTGGTCTTTTCATATCATCACAGATTTTTTTGGATGTTCTATGTGAGGAATTTTTTGATTTAGTATTTTCTTTATTTCCATTTTCTTTGTATACATTTTCAATGTATCTATATAATGATATTTTATTTGTGTTTTAATAAATAAAGCTTGCCTGAAGATCAGAGTGCAAAGTTAGCCAAACTAGTCAGCCATACAGACTAGGCAGTGGCGGCACACACCTTTAATCCCAGCACTGGAGAGGAATATAAGGTGGAATGAGACAGGAATTCACTCTTTTTAGCCTGAAGATTTTGTAAGAGGTAATTGCTCTCCAGTGGCTTGGCTGCTTTGCTTTTCTGATCTTCAGTTCGAACCCCAATATCTATCTTTGTTTTTTTATTATCTGTGCTACATCTAACAAATAAAGCAGAGGTAAGAGCTCGCTAGTGGCTTGGCTGCTTTGTTTTTCTGATCTTCACCTTGAACCTCAATATCTGTCTCTGGGTTTTTGTTGTTCATGCTCCATCTGGCACCCAACTTTTGGGTACAAATTCATAAAAAAGCTATTTGTGTCTTTACAGCCACCAGCAGAGGCTGGGGCTACACGTGACCAGAGTAACCACCCTATTGGCTAGGCTTTTCTTTCTTTTCTCCTTGTGGGCTTTCACTGAATCCCATTGTCAGCTACCTGCCAAGCAAGGTAGCTGCCTTGAAATCTAGTAAGACTTTTACTGTTCTATGCAGCAACAATAAGCCTCACATCTTTAGCATCATGGCAGGTTTAATTAAAAAATTGGGAATTCTTAAAGGGAGGAATTAGTTAAAAGGGAGAGTTTTTTTCCCAAGTTAAAAAAAAAAAGAAAGATACAATTATGAGAGAGAAAGTTAGGTCTCTGTATGATTATGTAATGCATGATTTAAGAATGGAGCAATTAAATGAACAGACAATCAACTTAACCAGAATTGACATACTATTAATTATCATTTTGATAATCCTTGTTGTTGTTTTGATAATTTTTGGTTTATCTCTTTAAAAAAGTTATTTGATTTGACTGCCAAGATACAGGGTTTCAAAAAATAAAACAAATCATAGAGATATCCAGATTCAGACAGAGTACTCTATGGAGAACCAATTTCAGCATTGCATTATAAGGTTAGAGAGAAACAGCTTAAGGTTTTCAATCAACCAACCTTAATATATCCAGTAACCTTATAGGAACAACTGCCAAATGATTGATATCCCCATGGAAATGTTGAATTTAAGGAGATTCAAGGAGGTAATATGGCATGCTTTCATCTTTTGTTAAGTAAAGGCTAAACCTGTGGTCAATTTATAATAGAATTATCCCTAAAGACTGTATAGACTTTGTTAAAGCTGTTTTAGAGCCTGGTCCACAATTACAATGGTGTACCTGCTTTAGAGAAGAGGCTAAGACTATTGAACAACTGTAAAGCTAGAGGTAGGGAAATCTCCCAAGATCAGCTATTGTGAGAGAAGATTATGCTACTATAGGAAGGCAAGCTGTATGTGATGACCACACCCTGGCTTTATACAATGCAGCGGCTTTGAATGCTTGGGAATGAATTGGAGAAATAGGAAAGAAAATTGAGTCATTTACTAAAGTTATATATGTCCCAAAGGAAGTCTTTATAGATTTCTTACAAAGATTGACTTTAGCAATAAATAGAGTGACACCAAATTCAGAAGCTGAATAAATAATAATTGAGTCTCTGGCTTTTGAAAATGCTAATTCTCAATGCAAAAGGATAATTAGGACATTGAAGGCAAGGTCAGTACCTCTGGAGGAATGGATCCGAAATATAATCAATATTGAATCTCATGGCCATGATGAATCTTGAATAGGAGAGGTGTTTTCCAGAGGTTTGAGGAAAAATATAAATTGTGGCAAACAAGGTCACTTTAAAAGGGATTGTAAACAGGGCATTTCTAAAAGCAATCATTTTCTAAGCATAATCCATTCAGAATGTCCCTCCCTTCTGGATTATGCAGAAGATGTGACAAAGGTAGGCATTGGACTAATGAAAGTAGATCAACAAGAGACATTTTCAATGTAACCCTTTGTCATGGGGAAACTCCTTGAGGGACCTCTCACAGGTTCCTATACCAAATACACCTGTGTTTTCCTGCCATCATAGAGGAAACTCCTTCCCAGAGAAATTAAAGAACCTAATGCTTTTTGTAAGAAAACATATTGCTCTTGATAACAGAAGCTATAGAAGAGAAAACAAAAAATTCAGGAGAAACCATAAAGTGACTATTTTGGCAAACTTCTATAAATGAACAAATACCAAAATTAAAAATATGAATAAATGAAACCATTGAAGGTCTGGTAGACACAGATGCAGGTATAACAATAATTTCACCAGAATCTTGACATCCAAATTGGCCTCTTCAGGAGGTAAATATTCAGCTTTTAGTGTATGGAACTTTATCTCAGGTAAAACAGAGAGTGAGATGGGTTGAATATTTAGGGCCAGAAGGACAGAAAGAAAAATTAAAATCATATGTTGCTAACTTAGCAAGGTATTTGTGGAGATGTGATTTGTTACAGCAACAGAATGCTCAGATTAATATTCCCCCAATCTTAGAAGCAAACCATAAATTAACCTATGTTTCTGGGAAAAATATTAGAAGGTATTATAAAGAACAGTCACTGACCATTCAATTTGTACAAGAATAGGATAGAACAGCTGCTGATCTTCCAAAGGCACCAACAGCCCTACTTTTAAAATGATTGACAGAAAAACCTGTATGGATTGTACAATGGCCTTTAACAACAAAAAACTTCAGGCTTTAGAACAGCTAGTACAAGAACAACTAAGTGCTCAGCATATTGAAGAATCAACCAGCCCTTGGCATTCCTTTGTATTTGTTAGTAAAAAGAAATCTGGAAAGTGGAGAATGGTAACAGATTTAACAGCTGTTAATAAGGTGATTCAGCCAATGGGCTCTCTACAGTCTGGCATTCCTTTGCTTTCTCTATTGCTTAAAGTATGGCCTTTTATAGTTATTGATTTAAAAGATTGTTTCTATGCTATACCTTTACAAGAAAAAGACAGAAAAATTTACCTTCACGGCACCTACTTATAATAATTCTCAGCCTGATAAGAGAGATCAATGGAAGGTTCTCCCATAGGGAATGTTAAATAGCCCCACCCTGTGCCATATTTTGTACAGCAACTGCTGGGAAGAATATGTAAGCAATTTCCTGAATCTATAGTTTACCATTTCATGGATGACATATTATTATTTGATTTAAACATTGATACTTTAAAAAAATGTTAGAAGAAATATAGAAGATTTTGCCTTGTTGGGGATTACAAATGACTTCTGAAAATATATAAAAAGAAGATTCTATTAATTATTTAGGCTATAAAATAGGTTTACAGAAAATTAGACTCCAACAGGTGCAAATTGGGAGAGATTGATTGCAAACTCTTAATGACTTCCAAAGAACACAATCTATTCTATGGCCCACTATTGGGGTAAAACCTGATGAACTGAGACACCTCTTGATTAGAAGAGATGGTAGTTCATCAAGCAGCGTGGCCATTTGATCTAAACTAATCTATAAAACTAACAAATGTTTTTCATTTGACTAGAAATAACTTTCCAACAGAGAACTTCCTCCAAATTAGGATTGGAAAAGGGTTTTGTTTTTTACTTTTTAAGGAGAAAAAAACGTGTTCAGCTAAGGCATCTGAAGACCACTGGACAAATGAGACATCTGAAGAAAAAGGACAAATCATCCAGAAAAAAAGAACCCAAGAGAAAGAGTAAATTAGCATATCACAGCTCCAACAGGATAAAATTTCATAAATATTACCAAATGTTTGTTTCTGCTGTTCTCTACAGACATATAATACAAATGATCTTTTTGTAGTCACAGTACAGTTAAAGATTAAAGTTAGCTTTGGAATTGGAGTGGGACTCTGTCCTTCTCTATACCCAAGCACGCTTATTAAAGCATCCGAAATCTCTGTCTCATGTCAGGAGAGTCACCTCATATGGGACAGAATAAAACAAATATTTAAGGACTATTATTGCCACTAATCTTTTGGTTTTATGTGGACGCTTTCACAGCTTTTGTTTTTTTTTAATTGATTAACTTTCATAGACCAATCCCAGTTCCCCCTCCCCCCTCTCCTCCCCACACTCCCCCCAGCCCTCCTCCCATCTTCTCCTCGGAGAGGTTAAGGCCTCCCCTGGGAAGTCAACTATGACTGTTCCATCACCTCATTGAGGCAGGACCAAGGTCAACTTCCCCCACCCCCCGGCCAGGCCTAGGCTGATCATGGTATCTCTACATAGAGAATGGGCTCTACAAAGTCAGTTCATGCATTAGAGTTAGATCCTTGTACCACTGCCAGTGGCCTATACATTACCCAAGCCGCACCATTGTCACCTGTATTGGGGTATTTGGTCCAATGCAGATTCTCCAGTTGTCAGTCAGTAGTCAGTGAGTTCCCACTAGTTTGGGTCAGCTGATTCTGTTGGGTTTCCTCATCATGGTCTTGACCCCTTTGTTCATATAATCACTCGTCCTTCTCTTTGCCTGTAGCTCGGCCCTGTGGTAGTTGTGGATCTCTGCATCTGCTTCATCTGTTTCTGGAAGAGGGTTCTAGCTTCTCTGGGGTTGTGAACTGTAGGCTGGTTATCCTTTGTGTTATGTCTGGTATCAACTTATGAGTGAGTACATGCTATACTTGTCTTTCTGAGTCTGGGTTACATCACTCAGGATTTATTTATTTTTTTATAGCTTTGTCCATTTGCTTGCAAATGTAAAGATGTTATTATTATTTTTTTTTAGTACTCCATTGTGTAAATGTACCACATTTTCTTTACTCTTCAGTTGAAGGACATCTAGGTTGTTTCGAGGTTCTGGATATTACAAATAGTGCTTCTATGAACATAGTTGATTAAATATCCTTGTGGTATGATTGTGCCTCTTTTGGGTATATTCCCAAAAGTGGTATTACTGGGTCCTGAGGTAAATTGATTCCTAATTTTCTAAGAAACTGCCATACTGATTTCCACAGCAGATATACAAGATCATACTCCCACCAGCAACGGAGGAGTGTTCCCCTTAGTTCCCCTTACTGCACATCCTCTCCAGCATAAGTTGTCATCAGTGTTTTTGATCTTGGTCATTCTTACAGGTATAAGATGGAATCTCAGAGTTGTTTTGATTTGTGTTTCTCTGATGACTAAGGATGTTGAACATTTCCTTAAGTGTCTTTCAGCCATTTTAGATTCCTCTGTTGAGAGTTCTCTGTTTAGGTCTGTACTCCATTTTTTATTGGATTATTTGTTCTTTTGATGATTAATTTCTTGAGTTCTTTGTATATTTTGGAGATCAGACCTTTGTCAGATGTAGGGTTGGTGAAGACCTTTTCCAATTCTGTAGGCAGTTGTTTTGACTTGTTTACCATGTCCTTTATCTTACAGAAGCTCCTCAGTTTCAGGAGGTCGCATTTATTGTTTCCCTCAGTGTCTATGCTACTGGGGTTATATTTAGGAAGTGGTCTAATGCACCAATGTGTTCGAGGGTACTTCCCACTTTCCCTTCCATGAGGTTCTGTGTGGTTGGTTTTATGTTGAGGTCATTGACCAATTTGGACTTGGGTTTTGTGCACGGTGATTGATATGGATCTATTTCATTCTTCTACATGTTGATATCCAGTTGTTAGCACCATTTGTTGAGATGCTTTTTTTTTCTCTTTTTATATTTTTAGCTTCTTTTTCAAAAATCAGGTGTTCATAGGTATGTGGTTAATATCGGTTTCTTCAGTCGATTCCTTTGGTTCACCTGTCTGTTTTTATGCCAACACCAGTCTTTTTTTTTTATTATTATTACTGTAGCTCTATATTAGAGCTTGAAGTCAGGGGCATCATGCCTCCTAGTCTTTTTGGCTATCCTTGGTTTTTTGTTTCTCCATACAAAATTTAGTATTGTTCTTTTGAGGTCTGTGAACAATTGTGTTGGTATTTTGATGAATATTGAATTCAATCTGTAGATTGAGTTTGGTAAGATTGCCATTTTTACTTTGTTAATCCTACGTATCCATGAGCATAGATCTATCCATTTTCTGACATCTTCTTCAATTTTGTTCTTCAAATATTTAAAATTCTTATCATTCAGATCTTTCACTTGTTTGTTTAGACTTACTCCAAGATATTTTATGTTGTTTGTGGCTATTGTGAAGGGTAATGTTTCTCTGATTTCTTTCTCAGCCTCTTTATCATCTATACATAAGAAGGCTACTGATTTTTTTAGTTGTTCTTGCATCTTGCCACATTACTGAAGGTGTTTGTCAACTGTTGGAGTTCCCTGGTAGAATTTCTATGGGTCATTTATGTATACTATCATATCATCAGCAAATAGTGAAAGGTTGACTTCTTTTCCAATTTGTATCCATTTGATCTCCTTTGGTTGTTTTATTGTTCTAGCTAGGAATTTGAGTACAATATTGAATAAATATGGAGAGAGTGGAAAGCCTTGTCTTCTTCCTAATTTTAGTGGAATTGCTTTGAGTTTCTCTACATTTAGTTTGATGTTGGCTGTTGGCTTGCTGTATATATTGCCTTTATTATGATTAGGAATGTTTCTTGTATTTTTGTTCTCTCCATCATAAAGGGGTGCTGGAATTTATCAAAGACTTTTCAGCATTTAATAAGATGATCATGTGTTTTTTTTTCTCTTTCAGTTTGTTTATATGGTGGGTTAAATTGATAGATTTTCGTATATTGAACTGTTGTTGCATCTCTGGGATGAAGTCAACTTGATCATGGTGGATGATGTTTCTGATGAGTTCTTGGATTGGGTTTGCCAGTATTTTAGTGAGTACTTTTGTATCAGTGCTTATGAGGGAGATTGGTCTGTATTTCTCTTTCTTAGTTGTATCTTTGTGTAGTTTGAGGATCAGGTAGGTGTAGCCTTGTAAAAAGAGTTTGGCAGTATTACATTTGATTCTGTTGTGTGGAACAATTTGAGGAGTATTAGTATTAGCTCTTCAAATCCTGGTAAAATTCTGTGCTGAAAGCATTTGGTCCTGGGCTTTTTTTTTTTTTTTTTTTTTTTTTTTTTGACTACTTCTGTTTTCTTTTGAGTTATTTTTTTATTTAATTTTTTTTATCTGGTCTTGATTTTATTTTGGTATGTTGTATTTATCCAGAAAATTGTCCATTTTTTAAAATTTTCCAACATTGTGGAGTACAGGTTTTGGAAGTATGACTTGATGATTGGTTCTCTGAATTTCCTTAGTGTCTCTTATTATGTTCCCCTTTTCATTCTTTATTTTGTTAATTTGAATATTCTCCGACTCTGTCTTTTTGTTAGTTTGGGTAAAGATTTGTCAATCTTGTTGATTTTTCTGGAAGAACCAACTCTTTGTTTCATTGATTCTTTGTAGTGTTTTCTGTAGGGAAATGTAAGCATTACAGCTTCGGAGTTGCAAAGATATCCTGACTTATCAGGAAGCCAGGCTATAATCAGAGACACAACAGGACAGCTCTGAAGGGGTAGAGTCACAATAGTACAGTTCTTGGAGGCTGGAGTCCCAAAAGGATAGCTTAGCCCTGGAGGGAAGGTGTCCTGACCTATTGGGAAGCCCAGGCTACCTGAAGCTGGGGTGCAGTGCTGGGAGAGGGGGGGGATGGTCTCCCAGCATGATATAGCAATCTTACTTTTCTCCTGGAGAGCTGCTACAACTGAGCTCTGCTCTGTTCCCCGAAGGGAAGGTCCTGACAGAGCTATCAGCTTCTTCTCAGCCCAAGATGTTACTTCTTTGGCCAACATGCTCCTAAAGGGGAAGCGGAAGCTCCTGCAGAAATGTAGCAATCTCCTCAGGCTCCAGCGATAAGTTGTTACTCTTTCTCCTCAGCCTTGCTCAGCCCCCCTTTAGGGAGCATCCCAGCAAGGTTCTTCTGTTCCTCTGTTCTGCTCAGCTTTGCTCAGCATCTCAGCAAGGTTTCTCAGCTCAGTTCCCTAAGGGAGGTCCCAGCCAGGTTCTTCTATTCTGTACTGGCAAATGAAGATCATCACCCAAGACTCTTTTGAGAAAGAGACGTATTTGGGAGGGAGTCTGGAACGTGGCTGCCTCTGCCAGTGTGATGTAAGACAGCCTCCAACTGAATAGGCGGTTAGGCTTATGTAGGACTTCTTAGGCAGAGTTTTCCCAGGGAAAAGAAGGATTGGTTGTTTTCCCTGCTCAGGGATTGGTTAGTTTAGTTAGTCAGGGGCAAAGATGGCTCTGATCTTAGGGCCAAACTGTTTCTTTCACTGGTCCCTTTTAGCTTTTGACTCTAATCTTAGGACCAGGGCATATTCCTTTCACTGGCTCTGATTCTATGGAGAAAGATGTGTTTCTTTGGCACTGGTTTCAGAGTCGAGGCATGTTTCTCTGGTTGTGGGTTCAGGGATAAAGCTGTTTCTTTCCCTGGCTCAGGTCTCAAATGCAGGGTGTATTTCTTTTACTGGCTCTGGATTTAGAGTCAGGATGCTCAGTGATTGGTTGGTTCCCTGCTCAGGGATTGGTTGATTCCGTTGGTCAGTTGGTCAGTTGATCAGGGGCAGAGATGGTTTCCTGCTCCAGTTAGTTGGCCTTTTTACCCTACATTTTCTTTGTTTCTCTTTTATTAATTTCAGCCCTCAATTTGATTATTTCTTGCCATCTACTCCTTCTGGGTGAGTTTGCTTATTTTTGTTCTAGATTTTTCAAGTGTGCTGTTAAGTTGCTCGTGTGGGATTTTTCCAGCTTCTTTATGTAGGCGTTTAGTGCTATGAATTTTCCTCTTAGGACTGCTTTCATTGCGTCTCATAAGTTTGGGTATGATGTGTGGCCATTTTTGTTGAATTCTAGGAAGTCTTTAATTCCTTTATTTCTTCCTTGACCTATTATTGGTGATTCAGCTGAGTTTTGTTCAGTTTCCATGTGTTTGTGGGCTTTCTGAAATTAGTGTTGCTGTTGAATTCTAATTTTAAGCCATGGTGATGCAATAAGACACATGGAGTTATCAAAAACACTTTCAGTAATGTAGCAGGATACAAGATTAACTAAAATAAATCAGTAGCCCTCCTGTACACAGATGATAAATGCGCTGAGAAAGAAATCAGAGAAACAACACCCTTCACAATAGCCACAAACAGCAGAAAATATCTTGGAGTAACTCTAACCAAACGAGTGGAAGACTTGTATGACAAGAACTTTAAATCTTTGAAGAAAGAAATTGAAGAAGACACCAGAAAGTGGAAAGATCTCCCATGCTCTTAACATAGTAAAAATGACAATCTTACCAAAAGCAATCTACAGAGTGACTGCAATGCCCATCAACATCCCAACCAAATTCTTCACAGACCTTGGAAGAATGGTAGTCAACTTCATATGGAAAAGCAAAAAACACAGGATAGCCAAAACAATCCTGTACAATAAAAAAAAAAAAAAAACTTCTGGAGGCATCACAATCCCTGACTTCAAACTCTATTACAGAGCTACATATAGTACTGAAAACAGCCTAGTATTCACATAAAAACAACAGGAGGATTAATGAGACTGAATCGAAGACCCGGATTTTAACCCACACACCTTTGAATACCTGATTTTTGACAAAGAAGCAAAAAATATCAAATGGTAAAAAGAAAGCATATTTAACAAATGGTGCTAGCATAACTGGCTATCAACATGTAGAAAAATGAAAATAGACCCATATCTATCACCATGCACAAAACTCAAGTTCAAATGGATCAAAGAACTCAACATAAAGCCAGCCACACTGAACCTCATAGAAGAGAAAGTAGGAAGTACACTTGAATGCATTGGCACAGGAGACCACTTCCTAAATATAACCCCAGTAGCACAAATACTGAGAAAAACAATTAATAAATGGGACCTCCTGAAACTGAAAACCTTCTGTAAAGCAAAGGACATGGTCAACAAGACAAAACAATAGCATATAGAATGGGAAAAGGTCTTCACCAACCCCACATCAGACAAAAGGTCTGATCTCCAAAATATACAAAGAACTCAAGAAATTAATCATCAAAAGAACAAATAATCCAATAAAAAATGGAGTACAGACCTAAACAGAGAACTCTCAACAGAGGAATCTAAAATGGCTGAAAGACACTTAAGGAAATGCTCAACATCCTTAGTCATCAGAGAAATGCAAATCAAAACAACTCTGAGATTCCATCTTACACCAGTAAGAATGGCCAAGATCAAAAACACTGATGACAACTTATGCTGGAGAGTTTGTGAGGTAAAGGGAACACTTCTGTATTGCTGGTGGGAATGCAAGCTTGTACAGCCCCTTTGGATATCAGTGCGGCAGTTTCTCAGAAAATTAGGAAACAACCTTTCTCAAGACCCAGTAATACCACTTTTGGGTATATACCCAAAGGATGCTCAATCGTGCCACAAGGACATGTGCTCAACTGTGTTCATAGCAGCATTATTTGTCATAGCTGGAACCTGAAAACAACCTAAATGCCCCTCAACCAAAGAATGGATAAGGAAAATGTGGCACATTTACACAATGGATTAGTGCACAGCAGAAAAAAAAATGACATTTTGAAATTTGCAGGCAAATAGATAGAGCTAGAAAACATTATTCTGAGTGAGGTAACCCAGACCCAGAAAGACAGTTATCATATGTACTCACTCATAAGTGGTTTTTAACATAAAGCAAAGAATACCAGCCTACAAATCACAATCCCATAGAACCTAGACAACAATGAAGACTCTAAGAGAGACATACATGGATCTAATCTACATGAGAAGTAGAAAAAGACAAGATCTCCTGAGTAAACTGGGAGCATGGGGACCTTAGGAGAGAGTTGAAGGGGAGGTGAGAGACAGGGAAGGGAGCAGAGAAAAATGTAGAGCTCAATAAAAATCAATAAAAACATAAAAAAAGATACATGGAGTTATTCCATTTCTTTTGTATCTGTTGAGGTTTGCTTTGTTAGCAATTATTTGGTCAATTTTTTGAGAAGGTTCTATGAGGTGCTAAGAAGAAGGTAATTTTCTTTTGTGTTTGGATGGAATGTTCTATAGGTGTCTGTTAAGTCCATTTGAGTCATAGCATCTGTTAGGTCCCTTATTTCTCTGTTAATTTTTTGTCTGGCATACCTGTCCAGTGGTGAGAAAGCGGTGTTAAAATCTCCCACTATTAGTGTGTGGGGTTTATGTATGATTTAAGCTTCAGAAGTGTTTCTTGTAGGAGGAGGGCCTGCTTGTTTGTCTTGGCTGCCTAGAATAAAAAAATCACACAGAAATTGTATTAATTAAATCACTGCTTGGCCCATTATCTCTAACTTCTTATTGGCTAACTCTTACATCTTAGTTTAACCCACTTCTATTAATCTGTATATTGCCATGTGGCAGTGACTTAATGGGTAAAATTCTTAGCTGACTTTGCTTTCTTCCTCCCAGAATTCAGTTCTGTCTTCCCTGTCTACCTAAGTTCTGCCCTATCAACAGGCCAAGGCATTTCTTTGTTCATTAATGAAGGCAACACATAGATAGAAGAACGTCCTACACCAGTTTTTTTTTAACATATGAGGGTGTCCTTGTTGTATTCAAGGCATAGATGTTCAGTATTGAGATTTCCTCCTGATGGATTTTTCCTGTGACTAACATGAAATGTCCTTCTTTCTCTCCTTTTATTGAATTTTAGTTTGAAGCCTATTTTGTTAGATATTAGGATAGTTGCACCAGCTTGTTTCTTAAGTCCATTTGATTGGAAAATATTTTTCCAACCCTTTACTCTGAGGCGATGTCTGTTGGGGTGTGTTTCTTGTATACAGCAGAAGAATGGATTCTGTTTTGGTATCCAATCTGTTAGCTTTTTATAGGTGAGTTGAGTCCATTTATATTAAGGGGTATTAATGACAAATGATTGCTAGTTTCTATTATTTTAGTTTTGTTGGTGATGTTATTGTGTGTGTCTTCACCTTCTTTGGGATTTGCTGCTATGAGACCATCAATTGTCTTTGTTTTTGTGGATGTAGCTAACTAACTTCCTTGGGTTGGAGTTTTCCTTCTAGTACTTTGTGTAGGGCTACGTTTGTGGTTAGGTATTGGTTAAATTTGGTTCTTCCATCTTGTTTTGTCCTTCTATGGTGATTGAAAGTTTTGCTGGTATGATAGTCTGGGCTGGCATCCATAGTCTCTTAGTGTCTGCATAATGCTTGACTAGGACCTTCTGGCTTTCATTGTTTCCATTGAGAAGTCAGGTGTAATTCTAATAGGTTTGCCTTAATATGCTACGTGGCTTTTTTCCTTTGCAGCTCTTAATATTCTTTCTTCATGCTGTAGTTATTGTGTAGTTCTGTATGTTTGGTGTTTTGATTATTATGTGGCAAGGGGACTTTTATTTTTTTGATCCAGTCTACTTGATGTTCTGTAAACTTCTTGTATCTTCATATGCATATCTTTCTTTAGGTTGGGAAAGTTTTCTTCTATGATTTTGTTGAATATATTTTCTATGTTTTTGAGTTGGACTTTTTCTCCTTCTTCTATTCTTATTATTATTAGGTTTGGTCTTTTCATGGTGTCTCATATTTCCTGGAAATATTATGTTAAATTTTTGTTAGATTTAATGTTTTCTTTGACCGATGAGTCTATTTCATCTCCCATATCTTTACCTCTTGAGATTCTCTCTTCCATCTTGTATTCTGCTGTTTGTGCTTGCATTTGTGGTTCCTGATCATTTTCCCATATTTTCTGTTTCCAGAATTCTCTTAGTTTGTATTTTCTTTATTGTCTCTATTTTGGTTTTCAAGTCTTGAATCATTTCTTTCATCTGTTTGATTGCTTTTTCTTGGTTTCCTTTAAGGGATTTGTTGATTTTTTTTCATTTTTTTTTGTCTTTTTCTCCATTTCCTTGAGGGAATTTTTCATTTCCTCTTTAAGGGCCTCAAACATTCTCCTAAAGTTATCTTTTTAAAATTTATTTATTTATTATATATAAAATATTCTGTCTGCGTGTATGCCTGCAGGCCAGAAGAGGGCACCAGACCTCATTACAGATGGTTGTGAGCCACCATGTGGTTGCTGGGAATTGAACTCAGGACCTTTGGAAGAACAGGCGGTGTTCTTAACCGCTGAGCCGTTTCTCCAGCTTCCAAGTTATTTTTTAGGTCATTTTCTTCTGCTTCATCTGTATTGGGGTGTTTGTGTTTCCCAGATTACGACCCCCAGAGAGAGACCACCAGAGAGGCCCAGACTGTAATAAGCAAGGTTTAACCAGCATAATACAAACATGTTTGGGACTCCTCTCCATCCCGGTTACAACAAGGTAGAGAGGAGTTGTGTCTCCTCTGTGGGGTGAGCTTTTAAAGGCATAACTACAAAGAGAATCTTTGAAGCTGCTTTGGCACGGGTGCAGGGACTTTTGCTCCCTCCCATTTTGCTAAGTCAGCTTTTTCCTTGTTCTTAGAGCAAGGCCAGTGTTCCTGAGTTAGGCCATCTCTATCAGCCTGTACCAGGTGGTTGGCTGGGCTGAGCTAAGTGACCTTGTGCTCGGAATCTCTAGGGTGGGAGAGGGGAAGGCCACTATCTTCCTGGAAAAACATTTTGCTAGGAAATTCCCTTTGGGAATAAGGGGTGAGGTCCCACAGTGTTCAAGTCCTGCTGTTGTAAAGCCATTAGTTTTTGTTGGTGTCACATTGTTCTCTGTGGTGTTGAGTGTGTGCTTGTCTACCCATCTTTTCCTCTGATTGGTGTAGTTGGGGCTGTGTCTCTGATGATCAGCCTTTCAGCTGCCAGTGGATCCAAGGCTCAGATGGTTGCTCCTCCTGGTGTTGTCAGGGCCAGGGTTCCAGTCACCGGGGGTGGGGGAGGGTCACTGGGCCTTCTGGATGTCACTTGGCACTCCCAGGGGTTGTTCTGTAATCCTGGAGGTCTTTCAGGCCTGCTCCCAGGGAGGTTGCTGGCTCGGGCCTGCTCCCACTGGGGTTATAGATCCAATGGAGGTCCCTGGCTCTGGCCAGGGCCTGCAGAGGTCTCTGGTTCCGGCCTACTGCCTTGGTGGTTGCTCCCTTGTGGAGGTCACTCCTCAGGCCTTCTCTAACAGAGGTCCATAAAATATTTAATGTTCAAAAGAAATAAATTAGGCTGGAGAGATGGCTCAGAGGTTAAGAGTACTGACTGCTCTTCCAGAGGTACTGACTGAATTCCCAGCAACCACAAACCATGGTTTGTGTAAACAAACATGCAAGCAGAACATTGTATACATAATAAATAAATAAATCTTTTTTTTTTTTTAAAGAAATGCTGATCAGTGATGGTTCATGTCCTTAATTCATCACGCGGGAGGCAGAGGTAGGCAGATCTCTGTGAATTCAAGGACGGCTTGGTCTATAGAGTGAGTGCCATGACAGGCTTCAAAGCTACAGAGAAACCCTGCCTCCAAAGACCCAAAAGAGAAGAAGAAGAAGAAAAGAAATGAGCTATCAAGTCCGGAGAAGACAGGGAAGGACCTTAAGTACATATCATTAGCCACAATGGGATATCACTACGTAGCCATCAGAACACAAAAATGATAAAATAGTAGACGGTGACCGGATTGTTAGATCTCGGGTACATTCATTTCCACACAAAACCTATCAATGACTGATTACAGTATCTTTATTTAAAATTGATAAACCCGGAAGCGAATGCGATGTGCTTGAGAGGGTAAATGGAAAAACTGTGGTCCATTCAGACAAGGATATGTTATAGTGCTAGAAAGAGCTGAACATTAGCCTTAGCGAGAAGAAGGGGTGTTTTCTTGGTTCGGTGCTGAGTTAAGAGTCAAATGCAGGCGTTACGACTTTTGTGCTAGGTCACATCGCCACACACATACATTGAGTGTTAAGGAGTAATATATTTGCCTCAAATGGTATATTAAATATTAAAACTTTATTAAACAGTAACACCCATACAACTGTAGCTGAATTGTTTAAATAGGATGCTGGCCCCGCCATATCAGAGATATAAATGCTATAAACATTATTTTGAAAATATGCAATTAGTTGGTCAGGCTTAACCTGTGTAATATCACATGAAAGTCATTATAGAATAAGCAATAAATATTACTTAGTATAAAGTTTATTCACATGTATAAAAAGTAAATGTAACAAGAAGTTCATTAAAATAAAACACAGCTATTTTTTAGGAAGGCTATGCATTTAAAAATGGATTGCTTTTTTCAGACAATACGAATACTGATAACAGTTGTACTGGTTAACTCCAAACTGTTAAGGACCTGTTTGTAAAGCAAAACATGGCAGAAACACAGTTCATCAGACTGAAGGCATCAACATGTATTATATATGTTCCAGCTGACCAAAGACAACATCTACAAAAGGTAATTATTTTTATTTTTATCTTACTTTAATTAAAAATAATTTTAATTGCATTTATTTTCTTATTGGAGGGTGGCGAATGTATGCATGCCACTGCACACATGTGGAAGCCATCAGAGATCAGTTGGCAGGAGAAACTTGTGAGACCTGGGGATTGAATTCAGGTAGTCCGTCTTAGCAGCAAGTGTCTTTACCCACTGAGCCTTCTCTTCAGCCCAGCATTGAAATTTGTTCACTTGGGGTTGGGGATCAAACCCAGGTGCCCGGTATAAGCAAAGTGTGTATTCCACCACAGTTCCCTCAGCCCAATATAGTATTTGGTTTTTTTGGCTTTGGTTTTTCTTTTCTGTTTCTTTGTTTCTTTCCTTCTTTCATCCTTTTGTTTGAGACAGAGTTTCATTCTGTAGTCAAGGTTGGCCTGGAAGCTGTATCAATCTTTTTCCCTTAGCTTCCTAAGTACTGGTATTTCTGGTATATGTCCGCATGCCTGTCTCCAAAAATCTAATCTTTAAAAAATTACAGAAATACTTGACATTCCCCTAATAGCATAAATGTCATCCATAACATTTCAGATCAAACAACGAGTAAAATTTAATTCACATTCAATTAAAACAAAAAGATTATGAATAATATGATTTTTTGTTAAGCACGAGTAAATCTTTTACCATTAAAATTCTCCTGTACATTTAGGAGGAGTACACATACAAATAAATTATATGAGAAATAGAAAAAATCTGATGAGAAATTTTGAGATCAATGTAAGGGGGGTGTTGGTACAAATCACTGCTAGGTGTCTGGCAACGCCAACGTCACCACAAGAAAGAAACACGTCTGGAGGTAAGTGGGAAAGCAAGGCGCAGAGGACGGTGATCCTCTCCAGCTGTGGCTCGCTCTGGGAGTCCCTCCCCCGCCTCTCACTCAGGAGCACATTGCTAACAGATGCGCAGCTCCCACAGCCGGAGCTCGTGCTCTTTCCCTGTCCTACGAAATGGAGCTTTATAGCTGCGTCTTTGTCACTTTCAAATCTGATTATAGCCATATTCTATCCATTTCCTAATTGTAACGGAAGAAAAACTGGTCTATCAAAAATAAAACCTATGCGAAAACAGACCTAATGTTTCACAACAGTCCACTCCCCGGAGAAGAAGCCGAAACTAAACAACAGACCGAACCGCTCCGCATTAGCCACACTGAACAGCTCCAGAGGCACCACGGGAAGGGAGCCGGCAGTGCGACCCAAGTCTGTGGTGGCTTTACACCGAGAGATCCCTTTCAGTTTTCCGGTGCTTGCTATCAGTGGTTCTGTTACAGTTTTCTGTTGGCAGTCCAAGTATCCTGACACCTAGATGCTCTAGAAACACCAGTGATTTCACAGTTTTCGTGGTGAATTTTGAGATCCCTTCAAGTTAGGGTAGACGGTAAATGTAAGGCTGTAGCAGGGACAGTGTGAGGCTGTCACAGGTCCTGAAGCTAACTTTGGGGTTAGACTTGCGGAGGCAATAGACTATTCCAAATTAGGATTCAGGAAAAGAACAGGGTATGGTGTGTGTGTGGGGGGGGGGCAGGGGTTAAACTCTTCCCTATCATGAGCGAGGCCCTGGATTCTAATCCCCAGCACACTTGGGACACAGAGGCAAGTGGATCTCTGAGTTCCAGGCTAGCCTGATCCACAGATGGAGTTCCAGGACATGCGTGCATATCTGTGTGAGTGTATGCCACAAAAGTTTAGGTGCCTGAAAAGACCAGAAGGCAGCACTGGATACCCCGCCCCCTGGAGATGGCATTATAGGTGGCTGTGAGCAGCCCAATATGGGTGCTTGGATCCAAACTTGGGTCCCCTGGAAGAGCAGCGAATACTCTTAACCACTTGAACAATCTCTCCCACTCGCCCTTGTCTTTTTATCTGTATTTGTCCTATGTACTTAGGATTGACCTCTCCTGTAGAGTGTGAGATGGGACTAGATGAAGTGGATTACTCACCACAAACCCAGCTTTCGCCAACCTAGCAGATTTCAGACAAGTCATGCCTTAGCTGTGCTGGTTACAAAGTGAGCAAGGTCAGTCCTAGAAACCCTCTCAGAAGAGAACTAAAGTCAGCGTCAAGCACATAGTTATACGAGGAAAGGTGTTATGGAGAGAAGATACGAAGAACAGAATGTTAGAGGCAATATGGGTGACTTAAAAACACTTCTAATTACATGAAAGTGTTGGCAGATGATTTATTTGTGACATGCAGCCTATAGGTCTGAAAATGTGAAAGTATAAAAGTTTCCAGTCTCTAAGGACTGCTGTCCTCCTTTTATCTGCCCTAATGAAGATCCTGCCGTCTTGTGTTTGCTTTATCTGGGACAAGAGCTGCCTAATTACTCCACGTGACCTTTCTATGTAGCCCAGGCTGTGCTCAAACACCAGGCTGATCCTAAGTGGAGAGACTGCTGGAGTGTCACACCAGGTCCAACCAATCACAATGCTATAAAAGAAACACACACACACACTTACATTCACACACTGCAAAATGATATGGATTTTCTAAATATTTAATTTGGGTGGAGCTATCAAATGCAAGGAGGTTGCAATCTCAACTCTATAACATCGTAAAACAAAGTAACAATTTATAAAGGATCTTAAGGAATAGGGAAATGTCTGACAGAAACAGACAACAAAGAAAAGCACCAGTGTTTTTTCTAGTGAGTTTTCAGGACTGTGTGGTTCCTGGATTCCAGAGAACCCGGTTCCTTGACACGGAACAAGCAAACGAGCTCCAGCAGACAAGCATGTAAGTTAGTATGTGCTCCACGAGTAGGAGTCACGCTCTGCTACGGTTTGTTTTGTTCTGGCGCTGGAGATCTAACCCAGGGTCCTGCACACATGTCAAGCACAGGCTTTTCCACTGAACTCCTCTTCTACACCCTTATGACTACAATAGAGAAGCATCTGCTGAAACTGTGGTGTGTTTTCCCATATGTTAGGCTGTACTAGGGAAATGAGGGAGACCGAGAGTTTAGCTTAATGATACAGCACGTGCTTAGCATATGTGATGCTCTGGTTCAATATTCAGTGCGCGCGCACACACACACACACACACAAAGGCTTTCTGATGACTTCAGTTGATATTGCTGAGGAATCTAACACCCAGGGCCTCAGGGATATGAAACCAGTGCTCCACCACTTGCCTCTACCATTCTCTCACTAAATTTCTAGCTCGATATTATGTATGCGTGTATGCATATGCATGCCAACACATGTATGTAGAGGCCAGAGGGTGATATTGGTATCTTCTTCAATTGCTCTCCACCTTAATTAATTTTTTATTTTATTTTTATGTTTTTTGAGACAGGGTTTCACTGTATAGCCCTAGCTGTACTGGAATTAACTCTGTAGACGAGGCTGGCCTCCTGAGTGCTGGATTAATGGCTTGTGCCACCACTGCTAGACTCAGTCCTTCCTTCCTTCCTTCCTTCCTTCCTTCCTTCCTTCCTTCCTTCCTTCCTTCCTTCCCTCCCTCCCTCCCTCCCTCCCTCCCTCTCTTTCTTTCTTTCTTTTTTTTTTCGAGACAGGATTTCTTTGTGTAACAGTCCTGGCTGTCCTGGAACTCACTTTGTAGACCAGGCTGGCTTTGAACTCACTGAGATCCACCTGTCTCTGCCGCCCAAGTGTTGTAATTAAAAGTGTGCACAACCACTGCCTGTCTTGTTCTTGTTTTTTTGAGGCAGGCTTTCTAGCTGTCCCAGAATTCACAATGTAGAACAAGCTGGTCTTGAACTCACAGAGATCTCTGCCTCTTGAGTGCTGGGTGTAAAGGCGTGCACTACCTCACTGGCTCCATCTTAACTTTTGAGACCAAGTCTCTCACTGAACTCGGAGGTTCCTGATTCAGCTACAGTGGCTAGCCACCAACCCCAGGGGTTCTCCTGTGTCCTTCTTCCCAGTGCTAGGATTAAAGGTATGCATCCAAGTACTCATGCTGTTGTTGATGTTTTGTGTTTTTTGTTTGTTTGTTTGTTTGTTTCAGACTTGGATACTGAGGATTGACCTCAGATCTTTATGTTTGTATGATAAGCACTTTTCCAAACTAGATGTCTCTTAAGCCTATGAATAGCAATTTTTTTAAAGATTTATTTATTATGTATACAGTGTTCTGTCTGTATGTATGCTTGCTGGCCAGAAGAGGGCACCAGATCTCACTACAGATGGCTGTGAGCCACCATGTGGTTGCTGGGAATTGAACTCAGGACCTCTGGAAGAGCAGCAGTCAGTGCTCTTAACCTCTGAGCCATCTCTCCAGCCCAATGAATAGCAATTTTTAGAAACAACAACAAAACTCTCTTGGCCCCTCTTATCCCATGGAAACATGATTGATAGTAACTGAAAAAACTAAGACCTGCAAATCTGGTGAAGGCTCTGCACCAATTAAATCAGAAAATCAGGTGATTATACAAGGCCCCAGATTTACACCAAAATGTCAAGTTCTGTGAAGTATTCTCAGCCAAGAAGAAATCCTAATGAAGAGAGGATCCAATTTCATGACTTGAAATAAACTAATGATTGACAGTTCCTAGTTTGCTCCTTCTGTTAACAAACTTTGTCTTGTTTTGAGACAGGGTCTGGATAGGGCTAAGACCGTCCTTGAACTCTCATCCCTCCCAACTCAGCGTCCTAGGTGTGGGGATTATATATAGGCACGCATCACATTACCCAGCTATAGCAAAGATTTCTGAACCAGTACAACATACACTTATAAACACACATCACACTACCCAGCTATAACAAAGATTTATGAACCAGTACAACATACATTGCAAAACGGCACTTTCTTCTTCACTTCAAGGAAATGGAGCTGAAGTCTCTTACCAAGATGATAGAGATCCAGTTCCAGTCCGAGCCGGAAGCAGAACTGTGGTGAGTTCTGTTCAGTATTGCTTCTTTATTCCTTGCAGTTTGTCATAGAAAGCTGAACAGGCAAGTCGTTTTTTGTTTCAGGGAGAACAAATCATTCAAACCACACGAATGTCTTACAGAACAGCGGCAAGGTGGGCTTAGCGAGATGGGAGTGACATAGACTTTTTAAATACCCTAAATCCTTTGGCTGGCCCAGGATATGGAGGCGGTGGTGAGACGCTGTGTTTTCTGGTCAGTGCTACTGCCTGTTCATAGGAAGGTAGCCCTGTGTCCTCTGAAGGTGGCGATGAAGGCAAGACAACCTCCTCAGGGCTTCTGAAGATGATGGAGGGTATGTGTCTGGTCCTTCTTGTGTAGACAGCTGAGGAACTAGAGAGAGAGATGACATTTAGGTTTAAGAGAGGCAAATTTCTGGGTTTAGGTATGACATTAAACATTCTAGAAGCCAGGTAGTGGTGGAACACTCCTTTAATTCCAGCACTCTGGAGGCAGAGGAAGACAGATCTCTGGGAGTCTGAGGCTAGCCTGGTCTACACAGTGAGTTCCAGGACAGCCAGGGCTACACAGAGAAACTGTGCCTAGAAAAATTAAATGAAGAAAGAAATAAGGAAAGACAGACAGACAGACAGACTAAGAGCACTGAAGTCACACGTGGGTCAGAAACTGTACTCTGTCATCCTGTGATCAAAGTCAAGCTCTGTGACTCAGTTTCCTCTTCTCTAAACTGGGTAGTAAAGCTATCTCAGCAGAGTTGTTGGTGTGGATGGAGGAGGACATTTGATGCAATACTTCCAGCAGAGTGACTCTCTTTCCCTCCTGCTCCGGAAACCAAGCCCAAGCTTTGCTGTGAGGGAGCATGATGCCAAGCCACAGAGGTAGTCTCCACAGTCTTGCTGCTTGTTTGACCTTTGACCCTTCCCAAGCAGTATTTCTGTCATGTGATCTAGACATGGCCTGCCCTCCATGTTTATGTAACTCCTGAACCCTCTTTCCCAAGCCTCCCTTACTCTGGCCTCACTGTGTTTTTCATAGCTTTCTTCTCTGTAAAGTAGACAGAATTTTCAGGCCCCATTTGTCTCTCTGCTCTTTTTTCCACCCCCCCCCCAGACAGAGTCTCATGTAGCTCAGTCTGACCTCAAACTCACTGTGTGGTTAAGGATGACTTCGAACTTCTGCCTCTACCTCCCCAGTATTGAGATTATAGGCATGAAGTTCTGGAGGTTGCATCACTGACTCTATAAATGCTAGGCAAGGGATCTACAGCTGAGCTGCCCTCCAGCCTGCTTCTCTGCCTTGACTGGTATTGTTACACTCCAGTCATGCTGTCTCTTGCTTTGCTCCAGCTTTAGTGACCTAAGCCCATTTACGCTTGGACAAGCACATGGTAACGCAGTAGCCTAGAGTATAAAGACCTGGCTCCACCCTCAGCACTGAAACACAAAGTTTAACCTCCTCTTCTCTTCTCCTGTCTTCTCTTTGTATTAGGATTGAGCCCAGAGTCATGGGCATGCTAGAAGGCAAGTACTGTACCATTGGGCTACCATCTCTAGTCATTTTGAAATGTTGAGAAAGAGTCTTTTCAGGTTGCTGAGCTGGCCTTGAACTCATTATTGTAACTGGCCTTGAACTGGAAAACCTCCTGTGTTCTAGAACTGCAGATTTGTACCACCACACCTAAAAAAAAATCCTAACAGTTTCATGAAACTTCATCAGCCAGTGAAAACTTAATGCAACGTGGGTCTGATGTTTTCAGCCTATGGCTTTCCACTCTCTTCTGGGAATTGCAAACTACATTAAAAAAATTTAAATCTCATGTATATGTGTATATATACATGTATACATAAACATGCACACACATCTACACACACATGCCGCACTGTGCTTGTGGAAGTCCGAGAACAATTTTCTCAGCTGGTTCTCTCTATCATGTAGCTCTCCCGCTCTCTCTTTTTGGGGATGGGATGGGGTTCAAGACAGGGTTTCTCTGTAGCTTTTGAGCCTGTCCTGGAACTTGCTCTGTAGACCAGGCTGGCCTCAAACTCACAGAGATTTGCCTTTCTTTGCCTCCATGGTGCTGGGATTAAAGGTGTGCACCACCACCGCCAGGCTCATGGAGATCTCAAGGACTGAATTTGGGTCATCAGGATTGGTGGCAAGTTTACCTTTACCCACTGAACCATCTCGCCAGTCCAGAAGCTACAATGTAAATGTTAGTAAATTGAGCTGTTTAGACTGTGAAGTTGACTGACTATAAAGTATCAGGGCATCACCTAACCTCCTGTGGATAAAGGTAATATGATAATTAAGATTCAGACAAGTTTGACAAACCTCTAATCCATGTCTATAGAATTTTTTTTTAAATATTTATTTATTATGTATACAGTGTTCTGTCTGTGTGTATGTCTGCAGGCCAGAAATGGGCACCAGACCTTATTACAGATGGTTGTGAGCCACCATGTGGTTGCAGGGAATTGAACTCAGGACCTTTGGAAGAGCAGACAATGCTCTTAACCACTGAGCCATCTCTCCAGCCCCTGTCTATAGAATTTTTACCACTAAGGGACAGTTCACATAGGTCTAGGGAGTTGTCTTGCAAACCTGATGATCTGGGTTTGGGTTTCCAGAAGCTATGTAAAAGCCAGACACAGTAGCGAATGTGTGTGTAATCCCAGCATGCTCTTCGTCATTTCAAGTGTTTGTTGGACATTTGTCTGTCTGCTTTGGAGAAAAGTCAGCTCAAGCCCTTTATCTTATTATAAGTTGTCTTTTTTTTTGTTTTGCCCTTCCTTCTTTTTTAAAAAACACTGCTTTGTTTTATATCAGTAGCCAGTGCTCTTAACTGCTGAGCCATCTCTTTCAGACCCTCTTAGTTTGTCTTTAAAAATCTTAGAAATAAAATATTATTTTATCCTGTCAAATCCCAGTTTCATTTTTTCTCTCAGTCCTTCAGCCAGAAGTCAGGACTCAGCTCACATTCTCCCTGCATGTCCTCCAGCTTTCCTGTAGCCATCGAGTCTCACAGCTTCTCTCCCTCAGACAAGTCCAGACTCCCGACTCCTCTAGGAGTCCCACGCTGGCATCCCGATGGGCGCTCCTCTACTTCACAGATTCTTCCTGCTCTGCTGCGAATTGTTTAAGCAATGTGTCTGCTTCTGCCATGACTATGTTCCCAGGAGGGAACAAATTATCGCTTTCTTAAAAACCTTTTCCCCAAAAGAAACCTTCTATTTCTCTTGTTCCATGGAGATCACCTGTGACCATCTTCCCTAATGACCTAAATGACCTAATCCTATCATAATTTGGGCTCTCTCTCTCCCTTTCTCTTCATCCCATTCTCTAGTTAAATGGTAACCACTCTATGCCTTCTTTGAACAACTCTCCTTCACAAGCCACAGAATCCCCTGACTAGGAGGTATACAGCAGCAACGGCAGCCCGTAGCTAGACACCAGATGTGCAGAAGTTATACCGAGACTGGGGCAGATTCACTGTCATCTGCTGAGTTAAAAACAAACAAACAAACAAACAAAAAACAAAAAAAACTTACTTATGACATGTCTCAACTTAAATTTCATATGAGCATATGGATGCTGCGTAAATCTACAATCAGTACAAGCTCTGAACACGTTTTGTGCTTGGTTATTTTAGGATGGAATCATATCTTAGAGGAATATGCCAGAAAATATAAATCAATCAGTGAATACAAGTGTACAAGATGCTCAGTGTTTTGAAAATACTGTACCAGATTAACCAGTCAGACGAAGACTGTGTGGTTCCACTTATGTGAGTCAGAGTAGTAAGACTCCAGAGGCGGAAGGTAGGTTGGTGGTGAGCTTGGGCTGGGGGCTGGGGACTTGAGCAGAAGACGGGGAGTGGCGTGGAGCTGGAGATGATTGTAAAGCCACGTGAATGAGATGAGTTCTGAACTGGAACTACTTACTTACAAATAACGAAGAAGATAGATTTTATTTTATGTAAACTACTATCTCAAAATGCATTAAATCTACAATAGTGTTTTCTTTTTCTTTGTGTATGGTATGTATGTGTAGGTGTATGGTATGTGTGTGTATGTGCTCATGGGTGTATGTGTGTATTCATGTGCAGAGGACAACTTCGGGTGTTGTTCCTCAGGAGCTATTTTGGGGTGTTTCATTTGTTTGTTTGTTTGAGACAGGGTCTCTGATGTAGCCCTAGCTGCCCTGGAATTCTGAATGTAGATCAGGCTGGTCTTGAACTCACAGAGATTCATCCTGGTTTTTTTTTTTTTTGAGACAGGTCTCTCACTGAGACCAGTGCTCACCACATTCGGCTGTCCTGGCTATCCAGGGAGCTCTAAGCATTCACCTGTCTCGGCCCAGTTCTGGTACTGCAAACACACGCCAACACGTGCTGCCTTTTTACACGGGTGCTGGGGTCCAGTTCAGACGCTCATGCTTGCATTGCAGGCGTATTACTGGCTGGGCTATCGTAGTTATTTCTTTCAGTTTTTGTTTTTTTTTTATTTTTTTTTCGAGACAGGGTTTCTCTGTGTAACAACCCTGGCTGTCTTAGAACTCGCTCTGTAGACCAGGCTGGCCTCAAACTCACAGAGATCTGCCTGCCTCTGCCTTCCTCTGTTGGGATTAATGGCATGTATACCAGGAATTTTGTTTATTTCCATATTTTAATTTTTACTTTGTTAACATTTTAAAATGTGTGTGTATGTGTGTGTGTGTGCGCGCGCGCGCATGCGTGTGTGCGTGTAGGTCTGTGCATTTGAGTGCAGGCGCAGGTGGAGTCTTCTGGAGTAAGAGTTTCAGGTGGCTGTGAGCTTCCTAAAGTGGGTGCTGGGTGTCAAAGTTGGGTCACCTGGAAAAGCAGCATACACTCTTGCTGGCTGAGCTATCTCTCAGGACCCTAAAAACATTGCTTCCGTGGGCAAAAAATAGGATGAAAAAATTTGAAGACCTTAATCTTCATTATCGGTACCTTTTGAGACATTCATAGCAATAAAATAACTTAAGTGATTCTCTCAGATGAGCTAATGTGATCTCCTTTAAGCCTTCAAGAGGGAATGTTGTGCTGGCCTTGGACTGGCTATATTGCTGAGGATGCTCTTGCATTCCTGGTTGCTCAGTGCTAGGATGGCAGTCATGGTCCACTCCTGGCTTATGTGGGGCTACAAATCAAACTCAGGGCTTTGCATGCTAAGCAAGAACTTTACTAAGAGAGCTACATCCCTAGTCCCTGCGGAAAAATACTCTACTAAATGTTGTGGAGAAATGTGTCCTTTGTTTTTACTGATCCCATATAAAGATTTTTATTTTTAAATAAATAACCTTTAAAATGATAATTTTGGTGAACTAACAGCTAAAGTCATAAAACTGGCAAAAGAAAGAAAAAGATACTATGGAAATTTTTAGAAGAATCAAGGTTTTTGTTTTTGTTTTTCCTATTCATTTCAAAGATGAGGAAAACTTAATATACATCAAGGAGGGCAGGAGAGATGGCTCAGCCATTGAGATAGTACACTGTCCTTCCAGAGAACTCTTTGGTCCCCAGCACCCACACCAGTTAGCTCACAACTGCCTGTAACTCCAGCTCCAGGGGATTCAATGCCCTCTGGGATTCTCAGGCACTTGCACACATGTGGTGCACATAAATTCATACAAGTAAGCACATACACGAAAATAATATTTTTTTTAAATTAAGGAATTTAACAGGGCTTAGTAGTATGCCTGTAATTTCAGAATTTGGAATTGATTAATTCAAGGCCCACCTGGGATACAGAGTTTGAGGCCAGCATAGGTTACCTATAATGTCTCAAATGACAGAGAGCGAGGGGAGAATTTGCTTTCAGATCCATTATTAGATCCATTATTAAATAGTAGCAGAATTAGCATGAGCTTTGCCTTCTAATTACTAATTGAGTGTTCTTCCTCTGCAAATTATTCCATCATTTATTTATATCTGATATGAAATAATTAAGAACAGTCTTATCCCATTAGTCTAAAGAATGTAATTAATTTTTTCTGGTTTCATATTGGTCTACATTTAGACTTGAATGGTTGTATAATCATCTTTCAAAATGAACAAAATGCTGGGCAGTGGTGCTGCATGCCTTAAATCCCAGAACGCAGGAGGCAGAGGCAGAGGCAGGCAGAACTCTGTGAATTCGTGGCCAGCGTGGTCTACAGAGTGAGTTCCAGGACAGCCAGGGCTACAGAGTGAAACCCTGTTTTGAAAACACCTCCTCCTCAAATTAAAATGGGGACTGGAGAAATGGCTCAGTTAAGAGCACTGGTTACTCTTCCAGAGGACCTGGGTTCAATTCCCAGCACCCACAGGGCAGCTCACAAATGTTTATAACTCCAGTTCCATTGATCTGACATTCTCATTGAGATGTACATGCAAGCAAAACACAAATGCACATGAAATAAGAATAAATAAATTGTTGAATAAAAAATTTAAATGAACAAACACCTTCCACTTTTAACCAGTCCAGAGCGGGGCTATTGCTTGGTGGTAGAACACTTGCCCACCTGTGTGACAGACACTCGCTTCCCCTGTGTGAGGCCTGGGCTCAGTTCCGAGCAGTGGGAAAAGGGCATGGGGTCCCCATTATGAGCCTCTTGGTTGACTGAAAGTGTGCGCAGGAATACGTGAGCATCAGTACTAGCAGCCTGCTTAGCGCCTGGTGTTCCTTTCAGAAATGTCTCCACACTGAATCACCAAGATGTTCGACAACTGCATTAGCTTTTGTCAGCTTAATATGAGATGCAGTTACCTAGCTGGGCAGTGGTGGCGCACGCCTTTAATCCCAGCACTCAGGAGGCAGAGTCAGGTGGATCTCTGTGAGTTCGAGGCCAGCCTGGTCTACAGAGTGAGTTCCAGTACAGCCAGGACTGTTACAGAAAAAAATCCTGTCTTCAAAAAACCAAAAGAAAAAAAAAAACAGAAAAAAACCTAATAAAGAAAATAAAGAGGGCAGGCAGGCTGAACAAGTCAGGGAACAAAGCAGGAAGCAGAGCTCCTCCACAGCCTCTGCTTCAGTTCTTGCCTCCGGGTTCCGGCCTTGGCTTTCCCCAGTAGACTGTGACCCAGGATTTGTAAGCCAAACAAACCCTTTCCTCCTCAAGTTGCTTTTTGTCACAGCAGTAGAAACCCTAACCAAGACAGTTTTGCACATTATTATGGTCCCTATGAATTCTTATCGATCTCTGCTAATGTACTATTTAATCCTTAATTGGTAATAATTTTATTAATTTTAAGGTATCAATAATAGGTTAAAGCCAGTTCCCTCTCCCTTGAAACAAAGTGTCACATGTCCCAGACTGGCTTCCACTTTGTTATGTAGCCGAGGGTGATCTTGGAACTTCTGACCCTCTGGTGGCCTCCACCTTCGTAGTGCTAGTGTTTGTAGGCGTGTGCCACCACACCAGGCTTATGCAGTACTGGGGATTGAAGCCAGGGCTTCTTGCACACTAGGCAAGCACTCTACCAACTGAGTTATACCCTCAGTCCTTAAATTCTACACAGATCTATTGAGTTTATGACCCACTAAAGTTCTAGATGTCCTGTTTGTGAAAATAATGGGGCAGCGGTGTCACAAGGAGTGGTGTATGCATTCGAGGCAAGTGCTCCGCTGCTGAGTGGTATCTCTGGTCTATGTATGTAGCCCAGACTGGTACTGATCTTAAATCCTGTTTTCCTACCTCCCGACTGCTGGGACTGTAGATCTCAGCAGCTACACCTAGATCTTATATTCTTTCGAAGGATCTTAGAAATAGCATCTCTAGTACACATTTGCCACGACACACAGGTGCCCATACACACATACACTAAAGAGATAAATACATTTAAGACATTTTAGAAATAGCATCATTGGATTGTTAATGTGGATGCTAAAACATCAAACATCTGTCAGCCTAGATGCTGGGAAGACAGAATTAGATGTAGTGTGGGCCCTTAACAGGCCCTGGAGTAGGGAGAGGACACTAACAGAGAAACTGGCAAAATATAAGTGTAGAGTTTAGTTAATGATGATAGTCCAGTGTGTGTGTGTGTGTGTGTGTGTGTGTGTGCGCGCGCGCGCGTGCGCGCGCCGCATGTGTGTGTCAGAGGTCAGCATCGGTGTTTTTCTCAATTGCACTCCACCTTGATTTTTGAGACGGGGTCGCCCCCTGACCAGGAATTTGCTGATCAAGCTGGGCTGGCCAGCAAGCCCTAGGAAGCCTCTGTCCCCACCTCCCGGAAGTTGGACTACAGGCTCATGCTGCCCCACCAAGCTTTTCTAACTGCTGGTGATCTGAACTCAGGACTTCTGCTTGTGCAGAAAGCAGTTGACTACGGAGCCACACCTCTGGTCATACTTCCTTAGTCTTGACAGATCTAATATGGTAACATAATTGGAGCTCATGGGAGAAACTGAGCAAAGGGTGAACAAAAATTCTCTGAACTGCCTTTGCAATCTTTTTGACTATTTAGGATTGTTCTAAAGTAAAAACCCCAAAACAAACAGTTATCAGTCTGACCCACTAAAATAACAAAACAGAATGTACATGAGTTAAGTTAATGTTTGACTTACCCCAGGTATGACTGCCTATTACACTTGGTGATGCACAGATAGTAACCAAATAGGCCAAAAATAACCAGGAATACTCCAGCAGCGATGAGTCCAGTCAGAAGGCCCATAACATCTATCTTCTCTTTGTTAGCATCTTAAAAGAAAGCAGTAAGTGGAATATATACACATTAGAGTACTATGCTGCGGTAAAAAACAATGACTTCTCGAATTTTGCATGCAAATGGATGGAAATAGAAAACACTATCCTGAGCGAGGTAACCCAGACCCAAAAAGATGAACATGGGATGTACTCACTCATAATTGGTTTCTAGCCATAAATAAAGGTCACGGAGTGTATACCTGGTGAACCTAAAGAAGCTAAATAAGAAGGTGAACCCAAGAAAAAACATATAGTTATCCTCTTGGCTAAGGGAAGTAGATAAAATTGCCGGGGAGAAAATTGGGATCTTGGGGGTGGGGTGGGTTGGGGATAAGGGGGGACGGGGAGAGAAAAGTGAGAAGGGGAGGATTGGGGGAACTTGGGGAAACAGGAAGATTGGGATAAAGGAAGGTTGGATAGGGGAGCAGGGAAGCACATATCTTAGTTAAGGGAGCCACCTTAGTGTTGGCAAGAGACTTGAACCTAGAGTGGCTCCCAGGAGCCCAAGGCGATGTCCCCAGTTAGTCCCTTGGGAAGCTGAGGATAGGGAACCTGAAATGACCCTATCCTATAGCAATACTGACGAATATCTTTCATATCACCATAGAACCTTCATCTGGTGATGGATGGAGATAGAGACAGAGACCCACACTGGAGCACTGGACTGAGCTCCCAAGGTCCCAATGAGGAGCAGATGGAGGGAGAACACGAGCAAGGATGTCAGGACCACGGGGGGTGCACCCACCCACTGAGACAGTGGGGGCTGATCTATTGGGAGCTCACCAAGGCCAGCTGGACTGTGACTGAAAAAGCATGGGATAAAACTGGACTCTCTGATCATGGCGAACAATGAGGACAGATGAGAAGCCAAGGTCAATGGCAAGGGGTTCTGATCCTACTTCATGATCCGGCTTGGTGGGAGCCTAGCCAGTTTGGATGTTCACCTTCCTAGACATGGACGGAGTGGGGAGGACCTTGGACTTTCCACAGGGCAGGGAACCATGACTGCTCTTTGGATTAGAGAGGGAGGGGGAGAGGAGTGGGGGGAGGGGGAGGGAAATGGGAGGCTGGGAGGAGGCGGAAACTTTTTTTTTCTTATTCTCAATAAAAAAAAAGAAAGCAGTAAAAGAAGTTAATAGCATGAATGAAAAGCATCCCTATAATTTCAATAAATTTCACACATTATTAAGGAGAATTTCATAATTGATAACTGACTTATTTATTTATTGTTTTTTCGAGACAGGGCTTCTCTGTGTAGCCTTTGCTGGCTCTGTAGACCAGGCTGGCCTTGAACACACAGAGATCCTCCTGCCTCTGATTCGAGTGCTGGGATTAAAGGTGTGCACAACAATACTGCCAGGCAAGATTTATTTATCTTAAAGTCTTTGTGTTAGAGACTCTACCTGAAAAAATTAAATAATATTTGTTATTTAAATTTATTTTTCTCTTTTTGAAAAATATTTATTGTGTGTGGGCATGTTGTCATGACACACGTGTATGTCAGAGGACATGTGAGGTCGTGTTGTCATGACACACATGTGTGCATGTCAGAGGACATGTGAGGTCGTGTTGTCATGACACACGTGTATGTCAGAGGACATGTGAGGTCGTGTTGTCATGACACATGTGTGTATGTCAGAGGACATGTGAGGTCGTGTTGTCATGACACATGTGTGTATGTCAGAGGACATGTGAGGTCGTGTTGTCATGACACACGTGTATGTCAGAGGACATGTGAGGTCGTGTTGTCATGACACACGTGTATGTCAGAGGACATGTGAGGTCGTGTTGTCATGACACACGTGTATGTCAGAGGACATGTGAGGTCGTGTTGTCATGACACACGTGTATGTCAGAGGACATGTGAGGTCGTGTTGTCATGACACACGTGTATGTCAGAGGACATGTGAGGTCGTGGTGTCATGACACACGTGTATGTCAGAGGACATGTGAGGTCGTGGTGTCATGACACACGTCTGTGCATGTCAGAGGACATGTGAGATCGTGTTGTCATGACACACGTGTGTGCATGTCAGAGGACATGTGAGGTCGTGTTGTCATGACACACACGTGTGCATGTCAGAGGACAATTTTTGAAAGTTTGTTTTTGCCTACTGCCATGTAAGTCCTGAGAGTTGAACGTGGGTTTGGTGGCAAGCATCTCTACCTACTGAGCCATTTTGCCAGCTCTTACATGATATTTCTTAGACTCCTAATTATGTTTATTATTTTATTTACTTAAGTAAGTCACATTATATGAAGAATATCCAACAGTAAGTGCGATAAACATGTCCTTGGCTCGGCTAGACGTAGGTGGCTACATTATTAGGCAGCCTTGTCACAGTCCCTGCCGGAGGTGCCAATCTAAGACGAATGAAAGAATCAAAGGCAAGACTAATTAAATAAATGACCAAAATGCAGCTAGGAGAAACAGGTGGAAGGCATTAAAAAAAATTGGTTATCAGGAACAGAATGACGATCAAGTAGGACCAGTCAGTTTTACTGCTCTGTAGCAAGCTGGAATAACTATTGTTGATAATCTAGTGGATATTTCAAAATAGAAGATTTTTATATTATCACCTCAATAAATGGCAAATGTTTGATGTGACAGATATGCTAACTGTCCTGATTTGATTACCACGCATTGTATATAAGTGTTTAAACACCACACTGTATTCCATAAACAGGTTCAATTATTATGTATCAAACCATTATAAAGAAAAGCAAGCAGTTTGAGATGACCACTACGGGTAAGACAGGGGCTTTCCCTTTCCCAGAAGCTACGACTTCTAATACTGTCCTCCAGGTGTGTTTCTTTTTCTTCTCTCGGCGTTGCAGACTGAACCCAGGCTAAGCATGTGTTATACCACTAAGATACATCTTCAGTCTTTCTCTTCTTCCTGCTCCGGTGTATGGGGGTAGGGGGGTGGGGCTGCGATCTCCTAGGCTTCATGCAATCACTTCACTGCCTCACTGTGGGCACGCCCGCACCGAGTGTGTTTGCGTGTGCGTGTTCCTTTCTGGAGATCAAGTCCAGATGCATGAATTTGTAGCTAAGCACTCTATATATGCTGCAGCCCCAGCCCGACCTTCAGCCTTACCCAGCAATCTCATTTACCTGTCATAGGTATTTTGTTCACTTGTAATGCTAACAAAAGATAAAGTTGTATTATAAAGCTGAAACTCACAGAGTCCTACTTTTGTGCAAGTTTTAACTTAGCCCAGCGGCTGAAACAACCTTTAAGCCCATTATCTCATTTCCCTAATATCTCACCAAACTTGATTTTCAGTATGTAAACAAAGAAGGTAGCCTCTGTCTCTCACAGCTCAGCACATAGTTGAGAAACCGTCCTCGGTATGCAGGTTGAGCAATAGCCAAACTCAAACATGAAAACGCAAATGTGTTACAGTGGTGAGAGGTGAGGACGGCGCGAAAGTCAGGAGTTCACCTTACCTGATCGTGTGGTCGGTCCTTTCAGCGAATAGTCCCGCCAAAATGTAATCTGCGGGAAAAGGAATTCACGTTTCTGTAACTAGGATTTCATTTGTTCCCGATGTCCTAGATTGGAGGGTGAGCTCTTGGCGTGTGACAGGCAGGAGCCCAGTTCAATCCAGCTGAAGGCACTGACTCGGACTCGTGGTGCTGTGTCTGCTGTCTGGTTAACTGTGAAAGGATCGTGCTGGTCCCGGGTCTCCACTGCCGGGCCCTGCCAGTCTCTTTACCCGGCTGCCCATCTGTGAGAGGCTGGCTCTCTGCACTGGGGTGGGGGGCTCCGTTTCCTAGGAGAGTTGAGATTACTGACCTGCAAATTTATCTCTGAGGCTGTCCAAGTTCTATGTGCTTTGAAAGAATAGAAGAGTTTTGAGGGACCATGATTAAATTAGAACTTTCTCTCTCTCTCTCTCTCTCTCTCTCTCTCTCTCTCTCTCTCTCTCTCTCTCTCTCTCTCTCTCTCTCTCTCTCTGTCTCTCTCTTGTTTATCAAGACAGGGTTTTGCTATGTGGCCCTGGCTATCCCGGAGCTCACTCTGTAGACCAGGCTATCCTCAAATTCAGAGATCCACGTGCCTCTGCCTCCCGAGAGCTGGGATTAAAGGTGTAAGACACCACTACCAGCTTAAAATAATTTTTTTAAACTATGAAAAACATAATTAAATCCCAACAGGCACAACTACAAAATACATTCTTTGTTTTCCCACTTCCTACATGTAGTAAACATTTGCAGGAAATGAGTGACTCGAAAAGGTTATGGAAAAATGAATAACTAGGTTCCCTCAGTAAGAATTTGGAGGATCCTTGGGGAACTTCTTATTCAACCAAGAGCAAAGGAGGATGGACGCCTGAGAAAGGAGTGTGGGAGCTGGCAATATTTACATATGGAGGAAGTGAAGCACTTAGCATTTCTCCAGAATCCAAATGACAGCAGTGATACCTGTCTGTTTTCTGTATTATCTAGATTAACAGGCAGGATTTAATGGAGACTTAAAAACAAAACAAAACAAAACACTGGGGGTTCAGTGGATTAGGAGCACTTTGTTGCTCTTGCCAGAGGACCCAGGACTGGTTCCCAGCATCCACCCTGTGGCTCACAATCATTCATAACTCCAGTTCCAGGGGACTGGGAAACCTTCATCTGACCTCCTCCAGCACGAGCCAGTCTCTGATGCACAGACATACGTGCAGAAAAAGCACTCATATGCATAAAAAAATTGGGAATTAATTTTTAAAAAAAGTCTTTTTCCCCATTTAGACCAAGAATGGTGGCACATGCTTTTAATCTCAGCATTCAGGAGACAGAGTCAGGAGGTTCTCCACTTACCAAGACTCTCAACTCAAAAAGCAAAAGACAAAACCAACAAAACAACAACAACCAAAAACACCTTTCCTTAAACTTACACAGACAGATCAATAAAATCCTGAACACGAGAGGCCGCTTTACACCCTCAGTGCAGAGGCTGCGAATGCCTCCGTGGTGGAGAGAGCTGCTGTGCAATCCCAAGGACCAGGGTTCAGACCCCAGCACTCACATGACAAGCAGTACATACATACACACACATAAAGAAAAGAAACCTTTCTTTTTGCTTTTGTTTTTTGAGACAGGGTTTCTCTGTGTAATAGTCCTGGCCGTCCTGGAGCTAACTTTGAAGACCAGACTGGCCTTGAATTCTCTAAGATCTGCCTGCCTCTGCCTCCTGAGTGCTGCAATTAAAGGCTTGTCCCTGTCCCCCACCCTCATCCCTTCACTCTTAACCCTGGCTATAAAATAAAATAAATCTTAAAAGGAAAAGAAAAAACAAACACATATCAGTCTCAGTGTCTGGCACATAGGAGACTGTCAATAAATAGTTGAACTATAGATACAGGCAATCAAAAAGGTAAGATTACTAAGAAGAAAAATTGCGCTTAGTTTTAAATGATTGAATTTCAAGTCAAAGTACTAACTAATGATGTCTTAGTTGCTAGGAATGGAACCCAGGGGCTTGTGCTATCTAGTGCTGTGGCCTCTGAGTCATCTTCAAATAACATTGTGAACTGAAATCCCCTGTTGCCTGAGACTATTTTTGAATATAATAAACACTGAACACGTGGCCAGGCACAGTAGTACACGCCATTAATTCCAGCACTTGAGAGGCCAAGGCAGGAGGATCTCTGTGAGTTTGAGCCAAGCCTGGTCTACATAGCAAGTTCTAGGATATCCAGGGCTACACAAAGAAACTATGTCTCAAGTGAACAAACAAACAAACAAATAAATAAAAAATTTTTTAAAAAGTTAAACAAAATCATCACATAGCTTGTAATTTGCTAATTACTATAAATGAAAGCTGATTAAACACAAAGTCTACTTGAAATAGGCTTCCTTGGCACTTTAAGAAGTGCAAAGAGGCCGGGCGGTGATGGCGCACGCCTTTAATCCCAACACTTGGGAGGCAGAGGCAGGCGAATCTCTGTGAGTTCGAGACCAGCCTGGTCTACAGAGCTAGTTCCAGGACAGGCTCCAAAACCACAGAGAAACCCTGTTTCGAAAAAACAAAATCAAAAAAAAAAAAAAAAAAAAAAAAAGTGCAAAGAGGTAACAGCCATACAGTTTTGATTTTGTTTAAAGCACACAGGTCTCTGACATATTTGTCGCCACTTTCTCAAAGTACACCGAAATAACCTTCCAGGTGACTGACATCCCTAGGCAAATTACCGTTTTCTCGTCATCCCTGAAGATCTCTTTGGCTTCTTCATAACTGCAGAACTCCTCGTAGCATTCTCTCTCCAGGTCCCCGGGAGTGAAGAGCTCTAAATCAAACCTGTTGTACAGGAGCCGGCGGTGCATGAAGACGTTTGCTGCTGCTTTTGACGCAAAGACTGAAAGAGAAATACAAAAAGATTTCAAACACAATTAAGCTAAGGCAGAAACTTCCTGTTTTAACTGGAGGAAAAACCATTCTCTTGATATGGGTAAACTATACCAGCTTTTCCCGGGTAGCTTTTAGTTTAGCCCCCCAAATAACTTTGGTAAAACGGCTTCCGGGAAATCTTGGCAATTCCGGACAATACTTGAGTTGTTTATGCCCCAAATTATTAACATAATAAAGCTTATTAAAGTTTCAGTTACCCTTCCCAGTGATTATTTTTTTCCTGAAAATAACAGATGAGACTACTTCTGATTTTTCCTGCTTTTCTTTTTAGTGCTATAATCCAACCTAGGGCCTTAATGATAAGTTAGTATGCATTTTTGGGCTGTATGTGTGATGTGTGTGTTCATGTGTTGGTACACCTACCCATTTGGAGGACGGAAGAGGATGTTAGGTGCCCTGTTCTATTACTTTCCATCTTACTTCTTTGAGGCAGGGTCTCTCACCGAACCCGAAGCTTGTAACTTTGGATATGCTGGCTGGTCAGCAAGCTCCCAGAATTCACCTGTCTCTACTTGCCTGGCCTGGGGTCACAGGTGCACAAGTAGCCATTCTTGGTGTTTACATGGGTTGGTGCAGATCAAAACTGAAGCTGTCAGGCTTGCATAGCAGGAACTCAGTCACTAAAGTCACCTCCCCAGCCCCAAATTTACATTTTTATATGGAAGGTTTTATATAATCTGATACTAAAAGACAGAATTCTAAACTGTGTATAAAATTATAGGCTCATTAGAAGATTAGCTTAGAGCTACTCAGTTTATCCCGAAGGAATGGCTCCTTTCACCCATGCATCTCACCCTCCAGACAGGCATTCCCAGCACCTTGTGGGATTTCTTCCACACTCGCTGAGAGACCAATGGGAAACACAATCAGGTGAAGCGCATGACAGGACGAAGCGGGGCAAGCGTGACCTGAAAGTCAGCCTTGGCTACACAGCGAAGTGAGAAAAAAAAAAAGTGTGTGTGTGTGCTTGTGCGTGCGTGTGTGTGTGCATGTGTGTGTGTGTGGGGGGGGG
>NW_026067937.1:4592220-4638274 GCF_014885135.2 Alexandromys fortis | reverse complement strand
TGGACACTGAGGACCCAAACTCAAGTCCTCACGCTGGCAGAGTATTCACTTTACCCACTAAGCTGTCTCCCAAGCCCACCACCTACCCATTTTTCTCCTCTCTCATTTAAGACCAACTTTTGCTATAATTCGCAGGCTGGCCTCAACCTCTGGGCACGCTGCCAATCTTGGCTGGAAGTAGATATTTGAGATCAGTAGGCCCATATGGCAATGATTCTCTGAATGATCCTGGGTGCATCATCCAACCCTCTGAGCTTCTGTGTGCTTATCTAAAATTGGCAATAATCTGTCCACAAGGTAGCATATTTGAGAGGACAGAATAACACACTGCTGAGAGATGCTATGTCTGTCTGAGAGGAAAACCACAAATGCTGTTATCTAAATAAGGTCTGCTTTCAGCTGTATCCCACGGTGACCACTACACAAGCATCCCCCAAATTTAGAGAAGATATGATGGCTTGACTTTTATTACAAGCTATGTGGCTTCCATGAAGATAATACAAGGGGCTAGCATTCATCTCAAACTAGTGAGAGAGGTTTTCTTGAGTAACAGACACAAGCACAATTAGTCTTATGCTGTTCAAGAGAGACTGGAGATATGACTCGCAATTAAGACTTGCTGCTTTTGCTGAGAATCTGGGTTTGGTTTCCAGCGCCCACATGAGTGCTCTCACCCTTTGTGATTGCAGTTCCAGGGGGATCTGATGCCCTCTTCTGGCCTTCTTGGGCACTGGATTCAAGTGGTGCACAGACACACATGTAGGCAAAACACTCATAAAATAAATAAATCTTCAGAGGAGACCTGCTCTGCTCACCAAGGTCATAATGAATACAGAAAACAAATGCTGCGGACCTGAGTCCTGTTTTTAACCGCATAGGCATTATCACGCGAGTTCCTCCTATATGGCCAGTTTGGTGGAGCTGCATTGATGTTAGCAGGAGCAATTGTTGTGGGCATTCACTCGAGAAGACTGCTTGGACTTAAGTCAACAGAAAGTTTTTATTAGCCAGTCAATGACTACACTGGGTGTTAGGGATCCTATGGCAGCCCTAAGCCTTTCCCAGGGTGAGCTTTTTTTTTTTGATTTTCGAGACAGGGTTTCTCTGTGGTTTTGGAGCCTGTCCTGGAACTAGCTGTGTAGACCAGGCTGGTCTCGAACTCACAGAGATCCGCCTGCCTCTGCCTCCCAAGTGTTGGGATTAAAGGCGTGTGCCACCACCGCCCGGCTTTAGCCTGCTCTTTTACCTCCTCTAGGATTTAGTTCAATGTCACTCTGACCCCCACCCATCCTATTCAGTCAGCATATTTTGTCATGTTCTGCTTTTCCTGACAGCACTGAGCCCCAACCTGCTTTTAATATTCCTCACTTACTATCTGTTACCATGAAGTTCTCTTTATAATTTTTTAAAATTAATTTATGTGTATGCATATGTGCCTAGGTGAGCTTATGTGTACAGTATATGTGCAGGTGCCTACAGAGAGAGATCTGAGGTCAGAGGGAGAGAGAGAGAGAGAGAGAGAGAGAGAGAGAGAGAGAGAGAGAGAGAGAGAGAGAGAGCAGAAAGCAAACACGCATGCACAGAGGCCAGAAGGGGGCATCTGGTGTCTTTTCTATTACTCTTAGCCCATTCCTTTGAAGCAGGGTTTTGCCCTGAACCTCCCTGGTAGGCCTAAAGCCAGCAGGCTTCAGCTGTCCTCTTGTCTGTCCATCTAAGAGTTGTATTTACAGGCATGTGTATGGTTTCTGGCTTGTTATGTGAGCGTTAGCATCCGAGCTCAGGTCCCCAGATTGTACAGCAAGTGCCCTTAACTGTCTCCCCAGCCCTTAGCATGGACCTCAGCTCTATAGATCAAGGCAATTCATAGGAAAAAGCTGGTGTAACTCAATTTGGCAGAGGATTAAAGAGGAAACCCGTGGGGAGACAGCTTAGAGCCTGCCCAGCTCAGCCTCATGAGCATGCTGGGTACTCCTACTTCTCAGGTAAGCTCAGATCTTTACATTTTACTGCTAAAGAGACAGTACCAATCAGTCATCAATCTTGGCACTTGGAAGGCTAAGCAGGGATCGATTACCATGCACATAGGAGAGCCTGGGTTATAGAGTGAGATTATATCTTTGAAAAAGAAAACAAAGTAAAAAGAACTATAATGATATTTTATCTATATTTCAACAAATAAAGCTTGCCTGAAGATCAGAGTGCAAAGCTAAGCCACTAGAGGCCAGGCAGTGGTGGCACACACCTTTAATCCCAGGACTTGGGAGTCAGAGGCGGACAGATCTCTGTGACTTCAAACTATTCTGGGTTAAACAAGATCGATCCTGGTGGTTCACATCTTCAGTTCCAGTGTTTGGAAGTTACACACATTTAATCCCAGCACAAGGAGGTGAAGATAGAAGTGAAATGACTGGGCGGAGAGAGGAATATAAAGGGGAAGAGACAGGAAGTCACTGGAGTGTAGAGTCTGAGGTTTGGTGGAGACACAGTGCAGTCTAGGCAGTCTGAGCATTGGTAGAGGTAAAAGGTCTCTCTAGTGGCTTCTGTTTCTCTGATCTCTGTCTTTAACCCCTAGATCTATCTCTGGGTTTTTATTATTCATGCTACAAGAACCATTGACAACTTTCTCATGGGCAATCATCCAACTCGTAAATACCCATCCAGCTTACCTTAAGACTCAGCAAAGCTACTTTCTTTTTGAATAAGGTATTTCTATGTGTCCCAAACTGGCCTAGTCCAGGCTGGTTTTGAACCCACAAAGATTCTCCTAAGTGCTAGGATTATAGATAGGCATGTGCTTCCACACCAGGCTATTAAAAATACTTTTAATTAGAAGACAAAAGATAAAGAGCTATAATACTTTTACTTTTCCTGAAATTATATTCCTGATAATGTCATAAATATAACCTATGGTTGGGCACACATGACATTGTAATTGAACTTTACCTACACAAGCCTTCTTGGGCTGGGTGGTGGTGGCGCACACCTTTAATCCGAGCACTCTGGTTGCAGAGGCAGATGGATCTCTGTGAATTCAAGGCCAGTCTGGTCTAGAGTGAGTTCCAGGACAGCCAGGGCTGTAACACAGAGACATCCTGTTCTCAAAACAAACAAACAAGCCCCCCACCCCCGGAAAAAAAAATGAAAATGAAAACCAAAAAGCGTGCCTTTGCGGATCTACAGTTTGCCTCTCCTCTGAGAGCGAGTGTCAGTTCTGTCAGGGCTGACCTTACGCACGACCTCCAGGGCCAGCGCAGACTTTCCCCGCTTTACTCCTCATCTCAGGAGAAACACTGTCAATTTCCCCGTTTGGAAGGCAGCAAACTTCCCTGGAGTGCCCCGTGCTCCCAGAGAAGGCTGCTTCCTTCCTCCCCCTGGACCACTGTGTGTGGTGTCTGTAGAGGTGGGGTGGGTGCTGGCCTTGAGCCTGTGTGTCTGTGGGGGAGGGGTGGCTGGTGTAGAGGGGGTGGGTGGGTGCTGGCCTTTGAGCCTGTGTGTGTGTGTGTGTGTGTGTGTGTGTGTGTGTGTGTGTGGTGTGTAGAGGTGATGGGTGCTAGCCTTTGAGCCTGGGAGGGGGTGCTGGTGTAGAGGGGGTGTTTTTCTTATCATGAATTCTCCTAAGAGGCTGGCTGTCTATGCAGTCCATTGTTACAAATCCAATACTCAAATATTCCATTCTTTTCTTTTCTTTTCTTCTTTTCCCTATGCTTTCTAAATAAGACCCTTCTACTTCAACAGTGTCTTAAGGTTTTTTTTTAATAGAGCTGTTCTGGGGGTTCCTTTCCTGACCCTCAGTTTCAGGGGTACTTCCGTATTCATGATCTTACTTTTTTATAGTTTCAATTACCCCAGGTCAACTAATGTCTAAAAATACGGAGTGGAAAAATTGTATGTCCTTCTGAGTGACGTGATAAAACCTCCTACCCCTTTCACTTCATTCTGTCCAGACTATCACTTGGCCCTGTGCTCACAGGGTCCACAGTATGGGCACTACCTGCTCATTAGCCATCTGGTGGCCGTTCTGACAGACGGCGCCTGGAAGTAGGCTGTGTTTGCCCACAGGGTTCGGTACTGTCTGAGGTTTCAGGGATCTGCTGGGGGTTTTAGGATGCACCCGCTGAAGATAAGGGGAGGACACTGTGCCTTTAAGGTTTCCATTCACTCTGTCTCATTTGCAGATGGAAACTTTGTGTTTCATACAGCTCTTCCAGCAGGAGCAGCTGCCACTGCTCTTTTCCATTTTCAGGGTCCTCCCTTCCTCCCTCTGTCACTGTGCTTGGGGAGAGCATCTGTTTCCTCACCTGGCCCAGCAGAACACACTTTCCTCAAAGGCAAGATAGCCCTCTCTACGACCCCAGCAGCCAGCAGAGGGCGTGACACACTTGTGTGTTTATATACGGCTCCCCGCTCATTGTCACGTCCCATGAACATGGCCTCTCTGCACTTGGGTCTGACTTCTAGACCACTTCATGCTGTTTGTGATGGCAATGCCAGTCCATGCCTGTCACAATCGCACTCCTGATCAACCTAGAGCACTGTCTGCGTCCTACTGCGCATGGAGGCTTGGGAAGCCCAAGAAGGGTCCCCTCATTCTGAAAACTTGTCTGTTTCAAATCCATCTACCCAATCGCCTAGGCTAAATATTACCCCATCGTAACACACACACACACACACACACACACACACACACACACGGCAGGGGAGCACACTTCACACTTTGTTAATCATTAATAAACCTGTCAGGAGTATTAGTAACAGCCTACTCAAGTGAAAAATGAACTGCGAACTGTGTTGTGGAATATTAGCTGAAGATGTGTTACATTCTTTTATGCCGTGGGACGTTTGTTTAATGATGCAAATTGGGTTGCATTCTTTTACATCACAATTGTTTAACTCTGTGAAGCTGTGTTACTTTGCCTGTCTAAAACACCTGATCGGTTTAATAAAGAGCTGAACGGCCAATAGCAAGGCCGGAGAGGGATAGGCAGGGCTGGCAGTCAGAGAGAATAAAGAGAAGAATAGGGGAAGAAATGAAAAAAGGTGAAGGAGAGGAGGACATCCGGGGCCAGCCGCCCAGCCACCCAGACACCCAGCTGCGCAGCTGCCCAGCCACCCAGCCACCCAGCTGCCCAGCCGCCCAGCCACCCAGCCACGAAGCAAGCCAAGGAGTGTGAAGTCAAGAAAGGTCTTATCTACAGAAAGGTAAAAGCCCAGAGGCAAAAGGTAGACGGGATGATTTAAATTAAGCTAAGCTGGCTAGAAACAAGTCAAGCTAAGGCTGAGTATTCTTAAATAAGAATAAATCTCTGTGTATTTATTTGGGAGCTGGGTGGTGGGCCCCTCAAAGAGTAAAAGACAAAACAACAACAACAAAAACCTCATCAACAGAACTGGATCTGATCAAAAGAGATAAGGGACAGGGATGTGTGAGTAAATTCCAAGTGCAGTGACTAAGTAGGGGAAAGGGTGCAGAGAGCCTAGGGCTCTCTTTTTTCCCCTCCTGGTGCTTGCTAGGTTAGGCTTTTAAAATGGAAGTAGGAACTAATCCGTTTGTGAGCAGTAACCGAAAATTCTGGGCTAGCAAGCCCCACAACTTATCTCTCAATCACTCGCCTTTATATGGACAACATAACATTTGGGGAAAAAAAAATACCAGTGGGGTCATTCCTCCTCCCTGTGCCATCGTTCTACAGAGGAAGTTGGTCAAGGCTAAGGGGGTAGAGTTCAGGTCTCACAGGTCCAGACTGGCGGGCAGTGGTGGAGCGCTTCTCTATGCGGGGACTCCCAACAGCGCACAAACAAGTCCTGACAAGAGTCTGGCCTCCCTCTCAGGCTTTCCAAGAAGCCTGCTCTTTACACATAGCTTCATCTCGGAAAAGGCAACTCAAAGATTTTTGGACTTCGAAATAGGCCTTCAATTCAGTTAACACAAACCGGGTGTTAAAACATCTGTTTACCAAGGGAAACTCAGAGATAAATTTGTACATATTGTAGTTAAAGAACATAAAAACCCACAACCCTATACCAAACACACACACACACACACAAATTAAAACAAAAGATGCATTGTTGCTCTGTGGCTCAGGAGGGCGTGAACCCTACCACACTTCGGCTTGAGATCTATATAGTAGACCACTCCTGGTTTCCAGAAGGGTTTTCTCCCAATAGGTGGCAAACTTACTTACCTTCTTCTCGGGCATGGTCGGAATCCTTTAGGCTTTTTGTCCAATGAGGAACAGCGAGGGTAAGTCTGGTCAGCTGGCTGAGTGCGATCAGAAGTGGAAACATAGTCTAGCAACTGTCATGCAAACTAAAACAAAAGCAATAAAGACACATTAAAAAAAAAAGGAAACAACAGCAGCAACAACAAAAAACCCCTGTGCCCCCGTCTCAGTGGGTTAGGTTTGAGTGGGGACGGAGTCAGGGACCTGTTGTATCCAAAGCTGCCGTGCCACTGCGCCCCACGCGCGATATTTAATCTATCAGATCCAAGGCGCTCCAGGCAGGTGAAACCCCAAGGAGTGCCGGGGAGGAAAAGCTGCTCCCCGGAATCTGGAATCTGCGGAGGAGAGGTCGGACACTGGCCAAGGCAGACACGACTCTGGCCGGCCGCAGACCCGCAACTAGATATCTGAACGCCACCGCATAGGCATCCCCTCCCGGTGATTCCCCACTTCGCCAAACCGTGCCGCACCTGCGTCCCCGAAAACATGTTCCACCAGGCCTTGGGCGGGAACCGAGTTGTCTCCTAGTCGCCGGGGCGGCTTGGCCCTGCGTCGCTGACGCTGTTTGGATCCTGGCGACAGTTGGAGCCTGGTCCTTCACGGCGCCCGGGTGACACCAGCGCGCAGAGGAGGCGTCTAGGATCCGCGAAGGGGCGCTCGGGGTACGTGCGCGGCGCAGAGCCCAGCCGGCGTTCCCCGGGCCGCCGTCACCGCTGTAGGACAGGGAGGAGAGACGAGTCTTCGGAGGCCACCTGGCCGAGCTCCTCCTCCTGGACTCAGTCCTCCGCCCTGTGCGACCGGTTACAACGTTCTCAGCAGCTGGCGGCAAAAGCAGACCGCCTGGGGCGCAAGGGGAGTTTTCCCAATTTAGATGCAAAACTTGGGCTCCTGAGGTTACCTTTGGCCAGCTGTTCTCACGGGGTGGGAGTGGGGGCTGTCCAGGGGCTAGAACACAATATTCATCCGAGAAAAATGCACTTTGTTCGTGATTTGAATTGACACGTGACCAAAAATTAATTAATTACTTTAGTTCTTTGATGGGTTCATCAGTTCTGAGATGTCTGTAGAATCCTTTCAAGATGTCTGCTATGTCAAAACTTTTTCCATGATAAGAAGATAACAAGGCATACTTTCACCTCTTTCACTTTCATATTCTCTCTCTCTTTCCCTCCCTCTCTCCCTCCCTCTGTCCCTCCCTCTCATTTACAGTGGAAATTTCCAGAAGCTATTTGACGTGCGATGATTTCATCACTCTGTTAATGAATAAAACACCAGTGGATGAATGCTTGTGATTTTTAGTACCTCTTATTCTACGAGGTTAGTGTCCGCATGCAAATTTAAACAGACTTTAACAAATTGTGCCCATTCTCAGTATGTTTCTGCTTTTATTAGGTATTTTTGGTCATAGCTACAGGGACAACTAATAACTTCATCCTTCTTGGACAAAGTAATCTTAGATCTTGAACTTTTCGTTGAGTTTTTCAGAAACAAAAAGAACAATAAGCTCACTTCATTATCATGAGCTGAAGTAAAATTTTGGAAATGTCTCTTTTAAAACGTTATGTGAGAAATATCATTACAAATAAATAACTGAAGATGCCCTGAGCTCACCGTTTGAGAATGAAGATAAGGACCGTGCATCTCCACATTCTTCATGGCCAAGTCACATGCTCTGTCACTCTTGGGACAATATTTTACATTCTGTTCTCTGGCCAAAGTAGCCTGGAATTTGGTAAAGGTGAAACAAGACGAAATACCATTTCGATTCCTTTCTATTCTTCAATTAATTCTTTTTTTCCTCCCCACAATGCTATTATCTATTTTATTTTGATTAATGGAGCCAAGTATTTTCCCTAATTATCCATCAACACTTTTTGCTCCTTCTAAACAGTGTCTGTGCCCACCTTTCCCTCCGCATGTCCTCCTTGGGTTTTAAACCGTCTGGGTAATGAGTCTTTCCTCCATGTTTAAGCAATTGAGATCAGACTATGGAGAAGACAGAAATTTCTTTTTGCTGAACACAAGAACTGGAAATACCTTCCTGAGAATTAGCCATTCTTCTGCTTACTCGGTCAGTCCACTACTGGAAGCCCTGACCGTGGAGAGATAAACTCCATTTTCCTTCGGGAGAACTGGATCTTTCTGAGATCTGTATCTAAGAATGCAGGCCTGTCAAGTTCTCCTAGACAAGAGCAGATTTCTTCTTCCTGGAACTCACTCCCTACACCAGGCTGGCCTTGAACTCAGAGATCTGCTTGTCTTTGCCTCCTGAGTGCTGGGACTAAAGGCATGTGCTACCACCGAGATTTCATACGATGTGACTTACTCATATTCCCCTCTCCTACCCCACTCCTCCCATATCCTCCCTCACCTCTCTACCCACCCAACTTTGAGCCCCCCCTCCCCCAATCTAATCCAGTTTACATTGTCCAACTGCTCTTGGGAGAAGGGTTTTCCCTGCCCTAGCATGAGTCACACATCCTTAAGGAAAACTGAAGAATGCCGATAGCTCCTCAGCTGATGCTGGGCTCTTGCTTGGCTTGAGCTTTGGAAGGAGGGTCTTGGGCTTGTTGTCAGCTTCACACTGTTAGGAGAGGCGCATAGTGGGAAGCTCCCTGCTGTGAGGTCAGCAGCTGGGAATCTGACAGTATTCTTTGATAGAATGAGTCTACCCACATCTCTGGAAATTTGGGCTCAGACAATTGAGGCTTTGTGCTGGCAACAGATAACAGCCTTTATTCTGGCTGAGAGGGGAGTCAGAAACACAAGGCTGTTTCTCAGTGGTGCATTTCAGCCTGCATGTTTCCTAAGAAGGGCACAGTTGGCGCTCAACCACTATGGCACTCAGATATTCCGAGGTTAGCTGGGGGAGTGGGGGAGCTAGTAGCAGACTCTTGATTTCTTCTGTTGTTTACTTTCTGCATTTGAATTTTTATTTTACTTTTTAAAAATAACCACAATATTCTTCCACTTTTTTTCCTAAAGTGTTTTAGGTTCTCTCCTAGACTCTGGCGTCTGTGGAGTTGGGTCAGATGCTCTGATGCTCCTTCACACAGAGGGACAGCGAAGCGTGGAGAAGCGAATGTGAGGAGCCGGGGTCTTGACTCTTTCCAGTGCTTGCTTTGAATTATTAAGCAATGGGGCCTTTGGGCAAAGAATTATTTAATTTCAAAGGAAATAAGAGAAAACCAAAACAGAGAGCCATGCGATTAATGGACTTGGTTGATGTGTTGGTGCAGCTCTGGGTTTGAGCACATCACACCCACCCACTCACCTCTGTGAATTCAGGAATGAAATGGAAACTGGCTTCTGTGTGGGCACGAGGACGGACTCAAGGCTGTGACGGGAAACGCTCAGGCCATGGTCATGAAGCTCTTCGATGTGGGGTCACATCCACGTCCTAGGAGACACACGGCTGACTGTAGCAATGGACTGTTTGGAACAGGAGAGGAACTGAACATATGTTCTGTGACATTTAGCCTTGACATTTCAACAGCAATTGACTGCGGTTTTAATTTTTCCCAGTAAAATCAGCAAGCAGAAAAGAAAAGACTCCTACGGCTCGACATGAATTGTGTATCCGTGTGCAGGTATTTTCCAGAGCTATTGCATAGGGGCTAAAGAGTCTATTTTAAACATTTGCCAGGGGCCCTCTTGGGAAACTTTTGACAGAGTTTAGATATAATTTCATCGCTGAAGAGCAGCAATCATTAACAGGAAAACAATTCAATGAGATCAAGCACCCTGAGAAATGTCATCTATTTCCTCTCATGCTAGGAACCATTATGAGAACCACATGTTACGATTAGAAAATATACGTAACCTGATAGTCCTTCCAAGGCACTCGGGAACTTGAAATGGTGTGGTTTCTGAGCTGCCCCCAGGGCCCTGTGACAAGGACTTTTGTCACTGTTTGTCACAGAACTTTCGGTGTGCATGTGGACGTTGCATTTTTTTTTTTTTTTTACAGCTGTAATTAGTTCATTACTCCTGCCTAAACCTCTCGAAACTGGTATTACAGGTAGTCACCACCTGATGCCACACAATTCTTCTGGCTTCTTTTGTAAACACATATTCAAATAATCATAGTATTCCGAATGGACAGATTTTTTTAATGCAGATTTTATGCAGAATCATTTGCAAAAGCATACTTTCCATATAGGGCACATATAGGAACTGAAGCAAGCCCTGCATTTCCGTCCATGACAGCACCCACGCGTTAGCATGGGTGAGAGAAGCAGTCACCAGGAGAGCGTTTGTCTAGCTTTTGGAAGGCGCTGGCTGGGTTCCATTCTCCACACCAGTAGGATGAGGAAGAAACCACACAGCGAGTTCTTATACTCTTAGCTACTCTGGAAGCTGAGGCAGGGGGATCATGAGCTTGGAGTCACCTGGGCAGCACAGCTGCACAGCACAGTAAGGCAGTGGAGCTGCTCTTGGCTGTTACCTGTCTAGGTAACGCGCACACAGGGTTCCTTTGTTCTCTTTTATTTAATACTGAGTTATTTCATAGCATCCTGTCTTAAACTCTCAAATGTTAAGATATGGAGTGTAGGTTTTTCAGTAATTTGCTGATTGTTCTTCCCATCTGGATAGTCTTGAATCACCTGCTTTTTTTTTTTTTTTTTTGTAATTTTGGGATTTTGTTTTTCCGTTCTTATTTTTGTTTTGGATATAGGATTTTACTGTGTGCCCTAGCCTGACCTTGAGCACTAAAGGAGTTTTCCTGCCCTAGATGGGTGGGATTACAGGCAAGCACCAGCATGTGCGGCATAATTAAGAACTTCTATGTTTTTTTAAAACTGTTCTACTTCCTCAATATTCCTTTTTAAAGATTTATCTTCAGAATTTAGATTTGAAAAACATAAAAAATACATAATTATGAACACTGTCTTTTCTGACTTCCTGTTCCCTTTCTTTCTCTGTCTCTCTCTCTGTCTGTCTCTCTGTCTCTGTCTGTCTCTGTCTCTCTCTGTCTGTCTCTCTGTCTCTCTCTCTCTGTCTCTGTCTCTGCTTCCCGTGCTAATGAAACATGTCAGTCAGCTTCCTGCCTCTACTGCTGTGCCATGGCTTCCCCACCATGCTCTCCTCCTGGAACTGTAAGCTGAAATAAACTTTCTTCTCAGAAAAGAAAAGAAAAGAAAGAGAAGGAGGAGGAGGAGGAGGAGGAGAAGAAGAAGAGAACAATGTCTGTAAGCTGAAATAAACTTTCTTCTCAGAAAAGAAAAGAAAAGAAAGAGAAGGAGGAGGAGGAGGAGAAGGAGGAGGAGAAGAAGAGAACAATGTCTGTAAGCTGAAATAAACTTTCTTCTCAGAAAAGAAAAGAAAAGAAAAGAAAGAGAAGGAGGAGGAGGAGGAGGAGAAGAAGAAGAAGAAGAAGAGAACAATGTCTTTTCTTTATAAAGTCTCAATGTCTTTTCTTTATAAAGTCTTACACATTAAAAATTCTAAATGAATTAAATTATTTATTAAGAAATTATCTTTGGGCTAGGCATAGTAAGGTATGCCTTTAACGTCAACATTAGTGAAGCAGAGGCAGGCAGATCTCTGTGAGATTCTGTCTCAAAACAAATAACTTATTTTTTAATTGAAAATTAAAAATTTTATGTGTATGAGTGTTTTGCCTATATATAATGTCTTTGGACCACACATGTACCTGGTGTCTGTAATTACCACAGGAGGGTATCGGACCCCCTGGAACTGGAGTTACAGACAGTTGGGAGCTGCTAGGAGGGTGCTGGGAACTGAGCCCAGGTCCTCTGGAAAAACAGCCAGTGCTCTTGACCATTGTACCATCTCCCCAATCTCAAGACTATTGCTTTTGATATCCTGTTCTCTTTTTGTTTTTGTATATTCCTTTTCTCCCTTCCCAATTTTAACTTTTTTTCTCCTTTTATCCCTTTGAATTGCTTTAAAATTGGCCTGGTAAACATTCTAATGATTGTTATTTTTTATCTTTCCCTCCCTCCCTCCCTCCCTCCCTCCCTTCCTCCCCTTCCTTCCTTCCTTCCTGTTTTGATGTTGGGGTTGCATACCTCATGATGCTATACATGTGCTCTCCCACAGAGCTGTGTCCCGGAGTCTCAATCCTCAGCTATATTCTTTCCCTCTCTAAGGATTTGTGTAACTTTCTGTGCTCAACCATATGAAAAGACCATTTTTTTGTAAACTGAAAGTAAAACATAAATACAATAGTCCAGCATTTGTAGTTCCACACAGTTCAGCCTAACAGTTTTCCTCAGCACTCCACATTGACCGGATGGATGACCAAGCAAAGGCTTTTCTCATGAAAGGATTCTAGGAAATTTACATTTAGAGTCCAAGAACTTGGTATCAGCTGTGAATTCAGGAGGTTTTTTTTTTTTTTTTTTTTTTTTTTTTTTTGCCAAGTATTCCGGGCTCTCCTCAAATTTGTCACCTCTGCTCCTCCATCCAGAATGCTGGGGTGATAAGCATGTGCCACCACTGGACACAGAGTGTGTAATCACAGACTGTTACAGTACACTTACCGATTGTTCATTCCTTTATCCTTGTCACTAATGTGCTCCAGAGAAGGCTCAGGATAGTCTCCTGGTTCCCTACCTCAGTGCTATTCTCTACATGTTTGAACGGCAGTGAACGAAGTTACAGACACGCATCTTCTTGTGCGTGGTCCTATAGGTACATATACATAAACTAACATCTCACAATGCTACAGACACGCATCTTCTTGTGCATGGTCCTATAGGTACATATACATAAACTAACATCTCACAATGCTACAGACACGCATCTTCTTGTGCGTGGTCCTACAGATACACATCCACAAACTAACATTTCACAATGCTACAGACACGCATCTTCTTGTGCGTGGTCCTACAGATACACATCTACAAACTAACATCTCACAATGCTACAGACACGCATCTTCTTGCGAGCGGTCCTACAGATACATATCCACAAACTAACATCTCACAGATCTGAACTATTAGGAAAGAGATAAAAAGCTTGTTAACATATCACAGGTGTTGGAAGGAAGGTTATGTTCCTTAAAATGAATTGTCATTTCAGTCTCATTAGCAAATGTGGCATATCTGTGATTCCCAAGCCGTTCCCTCTGGCACTCTGCTATCCGCGGTGGGCTTCAGAACGTTTGAGCATTGAGGTTACAGATGAGGCAAAGGAGACTTCTTAATTAGGGAAAACACTGAAGGCTCCCGAGTTGCATCAGCTGACCCTGTCCATGGAGACTTGGACTTCAAGGTGCTTTTAGTATTTTAATATGGTAACTCATACGCTCGTGGCTTTGGACAAATCAAACGAGATCGTTCTTTAATGCACTGGCCAACAGGTGCAGAAGTTGTGAGAGATTAGTTTAAGGAAATTGGGTAAGTGAGTTAGGAGGGGCAATGAAACCAGGGTTTCTGGTTTCTACCGTAGTAGGATCTTGACTTCACCCCCTTGGCATTTGGATTCTACTTAATCATTCAGCAATTGCTCTTGTGATTCCTGCCCCATGAATCATGAAGGGAGGCTTTTGTTCTCTTTCGGTCACAAACAGGTGAAATTCAAGCTCTACCCTGACAAGGGTGTCACCCGCTCATGCAATGAACAACATGCCTTATATTTTCATTTAAAAAAGAAAATTCCAAGTATTTACTATCAAGGCAACTGTACTTTTTTTATATATATTTTTTTCCTCAAAAAAGGGTTTCTTTGTGTAAGCCTTGGCCATCCTGGAACTCACTTCATAGTCCAGGCTGGCTTCGAACTCAGAGATCCGCCTGCCTCTCCCTCCCAGAGTGCTGGGATCAAAGGCATGCTCCACCGCTGCCCAGCTAAATTTAATTTTGTTGTTTTTTGTTTGTTTGAGACAAGATTTCTATGTGTAGCCCTGGCCGCCGCCCTGAAACTCGCTCCGTAGCTGGCCTTGAACTCATAGAGATCGCCTGCTCTGCTTCCTGAGTGCTGGGATCAAAGGCGTGTGCCTCCACCATCGGGTTGCAACTGTACATATCAAAAGACATCACATAATATAGAAGGATGCCTTTCCTAAAGTAAGACTATTAAAGTCAGTTTGGTAAAAGCATTTTTTAATTATTTTTTTAGATTTATTTATTTTAGTGCATGGGTGTTTTGCCTGCGGGTATGTATGTGTACCTTGTGCTTGCCTAGTGACCACGGAGGGTGTTGGATCCCCCTGGAACTGGACTTAGGAACAGTTGTGAGCTATCATGTGAGTGCTGGGAACCTAACCCCAGGCATCTACCATAGCAAGGCTCTTAACTGCTGAGCCATCTCTTCAGCCCTAACGGAAGTTTCTGCATAGCTCACACCTATTAAAATGAACCAGTTAGAACTAGTTTGCTTTGTTTTGTTGGGTTTTTGAGGTATCACAATGTAGCTCTGGCTGGCCTGGAACTTGCTATGCAGACCAAGTTAGCTTGGAACTCACAGAGATCTGTTTGCTTCTGCTTTCTGAATGCTGGGATCAAAGACTTTTGTCACCAGGCCTGGCTGAAGAATAGTTTTAAATAGTTATGTTATAGGAAAATTTGCTGTGTTAACTGGTGATCGCTTGGACACTTTAATATTGTAACTATTTTCTTTGTATAGCATCTGCTGTGATACCTAAAGTTCTAAATGTTGATTTTTTTAAAAATTATTTTATTTTATATGAATTGATGTTTTGCCTTCATGGGAGTCTGTGTACCTCTTAGTGCCTGCTGCTCAGGTCAGAAGATGGTGTTGGATTCCCTGGAACTGGGGTTATAGATGGTTGTGAGTCACCATGTAGGTGCAAGAATTGAACCCAGGCCCTCTGGAAGAATAGCCAGTGATCTTAACTACCGAACCATCTGTCTAGCCCTTGTAAATGTGTTTTAAGACACATTTTTAGTAGCCACTCTGAAATAAATTCCAAATGACTTTAAAGAAGTGAAATTTAAAAAATAAATATTAAATGAAACACTAGAAGAAAACTGTGTGTGAGCCAAGCTGCTACATTCTTGGGGAGTTCAAGTGTACCCTCTTATAAAAGGGGCCTTATAGACTGTTTATATCCCCTTATAGAGTGGTGGTGGTGGGGTCACAAGACTCATCTGAGTACCCAGTCACTCCCTGCTACCTGTTATATGTAACTGTGTGTTAATTGCTTGAGACCTCAGGGAGGGGCTAGAGTAGAGAGTCCAGACCAACCAGAGGACCGAATCCTTCTGTGCAGTTACACGGAAGCTCTCATTCCTGCTGGGTAAAGGCTTTCCAGGTACTGCCTTTTGTGGGAGGAGCATCCACGCCTTTGTAAGTCATCCTATCTAAGCTTGTCAGGTAAGCCCAATAAACTCAATGGCTTCCCAAAGTAAACTTTGGTGGAACTGTGTTTGGTTTGGGACCCTGGGGAGCTGGGTAGATGCTGTTTACATCTCCTCTGAGGAAGGAATTTTAGCAACAAAAATGCAAGTCCCTAATATCCTTCTGGTATGGAAAGGATTCATAATAAAAGTGAAAGAAAATTATTAAAGAAAACAGTAATAGATTTTGCCTCATAAGAGTCAAATACATTTGGTTATCATGATAAACCACTAAAACAAATGATAAGTGGAAAAATATTAGCATTGTATATGAGAAATGAAAGGTTAAGATGATTAATCTTTAAAGTGCGGAAGTCAACATGTTGAGTAGTTGAGAGAGCTTGCTACTCTTGCAGAGGACCAGAGTGAAGCGGCCCACAGCTGCCTGTAACCCTACCTCCAGGGCATCGATGCCTCTTTCTGACCTCCACGAGTACCCGCCCACACATGGCACATACATACAAATAACTAAATTATAAGATAAATCTCGAAGGTATAACAAGCCAGGCATTATGACCACATGCCTTTAATCCCAGCGTGTAGGAGAAAGAGAGAGGTGGAACTCTGTGAGGCTGAGGCCAGCCTGGTCTATGTAGCAAGTTCCAGGCTTACGAACAGACAACTCATAAAAGAATAAACCGAAGTCATCAGTAATTTTAGGAGATTACTAACCTGTAGTAAGCAAAACAGTAAGGTTCGTTTCTACTGCTTTGGTTGGCATAAAAAGTGACACCATCAGGGCTGGGAAGGGCGTGGCTCCAGGGCGGTCTCAGTTCACAGCTGGAGTCATGGCTTCAGATGGCAGCTGTGCACTTCTGTAACTGTGGGGATGCTGCTCTTTCGACACCTCAGCCTTGCCTCATCCATTTCTGTGAACTTACCCATTGCATTTGGCGGATGATTTCCTTAGGCACCTCGTGAGTCATTGTTTAATTGCAGACCGTGTCTCTTCAGTTCCTTCTATAGTTTACAACTTCATCATTTTCTGGACATACAATCACAAGCTCAAAAGAGTTCTAGTTTATTCATGAATTTAAAAAAAAATTAGAGTGACCTCAATAAAACTGAGCTAGCTCAATCCTGACCTCCGTGAATCTTCAAAAAATTAAATGTTTTTCATCAGCCTTGATTGGTGACAAAGGCTGAGATACCAGTACTTAGAAATGACAACTTCTAGGCTACCATGACCTACATAGCAAGTTCCAGGCCAGCCAGGGCCACAGACCTGCCTCAAAACAAGTAATCAAATCCCATCTCTGAGACACCAAAACTCTAAAAACTAAACAGACGTTTTATCATTTCTATTATAAAAGTAATAGCTGTAGCCCATTATCAGTGGTGTAGCAGAAACCAGAGGCCTCGAGTCACAATGGTTTGTGGCAATGAACACTTGCAAGTAAGATGTATGGGCTAAAGGTAAATTGTGACTCATGGGCCCCAGTGCAGCTGCCACTATAAGATTCCTCCTCCTCCTCCTCCTCCTCCTCCTCCTCCTCCTCCTCCTCCTTCTTCTTCTCTTCCTCCTCTTCCTCCTCCTCCTCCTCCTCCTCCTCCTTCTTTCTTTTCCCCCCCGTTTTTATTTTTTTTCTTTTCTTTCTTTTTTTTAAATTTGGTTATGATTTGGAGGGAGGTTGCAAGGACAGAGAGCAGATGAGAGGATATGGGGAGAAAAGTGGGATCAGGACTCATGATGTGAAATCCATGAAAAATTAATAAAAGGGAAAAGAAGCAATAGCTGCATTTAGAATAGAAAAATAAGATAGGGGAGAACAAAAATTTCACCTCTAAGTACACTAGTTGGAGGTGACCATTGCTGGCCCTAATCATATGCGTATATATTACACATGCTTTCAAATTAACCTCCAGAAAGGATTATAAATGTTTATGTAACAAAACAAGACAGAGGAATGCCTCACTGAGAAAAGGTACCAAGTCACATGGCTAACATAGACAAGAATTATGGGTTAATGTAAGATATAAGAGTTAATAAGAAGCCTGAGCTAATAGGCCAACCAGTTTATAATTAATGTAGACCTCTGTGTTTCTTTGGAACTGAACAACTGTGGGACTGGGCAAGACAGAAACCTCGGTCAACACATATTTATTTATTTAGGTGTTTTGTTTGTTTTTTGAGGCAAGTTCTTGATATGTAGTTTGGCTATCCTGACATTTCTTTCCTTTCCTTTTGTGGTGTTAGGGGATATAAACAGGTTTTTGTTTTGTTTTTTAATTTTATCATCATTGCTATTTTGCCTGCATGTATATTTGTGTGAGGGTATCAGAAACCCTGGAACTGCAGGTACAGACGGATGTGAGTTGCCATGTGGGTGCTGGGAACTGAATCTGGGACCTCTAGAAGAACAACCAATGCTCTTAACTGCTGAGCCATCTCTCCAGCTTTAAACAAAGGGTTTTGTTCACGCTGGGTTAGTGTTGCATTGAGCCTCAAAGCCTCAAGGTGTGGCTTGGGTTAGCTTTTAACTCTCATTCTTCCTACCTCAGTTCACTAATGATGAGATTATAGGCATGTGCAATAAGGTAGTATTGTTTTGTTTTTTAAAAATTTATGTAAAATTTACATATTGAAAATCACATCATTTTTTTTGTCTTTTATCTTTTTTCTATTTTCTTTTTTCCCCCACCGAGACAGGGGTTCTCTGTAGTTTTGAGGCCTGTCCTGTAACTCGCTCTGTAGACCAGGCTGATCTCAAACTCACACAGATCCGCCTGTCTCTGCTTCCCTGGGATTAAACGCTGGGATTAAAGGCGTGCGCCACCACCGCCCAGCCCAAGTCATCATTTTATATGCACAATTCAAGAGCTTTCAGTCTACGCATAATGCTGTGCACAATCATCACCACCTAGAGCATTTCAATTTCCTTAAGAGAGGTTCCATAGCTGTTAATCATTCCCCATGCTCCCTTTTGCCAGTTTCTGACACCATGACTTTACTGTCTCTCTGTAAGGATTTGCCTTTTCTGCATATTTCATATAAGTGGGATCGTGTAGTATGTGGTCTTAATAACTTGTTCTCAGTATTCATTGCAAAGTTTGTACATGCTCTAGCGTGTATCAGTACTTTCTTGTTTAGAGCTGATGGCTTTGAGAACGGGAGGCAGCTGTGCTACCACTGAGCTACACCCCAAGACCCTTCATTCCTTTGTATGGTTGAGTTTCTTGCATAGGTGAGTTATCATATCTGCTAACCAGTTGATGAACATTTGGATTGGCCTGTTATCAATAATGTGAGTGTAAACACATAAGTACAAGTTTTTATGTAAACATGTACTTAGTTTTTTTTTTATATATTTATTGAGCTCTACATTTTTCTCAGACCTCTTGTCTGATGTGGGGTTAGTGAAGATCTTTTCCCATTCTGTAGGCTGTCGTTTTGTCTTGTTGACCGTGTTTTTTGCTTCACAGAAGCTTTTCAGTTTCAGGAGGTCCCATTTATTAATTGTTTCTCTCAGTGTCTGTGCTGCTGGGGTTATATTTAGGAAGTGGTTCCCTGTGCTAATGCATTCAAGTGTACTTCCCACTTTCTCTTCTATAAGGTTCAGTGTGGTTGGCTTTATGTTGAGTTCTTTGATCCATTTGGACTTGAGTTTTGTGCATGGTGATAGATATGGGTCTATTTTCATTCTGCTACATGTTGATATCCAGTTATGCCAGCACCACTTGTTAAATATTCTTTCTTTTTTCCATTTGATATATATTTTTTTGCTTCCTTGTCAAAAATCAGGTGTTTGAAGATGTGTGGATAATATCCGGGTCTTCTATTTAGTTCCATTGGTCCTCCTTTCTGTTCTTATGCCAGTACCCAGCTGTTTTCAGTACTGTAGCTCTGTGTAGAGTTTGAAGTCAGGGATTGTGATGCCTTTTATTGTACAAGATTGTTTTTGCTATCATTGGTTTTTTGCTTTTCCATATGAAGTTAAGCGCCATTCTTTCAAGGTCTTTGAAGAATTTTGCTGGGCATTGCATTGAATCTGTTTGGTTTTTTGTTTTTTTGAGATAGGGCTTCTCTGTGTAGCTTTGGAGCCTGTCCTGACACTCACTCTGTAGACCAGGCTGGCCTCAGATATACAGAAATCTGTCCGCCCCTGTCTCCCAAGTGCTGAGATTAAAAGCGTGCACCACCAAGGTCTGGTGTAAACGTGTTTTAATTTTTTTGGTACACATTTAGGAATTGAATTGCTAGGTCATATGGTAATCCTATGATTAAGTTCTTGAGAAATATGTGGGTACTGTGCTCACGGTCGCTGGGAACTGAACTCATGTCCTCTGGGAGATCAGCTAGTGCTCTTAACCGCAAAGCCATTTCCCCAGTCCTTAGTTTAGTTCTAACTAATTCTGGTCTTTTTGAGACAAGGTCTCTCTATTATATGGCTCGAATTCACAGAGATCTACCTTCCTCTGCCTCCAAGTACTGGGATTAAAGGTGTGTGCCACCCTGCCTGGTTTCTGTTTTTATTTTTTAGTGTGTGTGTGTGTGTGTGTGTGCTTGTGAGAAAGAGACACTTGGGTAAGCATTTGGCCTGCATTCTTTTAAAAATTGAATTTTACAACTGTAGTAGGTCTCATTATTCTGCTCATCATATAGGATTCTGACATTCAAAGATATTAAGCTACTTGTTCAAAAGCTCACAGCTGGTTGACAGATCCAGCATCAATGTAATATAGTCTGGCTTCAGAACCTGAGATGTTGTTATCCTTATTGTTTTAGGACACATGACAGAGCACACAGTTTTTTATTCTTTTGAAGGCACAGTGAAGGGAGAAGTAGAGGAGCCGTGGAACGTGTTTAGAGAACTGGAGGTGGAGAGTGGAGTATGAGAAGGAGGGGCCTTTGAAATGAATCTCAACCAGCAAATTCAAGAAGAGGAGCTAGCGTGAATGCCAACTAAGTGAAAGGGCCATTGGAAAGTTGGCAAGTCAGTTTCACCTCCCGTGCCCAGTTCATTCCGTTGGTAGCAGCAGCCTGTGGCTCAACACTGAGACACTGTATCCCTGCTCAGTGGGAAAAGGTGGGATGATTCATTAGCAGTGTCTGCCACAGGTGAGGGAAGGGAGATGTGTCAAGGTTGTGACGTGAACTTTCATCACTGACCGATGACAAAGAGCTGAGAAACTATGGGTCATGCTTTAGAAGAGAGTGACCATCCCGTGACCCTGAGTCCTACAGTATGTGCAGGAAGTGGAGGCTGAGGTAAGAGATGAGCAACGAGGCTGCATTGGTGTGCATTAAATAACAGGCTGAAGACGTCACCCTCAGTTCACAGACAGCGAATTGAAGCTCTCTGAACAGGGGACTAGAAGCACAGACACTCTGATGCAGAACTGGTGGGGCATGCAAGATGAACTGATATGGAGAGAGACTAAACACAAGGGAAAATGCTATTTAGGGCAATATCGAACCAAGTCAGCAGTTGGAGATAAAGTCCCATGACAGCAGGGAACTACCTTTTCCTCCATGAATTTGATAGAGGTTAAATGTAAATATGAGGAAATGAATCCTGAATATTCTACTAGTGATACATTGGTTCAACTACTCCCAAGGGTAACTTATGAACATGTATACAAAGCCTTTAGAAGGATCTATTCTTGTCAGCAGTGGTGGTGCATGCCTGTAATTCCATCATTTAGGAGGCTGAAGTAGACTACAGACACAAATTCAAGGCCAGAATGGTTCTATGTGGTGAGTTCAAGACCAACCAATGTTACAGAACCTGTCTCAACAGCAACAAAAACCAACCAACCAAACAAACAAACAAAACTGTTCCCGTTAATGTATAGAAATTTGTGCCACAGGGTTGTCTTCGAGATTGCACAGACAGCACTCTAATGATGTTACTTGTATCACTATTAAAGACAGACATAAGCTTTGGCCTGCAGCAAGCTACTGAGGAGACTGAGGCAGGAGTATAGATGGATATTGCATGTTTGTTTCCTGGCCACCCAGTTCCGAATAATCACACAGAAACTATATTAATTACAACACTGTTTGGCCTATTAGCTCAGGCTTCCTATTAATTAACTCTTACATCTTAAGTTAACCCATTTCTATTCATCTGAATATCACCATGAGGCTTTGGCTTACTGGTAAGGTTCTGAAATCTTTCTCCTTTGGCAGCTACTTGGCATCTGCCTGACTCTGCCTTCTTTCCTCCTCTGTCTCTACTTGGATTTCCTGCCTTGCTATATTCTGCCCCGCCATAGGCCAACACAGTTTCTTTATTAACCAATGGTAATAAAACATATTCACAGGATACAGAGGGGAATCCCACACCACAGGAGAGTTGCTTAACCCCCAAATCCCACACCAACCCAAGCGACAGTTAGAAAAAACCATGTAACCTAGGTATTATCTGTGTATCTGTGCTTCCTACCAGAGAAACTGAGTCAGGACTCAGGTCACCTATACTTAACTTACAGAACTCTGCATTAAAACCATTTAGCCATCAATGTTGGGTTTATTAAAAAATTTATGAGGGATGGAAGAAAATCTTTCTCCCAAATATTGAAGCTAAAGATGCTGCGTAGCTGTAGAGTGAAAGCTTGGCATATGGGTTAGATCTCAGTACTAAGGAGTAAGTAAAAAAATGAACAAGTAAACGTGAAAAACAGCTAACATGCAACTTGATGTTTTCTCTCTGTGCATTGTCCTGTGATAGAATCCATGTTCTTGTTACTCTGTCCCACACAGCACGGGCTTCTGGTCCCTTTTTCCTTGTTAATCTTTTTTTTTTCTTTTTTAAAGATTTATTTATTTACTATGTATACAGTGTTCTGTCCACACCAGAAGAGGGCACCAGATCTCATTACAGATGGTTGTGAGCCACCATGTGGTTGCTGGGAATTGAACTCAGGACCTCTGGAAGAGCAGCCAGAGCTCTTAACCACTGAGCCATCTCTCCCAACCCCTTGTTATCTCTTTTAATTTAAGGATTTTATTTTTTTTTTACAGTTGATTTTGGATATAGAGTCCAGCCTTAGCAGGATTCTTTAAATAGTTGGTTTGTCTTGAGAAAATTGTTATTAATAAATTTTTGTACAATATATAAAAATGATTCAAAAATGACATAAAGGCTGTATGCAAGGGCACACACCCATAATAGCACTCAGGAATTTGAGGCAGAAGGCTTAAAAGTTCAAACTAACGTAAACCATGTAATAAAACTCTGCCTCAATAGAAGTGAAACACCCTCTTCCGGTCTCATCATGCTCATGCCGTGTGCATGCATACGTGCACACGCACATGCGCACACAACACACAGACATACGTTCAAGTAAAACACTAACACGCATAAAAGAAAGAATATTTTTTAAAAAAATTAAGAAGGATAGTTGGAGAAATGGCTTGGTGGTTAAAAGCACTTGTTGCTTTTACAGAGGACCTGGCTTCAGTTCCTAGCACCCACATGGAGGTTCACAATCATCTGTAATTCTGGTTCTAAAGGACTTGATACCATCTTCTGACCTCCACAGGCACCAAGCACACATGTGGTGTGTGTGTGAGTGTGTGTACACATGTGTAGGCAAAACAGTTACATGCATATTCACACACAAATAATTTTGAATAGATCTAATTAAAATTTTTTTTAAGATTTATTTATTCATTATGTATACAACATTCCTTCCATGTATGCTTGTATGCCAGAAGAGGACACTAGATCTCTTATAGATAGCTGTGAGCCACCATGTGGTTGCTGGGAATTGAACTCAGGACCTCTGGAAGAGCAGTCAGTGCTCTTAACCTCTGAGCCATCTCTCCAGCCCCTAATTAAAATTTTTAAAGATTTTTTGATTTGATTTGATTTATTCATGTAGGTGTCTGTGTGAACATATGTACACATGTGTGTGCAGTTGTGCACACCTATGTGCACATGGGGAGGCAAGAAGAAGTGTCAGTATCTTCCTCTATCATTTTCTTCCTATTTCTTTAACAGGGTCTTTCCCTGAGCCTGGAGTTTAAGTTTTCTCAGCATCTCTGGGAGCTGGAGAACTCCGTCAACCTTGTCTCCATCCTTATTCAAGCTGTGGCTCCAAGCATGCACAGGAAGTTTCCTTACCTGCGTGCCAGGATCTGAGCTCCAGTGTTATAGCTGCACAGGAAGCTTCCTTACCTGCATCAGGACCTGAGCTCCAGTGACATAGCTGCAGAGCAAGTGCTCTTGACGGCTCAGCTGTCCATCTAGATCCCTCGGTTCCAGATTTTGATGAAGTGAAAAGATGCTAATCGCTTCCGTATCATTTGAGAATGCAGGCCTTGCTAAATTTACATGATTCAAGGTATTTCTGTTAAAAGCACTTATTAGAAAAGCAGAAATCCTGGATAGATGGTTCAGCAGCTAAGAACACTTACTACTCTTGCAGAGGAGAGTTCCCAGCACTCAAGTTGGGTGACTCACAATGATCTGGAACTCTACTCAGGAGGACTTGATGCTTCTAGGAACACTGCACTCCTTGCACAAACCCACTCAAAGACACACACACACACACACATATATATATACACACACACAATTAATTAATAAAGACAAATCTCTAAAGGAAGAGAAAGCAATCTAGTCATGAATGGTCATGAAACTAGTTTAAGTTGGCGGAATTAAACTTCCAGAGGACACCTAATACTGATGTGCTTTATTCCTTCTCATGTTGCGAGTTTTTAATTAGGGGACTCAGTGAGTAATGACAGTTGTTGCTCTACCTGACGACATGAGTTCAATTCCTAGGACATACATCGTGCAAGGAGAAAACAGACTCCCACAAGTTATGTTCTGACCACACATGCACCATGGCAAGGTGGCACTTGCATACACACACACACACACACACACACACACACACACCACACACACACACACTAAATGAAATGTAAAAATTTTAATTAAGATATCTTTTACATGCTGCAAAATTTACCTTTTTTATTTATAACTCAGGGATCTTAGCATTTTTATAAGGTTTTGAAACTATTAAGCTGTTGTGGAATATTAGTTTAAGATGTGTTAGATTCATTTATGCTGTGGAATATTAGTTTAAGATGTGTTAGATTTGTTTATGCTGTGGAATATTAGTTTAAGATGTGTTAGATTCGTTTATGCTGTGGAATATTTGTTTAATGATGCAAAGTTGTGTTGCAGTCTTTTATGTTGCATTTGTTTAACTCTGTAAAACTGTGTTACTTTGCCTGTCTAAAGTACCTGATTGGTCTAATAAAGAGCTGAATGCCAATAGCTAGGCAGGAGAGGGATGTGGAGTGGCGGCCAGGCAGAGAAAAGAACTAGGAGGGGACATCTAGGCTCAAAGGAAGAAGAGGAGAGGGAGGATGAAGGAAGGAGAAGAAGAAGAAGAGTCCAGGGGCCAGCCACACAGCCACACAGCCACACAGCCAGCCACAGAGTAAGAAGGAAAGAAAGAGATATAGAATATAGAAAGGTAAAAACCCAGAGACAAAAAGTAGATGGGATAATTTAAGTTAAAAAATCTGGCTAGAAATAAGCCCAACTAAGGCCGGGCATTCATAAGTAAGAAAGAATAAGTCTCCATGTATTTATTTGGGAGCTGGCTGGCAGGCCCTCAAAAAAGTAAAAATAAAACAAAACCCAAACCAACTGCATTAAACTATCAATTCCTGGGTATTTTTAGCATTCTCAAGTGAAACCCCGTCCTTCACAGTCATCCACTTCTCTCCTATCTACTTTCTGTCTCTAGGATTTAGTCTTTCTGGATTTGCTGTATATCTGGGATCATACAAACCTAACTTTGTATAGAACTGCCCAACTATTTTCCAAAGGGACTTAACTATTGTATATTCCCACCAGCAATTTCTCCCTACCCTGTCTACACTGTTATTGCCTGTCTTAATTTGCAGTTGCTGTTACTGACTCAAAAATGGCTTTCTTTCTTCTCTGGTCTCCAAAACTCGATCTCACTTGCTGGCCATAATCTGTTCCTTCCCCTCCCACTTTCCCCTTCCTTTCTTTTTTCTTCCTTTTCTGGGAATTGAACCTAGGAACTTTCACATACTAGGCAAACACCCTTACTGAATCTATCCCAGCCCTCTTTTTATTTTGAGATATAGTCCTGCTGGGCGGTGGTGGCGCACGCCTTTAATCCCAGCACTTGGGAGGCAGAGGCAGGCGGGTCTCTGTGAGTTTGAGACCAGCCTGGTCTACAAGAGTTAGTTCCAGGACAGGCTCCAAAACCACAGAGAAACCTTATCTCAAAAAACCAAAAAAAAAAAAAAAAAAAAAAAAAAAGAGAGAGAGATAGTCCCGGAAGTTCCCCGGGCTAGCCTTGAAATCACTTTGTAGCCTGAGCAGGCCTTGAACTTGTAGTCCTCTGCCTCTTGTCTTAGGTATGAGTCACTGGTATTACAAGCTGTGCCACCAGGCAAGCTGCTCTTCACTTTCCATTGTTTATCTCAGCTCATCTGTGGGTGACTGAAACTAGCAACCTACACAGTGTTTTACAATTCAGGACCTTGCTAACTAGCCTGAAATGTTGGAGGCACTGGAAACAAGAATAATTGTCTAGTCTAGTGATAGAGGCCTCCAACATCTATCTCTGTCTGTCTCACTCCTGCGGTAGCTTTCTTTCTGTGCTCAAATAAACACTGTGACCCAGAGCCACTTTTGAAGGAAAGGGTTTATGTCATTGTATAGTGTATGGTCCATCAGGATGAGAATTCAGGGCAGACACTCAAGCAAGGCAGGAACCTGAAGGCAGGAGCTGAAGCACAGGCCATGAAGGAGCTGTTCTCCATGGCTCACTCAACATTCCTTTTAATACAGTCCAGAGGGGCACTACCAACAATGGGTTGGGCCCTCTCGTATCATCATTTACCTAAAGGCCAACATGGAGGCAATTTCTCAATCATACAAGATGACTCTCGCTTGTGTCAAGTTGACAGCAAAACAAAACAAACAGACAAAACCCCAAACTAACCAGCACAGCTTCCTTTTGTATTTATTTTTAATCTTTTTAAAAAAGATACATTTTTTAGCAATTACATTTATTTAGTTTACGTGTGTGCACGTGTGCCATGGTGTGTGTATGCCTCAGTGTGCATATGGAGGTTAGAAGAAAACTGGCGGGTACTGGTTTTCTCCTCCCACCATGTGGGTCTATGGGTGGCAGGGACTGAACTCAGGTTGTCAAGCTTGGCTGAGGAAATCTCCACAGGCTGAGCCTTCTTGCCAGCTCTACATTTATCTTCATAGTGGCCCCAAAGATAATTGAACTCAGAGCTGCCGATTAAAGTCTTTTGGCATAGCTTGATGGAGAAATATTGAATTTGCCAAGACATAAATTTAACCAGAGCTAGATCTAATGTAAACTCTACGAGGAAAATTAGAAAACTTTATTGAAAGGAATAAAAGAACACATACAGAAAGAAAAATATAACATGTCCAAGCATAGAAAAGTTGAATTTTTCCTAATATACTCCAATTCAATATAATATAACAAATATCCCAATAGGACCATTTGTGAAAAGTTGACATTAGCAATTCTAAAATTGATCTGGAGAAACAGAAGATCAAAAATAACCAAGGCTCCGTTAGAGGAGACTATGGTGGAAGGAGAATTGTCTGATCAGCTAATACCATGACTTCCAGAGCTACAGGGAGTAAGACAGTGTGATATCAGACTGACGTCATCGCTGGAACTGAACACAGGGCTGGCGACAGACACACGGAGCATTCGTGATTTTAAGCCATATTTGAATAGATGTGGCAGAGCCATCACAAGGACTAGAGGGCTGTTTCAGATGTCATACCAGGACAATGTAAGAGTATAGGATAGAGAAAGGGGGAACTAAAGAAAGTCCTATTTTTAAAACATTGTGCGCGCGCGTGCACGTGTGTGTGTGTGTGTGTGTGTGTGTGTGTGTGTGACGGGGGGATAGAGAGAGAGAGAGAGAGAGAGAGAGAGAGAGAGAGAGAGAGAGAGAGAGAGAGAGATCAGTGAGACCAGAGTGAGCACAGGTCCCCCTCCACCCCCCACCCCCAGGCCAGCAGAGGCTATTGAGAGAACTGAAACTGGAATTCAAGCTCTGTGAGCTGCCCACTGTGGGTGCTGGGAACTAAACCCAGGTCCTCTGCAAGAGCAGCATTTTTAACTGCTAAGCTATCTGTTCAGGTCTAAAGAAAGACTTCACCTCATGGTCTCATGCATAGGTCGACTGGCTTTTTCGAAGATACTGAAATCTCAGGAAAAAAGAAAAAGAAAATTGAAGGAAGTGACTTATTTTCTTTTACAATTATGCATAAGGAATTAACTACCTCTCAGGGAACTGGAACCAAAAACATTAATACACCAATGGGAAATGAGTTTCCTTTTCATTCCTTTTAGGCAGCTTGGTGAAAAAGTACTAGATTGATAATGTGAAACCTGGGGCTGGAGAGGTGGCTCAGTGGCTAAGAGCCCTTGCAGCTTTTGTGGAGGACTTGGTTTAGTTCCCAGCCACAGAGTGGCTCATAGCCACCGTCAGTTCCATAGGACTTTTTATTATTTTTTTCTTGTCTTTGTGGGCATTGCACACTCATAGTGCAATACATATATGCAGGCAAAATTCTCATTTACATAAGAGAAAAAAAAAAAAAAAGAATCCAAACCCTAAACTTTGGGTGGGCGCAGGAGGAGAAGGAGCGAATAAGAGCGCCTGCTGCACAAGGGGAGGATCAGCCTCTGAGTCCCTAGCATCCGTGTAAAATGCTGGATAAGGCTGCGTATGCCTGTAACGTCAGGGCCGTGGGAGGCAGAGACAGGACTGCCGGGTTTTCTGGCTGCCAGCCTAGCTCCAGGTTCACGAGAGACCCTTTCTTCAGAGAATGGTGGAGAACGGTGAGCAGTCACTTAGTGTTCTCCTCTGGTCTCTTCCCACCTGTGTACTCAGAAGCAAACACGTGCAAATAGCACACACACACACACACACACACACACACACACACACACACACCACAGCAAAAAGGAAACAATTAGGAAAAAAGAGAGACCCAGCCTTCTAGTTTGACTGCGCCCTGAATTATTTGTGTGACCTTGAGTCAATAGCTGAGCCTCACTGAACCTGAGTTTCCTGACAAGACGCTTGCAAAGGCTCAGCTTTACATTGAGTCATCTCTTGTGCTAAAAAACCTCTCAGCCAAAAAAAAAAAAAAAAAAAAAAAGGTAGGCATATGCATTCATCATTTTAATAAAGATATATTCTATTAATTTGGAAAAGCTGAAGAGAGTATTAATTTTCCTCCCACGGCCTTAATGAAGAAATAAGAAACTAATCTCCCATTACTATTCAAGGAGCAACCCACTCCTTCACGGCGCGAGAAATTAATGTAACAGAGCCAAGCAGCCGCACCGTCTGCATGTCTCTTCCTCTCTCCCATCTATGGCTCTGAGCTTTTCTGCTGCATAAAAAAAGTTTGAAAAGTTAACTGAGAAGTAATGTAATTTTAAAATCCAAGCATCCTGCATAGTAACTTACTTGGGACAAAATATCTGTAGCTTTCAGAACGTTGTCTTAGTAAGATGCACTGGTTTTCTGACTGAAGTGCATCAACTGTTATGTCTTTGGTCTTTAGCAAAGTTGGTGTGATTCTCACTATTTAGAAGGTTTAAATTTAGGAAGAATGGGGAGGCGGCTTAGTAGTAAAGTTCTTGCCATGAAAACACGAGGACCTGAGTTTAGATCCCTGGCACAAACATAAAAAGCCAGGCCTGTAGTCCCGGCACTGGAAAGACCGAAACAGGTACCTTCTCCAGATTCTGTGGCCAGTCAACCTAGTGAAATTGTCAAACTTCAGGTTCAGTGAGAGATTCTTCCTCAAAAAATAAGGGGGAAAAGATTGAGGAAGTGTTGAACTCTGGCTTCTACACTGGCGCACACACATGAGCATGTACAACCCAGCCACGTCCCAACACCAAAGGATTGGGATGAGATCGTAGCTCAGTTGGTAGAGAGCTTGCCTCGCATGAGTGAAGCCCTGGGCTTAATCTCCAACACCACATAAACCAGGTGTAGTTAGTTGTTCTACCTGTATTCCTAGCATTTGGGAGGTGCTTCCAGAGCCTCCGCCACAACAGGTCTCTCAGTTGGTCTCCATCTGCCTCATGTATACAGAGCAAGGTGTAAGCTCTTCGTTACTTCTCCAACATCATGCCTGCCGCCATGCTGCCCACCTTGACTGCCATGGGTTTACCCACTGAAACTGTGATCCCCAAATAAACTCTTTCTTCTATAAGTTGCCTTGGTCATGGCATCTCTTCACAGCAACAGAACAGTGAGTAACTAAAACAGAGTGAGGGGGAAAAAGAGCCACAGTCATGGGTATGGCTCTGATGACAAAGCCCAGCTGGAACCCTACTGGTAAACCACGAGCCTCATGGAAAAATTATAAAATAATATAAATGGGTTAATTTAAGGTGTAAGAACAAGCTAGAAATATGCTTAAGCTATTGGCCAAACAGTATTAAAATTAATGTAGTTTCTGTGTGATTATTTTTGGGTCTGGGTGGCCGGGAACAAACTAACAGCCTCCGCCAACACTCCCGCCTCACTATAAGAAGAAAAGAAAAAGTAGCAGCATTAACTTGTCCACAAAAACCTGGAATATTCAGAGGAATGCACTTTCTAAAATAAATTCTCTACAAACACATGGGAAACATTTAGTACATTTCTGATTTTTTTCTCAGTAAGACCCAGGAATAAACTGAATTTATGAGAACAGAATAAACATTCATAAAAACAAAATAATTTGAGAACAGAAGAGGCTGGTTTTTAAGATAGTTGTCAAAATTAAAATTGCAAGTTAGAAATATGGCTCAGTGTCTAAGTATTTATTGTGTGACCACGAGGACCTTTCAGATCCCAGCATTGGTAAGATAAAAAGCCAGGTGTAGTCACACAAGTTTCTATAATTCCAGCACTGTAGGATTGAAGACAGGGGGATCTCTGGGACTCACTAAGCACTAGCTTACCTCCAGGTTCAATGAGAGACCCTGACTCAAGGGAATAAAGTGGGGAGTGGCACAGTAGGCCACCCAGTGCCCTCTTCTGGCCTCTGCTCAGGTGCAAACATGACACATCGGCATTTGAATACTTTACAACACAAACACTCCAATTGCAGACACACACAAATTAAAATTGCCTTGAGGGGCTGGAGAGATGGCTCAGAGGTTAAGAGCACCGACTGCTCTTCCAGAGGTACTGAGTTCAATTCCCAGCAACCACATGGTGGCTCACAACCATCTGTAATGAGATCTGGTGCGCCTCTTCTGGCCTGTAGGCATACATGGAAGCTGAACACTGTGTACATAATAAATAAATCTTTAAAAAAAATAATAAAATAAAATTGCCTTGAAAGCAGTATGCAAGCTGGAAATGGAATTAATCAGGAGGTGAATTCATAAATCAAAACAATGAAATCCAAGAGAAAAGAAAGAAAAGTGTGAGTACAAGGGATGCATACGTAGTCAGGTGGTGGTGACACATTCCTTTAGTACCAGCACTCAGGAGGCAGAGGCAGACAGGTCTCCGTGAGTTGGAGGCCAGCCTGGGCTACACAGTGAGTTACAGGTTGGCTCCATTTATTTATTTATTTATTTAGGTTTTTTTTTTTTTTGTTTGTTTGTTTGTTTTTTGAGACAGGATTTGTCTGTGTAGCTCTAGCTGTCCTGGAACTCAGTAGACCAGGTTGGCCTTGAACTCAGAGATCTGCCCACCTCGGGTCTCCCAAGCGCTGGAATTAAAGGTGTGTGCCATCATGGCCCAGCTACATTTACTTTTAAGGCAGGATCTCATGAAGCACAGGCTGGCCTCAAACTCTCTTAGTAGCTGGGGTTTCTGAGAAGGAAAAGTATATTATCTCATAAAGGGGACAATTATTTATCCTGTTCTTTAGTATGGCTTAAGATGAATCAGCCTTCCTAAAAGGTGGTCTCTTGGACAGGTGATTGACAGGCCCAACTGGATGAACTCTTCAGGGAGTAGAAAACAGTGTGAAATGTTCTAATCTTTAGGGCAGATCAGAATGTCATGCCTCCACCTAAGGCCAGAGTAGATTCCATTGTGTTGACTAAGACGAAGTAACTTTCCTTCTATGAGCCTCAGCAGAGCCCTGATAACCTCAATGCCCTATAAGGCTGCTGTAATATTTTCCCCTCAGGAATGGAGACCCTAAAATCGTTTGAAAGACAGGTTGAAAATAGGGAATAGATGTAATGCATTTCCATCATGAAAATCCAGTGGTATAATTGCAGTGCTGTTTACCAGATGAGATTAGCGTCTGGACTGGCGAGTCAATCCCACCCCCATGTACAGTCTCCAGGTAGGAAGACTCATCTAGGAGGAGGAAAGAAATTCCCCAACAGAGGACGAGAATATTTCCTGCTTTTGGCCAAAGATTGCTCTAGTTATGTATTTGTTTGTTTATTTATTAATTATGCATATAGTTTGTCTGCATGCCAGAAGAGGTTATCATATCTCATTATAGATGGTTTGAGCCACCATGTGGTTGCTGGGAATTGAATTCAGGATATCTGGAAGAACAGCCAATATTCTTAACCTCTGAGCCATCTCTCCAGCCCCCAAACTGCTCTTAAACTGCCTACCCATTTTCTATCTCCTGACCTCATCGTTTTCTCATTCTCAAATTTCAGAATGTCTTCAGATGTTAGCCTAAAACTCCATTTGTAGCTCTGGGTGACCCTTACTCCTGATCGTCCTGCTTCCACCTCCTAAGTGTTAGGATTGTAGGCGGGCACCATCATGCCTGTTTTTACAAAGTGCTGGACTTGAACTCAGGACTTGTTCATACTAGACAAGAACTCTGCCATCTGAGCTGCATCTTCAACCTGAGAAAATTTTCTTTTAAAATACTTCATTTTTATTTTACATTATGTGTGTGTCTGTGGTTATGTGCATGTGAGTGCAGCTTCCTGCAGATACCAGAAAAGGGCATCAGATCCCCTGTAGCTGTAGTTACAAGGGGATACATGTAACTTTAATTACGTAAAGATGTATTACATTTGTTTATGCTGTGGAATATTACTTTAACTATGTAAAGATGTGCTGCATTTGTTTAACGATGCAAGGATGTGTGTTTAATTATATAAAGATGTGTTGTATTTGTTTCACCTTGCCTGCCTAAGGCATCTGATTGGCCTGGTAAAAAGCTGAAAGGCCAATAGCTAGGCAGAAGAGGGATAGGTGAGGCTGGACGATAGAGAAAATAAATAGGATAAGAAATCTAGGCTAGGGAGGAGAGGGAAGTGAGAAGGAGGGAGAAAGAGAGAGGGATGCTCAGGGCCAGCCAGGCAGCTGCCATACAGAGATACATGGACATACAGAATGAAAAAAAAAGTACAAAGCCCTAAGGCAAAAACATAGATGAAGAGAAACAGGCTAATTTAAGTTATAAGAGCTAGTGGGGCAAGCATAAGACATGGCCGAGCATTCGTAACTAACAATAAGTCTCTGTGTAATGATTTGGGAACTGGTTGGTGCTCAAAGAAAAAGCCTGCTACAGTTACAGGCAATTGTGCGCTGACCAATGGGGGGGGGTGTTGGGAACCAAACTAGGGTTCTGTGTAAGAGTGGGATGTGCTCTTAATGACGGAGTCATCTCTTCAGCTCCACAGAGACTTTCCTTTGCCTACCATTTTTATCAACAGGGGTTAGTACTAGAGCTGAATGGTGGCTTTTTAGAATTTTGCCTTGTCTGGGTCCATGGTAGACTTGCCAAATGAGAATTCCCAACCTGCCACCTTTCTTCATCGAGGCTCTGGTTGTCCTATCCATGATCTCCAGAAAACTCACTCATTGTATGGGCTGTTCTGTGATTTGGACTTTGGGAAGCTAACTATTTTGGGAAAGTTTACTTAGAAGACTCGAGGTTTTCTTTTACATAATGCTGTTTCTTCTCTATGCTAACAAACTAATAAGAACCAAAATGTTATTTTAAGAGGTCTTGAATTGATAGAAATAACAATTAGAAATGGAAATGAGCTAACATTTTCAAAGTTTTTCTGACCTGCTCACAGTGTAAATAATATACATAATAGGAAATTTCTATATGGCAAGATGATTTAAACAACATTTATTACGGTAGGTCAGCTGATTTACTATTTCATACTAAGGAAATGAGTCTTTGGCCCTGAGAAGGCACAAATGAATTTGGAATTAATTGTAGCTTACTTGACTTTGGGAACAGTGTTTGAATTCTCTGGACTACGACTTTATTTATTTATTTAAAGCTGTGGCACAGGAGTTTGAACTGAGATTTTTGTTTCCTTCTGACTCTAAAATCTTCGATGATTACAGTTGAGTGCAGATCTTGAGCCTGACACTGGTCAGGTTCATGATGGGTGACTGTGTGTGCCACACAGTGCATGAGGTGGTTGGAGGCCAACTCTGTGGAGTTGGTTCTCTCTTTTCACCTTTCTGTGTCTTCTGAGGATTGAATCTAGGTGTCCTGGCTTGTAATAGCAAGTGCCTTTACCCCCTGAGCCAAGCTCTTGCTGGTCCCCATTGGATGTTTTAAGCAACATTTCGTTCAGCTAGAATTTGAATTTGCATAATTCCAGTGTAAAGACTTTTCTTGGTAGGCTACCTCACCTTGGCTTTGTGTTTACGTGTCTTGCTTAAGTTGGACCCACACATTGGATATGGTTCTTTACACTTGACTTGACCTTCTGAACTCTGTGAACAAAGGAGTCCAGCAAATATCCTAGGTACTTTATGAGTACGAGTTTTAAGAGCTCTTTCATCCTTTTCCCTCTCATGTGGGATTCCTATTACTGTTGCAGAGATTTACTGGGATTGAAAGAAGACAGTCTGTGTCCTTGAAAAGTTGGAGGGCAATGCTCAGGCATAAAAATGGGACCACATGCTTATGAACATCATATAGAAGTTCCAAAATGTTTGAAGACAAATTAGAGTTGAGGTTAAGCGACTGGACAGAATTGGAAGGGCAGGTGAATTAATTATCTGGGTAGCTGCCTCAGTGTTCACTGTAAGGTTGAGACTCAGACCGAGGAAGGAAATCACCTTTCTTTTGCATAAAAGGCTCTGTGTGAGACTGGAGAGATGCTAAGAGCACTGACTGCTCTTCCTGAGGATCTGGGTTCAACTCCTAACACCCACATGGCAACTCACAACCACCTGTAACTCCATTCCCAAGAGATCTGACACCCTCCTCTGGCATTCCTGGGCACCAGATACACTTGTGGTGCATATACATGCATGTAGGCACGACGTCCATACATCCATATATAAAAAGGTCCTGTGCATTTGCATTACTGTGGCATTGATTCCAATGATAGAACATTACCACATCATTGATGTCAATGATAGAACTGCCTCTTTCCTGGGAATTTTGTTTTTTGATGCTTTGCCATTGTAGCCACTTCTCTGTTCCGCAGTTAAGAGTAATGGGGAAGCCTCCTAAATCAATCAGATGCTTTAACTTCATTATGTAACTAATATCCCTACTCCAAACATCAAAGGTATGCAGACAGGGCTTAAGTAAACCTGTGTTTTGAGGGTGCGGTCTATTGAGGTATGGCAGAGAGAAGAAGAAAGGGAATGTGGGAGGCTCAGCACAGCCTGTGTGCTTTCTGGGAAGTCCCCTAACTTATTGAACAGAATGATAATTCAGTATTTGAACACCAAGGCAAAAAGTAGGACCAACAGGTTGTTAATGCTGATGGAGTTGATTCCAACCCCCTTTCTGATACTTTCTATTATTATTATTATTATTATTTATGTATATGAATATTTTGTTTGAATGTATGTCTGTGGGCCATGTGTGTGCTGGGTAACCTTGGAGACCATAAGCGGTTGGATCCCCGTGAAAACTGGAGTTACAGATGGTTGAAAGCTGCCATGCGGGTGCTGGGAATAGAACTTGGGTCATCTGGAAGAGGAGTCAGTGCTCTTAACCACTGATCCATCTCTCCAGCCTCTCCGTGGTATTTTAGTCAGTTCTCGTTAGTAAAGAAAATTTCTGACTATGAAGAAAAAAGTAACTGGAAATGACAGCCTTTAGTCTGGCAAGACCACCAGTTTCAGTGAATTGTGTACACATATTAGAATTAAATAGAACCAGTCCTGATTAGTAGTCTAACTTTTAAATATAAAGATCTATGGCACTGTGCCTCATTATATACCTCATTATATAGGCTAATTAATTCATGCATATTGCTTCAGACATGGCAACATATGATAGTTACAATTTGGTGATCATTATTTTTAAAAATTATTTTATTATTTTAAAGTGTGTGTGGTCTGTTTATACTTGAATGCCAGTGCCAGTGGTGGTCAGAGGCTTTGAAAGTCCCTGAACTGGAGTTATAGGCAGTTGTGAGCTGCCTGATATATTCTGAGAACAGAACTCAGATCCTCTGAAAGAGCAATGTGTGCTCTTAGTTGCTAAGCCATCTCACCAGCCTTCTTGTCTCAGCTTCCAGTGCTGAGATTACTGGTGGGCGTCACCATGTTTATGATGGAGGTGGATCCCAACGAACCCCAGACAAGCAAGGTCAGTGCAGTTGCTAAGGTCCATACACGAATGAGTTTGAGTTAATGAGATGTGACAGGTTGTCTGCTGGGAGGTTCCTGGGAAAGACTTTCCCCACTTCTAAGTAGTCACCAGATAGTGAGGGCTTCTCTTCATCTTTGCATTATGGACCTGGATATATAGCCCAATCTTCAGACCCGAAAGCTCTTGTGCTAGCCAGAGATGGTGCCCACCTCAGAGGACAAAACAAAGTGGATCATTGAGAAGATTCAGCAACAACACCTAGAGCCAACTGTTGGCTTCCCCATGGTCTGAAACATCATATTTCCTAATTGATTAACTAAACTTAAATGGAATTTTTCTGTTATTTGTAGTAAAAAAGCATCCTGATAGTAATTAAAAATTTCATCCCAAAATGTTCACTTAAAAAAATTATTTCATTAAATGACAGCCCCACCCACCTATCTTTAGGACCCGTTATTTCACTTTCTTTATCAAAATCTATGAGGAAGACCTTCAACTTGGAGGAAATGACTAAGAGAGAGTCTGATCCTATCGCTGTTGAGATTTTCTGGTTAGCTGGGAGGATGATGATGTTATTAAAACACCAGCAAGGAAGTCAGAATGAGGCTTTAGCTCAGAGTGCAGAGTGCCAAGAAGGCACATTTTATAAAATTAATAAGTTACTCTTCTATATCTTTATTAATTTTTCATTAAATTTTATTTTTGTGTGTATGTAAGCACATATGAGCATATACGTGTGTGTGTGTGTGTGTGTGTGTGTGTGTGTACATGCAACATGCAGGAGTCAGTCCCTTCCTTTTACCATGTGGGGCCCTGGGGTAAAACTAATGTTGTCAGTCCTGGTGGCTGGCACTTTCACCTTTGGCCCTTCATTAAGTTTTGACTTAGAAGTTCAAGCAAGCAGAACACCAGAAAAGATGAATCATTCTGTTAGGGGAAAAGCCAAAGTCTGGGGAGGGATATAGATGAGTAAAGTAATATGAGGAACAGTTGTATCTTTGTCATTGTTCAACTGCTATAAAGAGACACTATGACCAAGGCAATTCTTCTATGAGAAAGCATTTAATTGGGGTTTGCTTATAATTTCAGAGGCTTGGTTCATTGTCATCATAGAAGAAAGCAAGATGGTAGCAGAGATGGTACTGGAGAAGCAGCTGAGGGTTATATCTTGATCAACAAGCAGAGAGAGACGAGAGAGAGAAAGAGAGAGAGAGAGAGAGAGAGAGAGAGAGAGAGAGAGAGAGAGAGAGAGAGAGAGAGGAGAGAAAAAGAGAGTGAGCCTGAGACCAGCATGAGCGGTTGAAACCTTAAAGCCCACCCCCAATGACATATAACAGGGCTACACTTACTCCAACGAGGCTTTATCTCTTAATCCTTCTAATCCTTTCAAATAGTTCCACTCCCTAGTGACTAAGCATTCAAATATATAAGCATATGGTGGCCATTCTTATCCAACCACTCCATTTTAATATTCTTAAAACTTAAAAGAGTTTCAAAAATTTTAGTCTCGCAGTGGTGGTGCATGCCTTTAATTGAGACTCAGATGCAGGAGGCAGAAGCAGGTGGATCTTTGTGAGTTTGAACCCTGCCTGGTCTACAGAGCTAGTTCCAGGACAGCCAGGGCAACACAAACCCTGTCTTGAAAAACTGGGAAAAAAAAGTAAAAAGAGAAAAAACTTTGTGTGTATGTTCATATGACTGCATGTGCACACAGTGCAGGTGTCTGAGGAGGCCAGAGGCATGTTGGAGTTTCAGGTGGTAGTGAGCCACCTGATTGGGGTGCTCTTACCTGCTGAAACATCTCTCCAGCACTACTTTTAATTTTTCCATGTGTTTATATATATATGTAAACATATATGTAAATAAATTCAATAAACCATAAATTCACAGTAGAATGTCTTCCATATATCGCACATAATTTAGATAATTTTTTTTCTAATAGATTCCTCTGTGGTGTCTTAAATTCTATAGGTGATTGCCATGCTCAACACAGCAGAGGTAAAAGTCAACAAATCCGGCGATTTTTAGAGAGATCTCAGCCCCAGTTGGTACTACCAATTCTTATGTGAAAGGTTTGAGTTGTAAGTAACTTTTGCTTCCGTTATTTATCTACAAATATGTGTCAAGCACCAGACTGAGGTTACAGATACAAAATGACTAAGATTCAGTCTCTGATTGCCAGGCTTGGTGGTATGTGCCTATAGTTGCAGCAGTTTGGGGGGCTGAGGTGCAATGGTTAATTGTGTCTGTTCTTCAGTCTTATCAACAACATAGCAAGGATTCCACCCAAAAATAAAAAAGGAAAAAAGAGAAAGACTTGAACTTTGTTTACAAGCATAGACACAAGTAACTATAATGAAGGGTGTTAATAATTGTGTAACTGTAACGAGCTTCAGTACAGGTTTTCACTGCTATGTGCAGGTAGGCGAAGAAACCTGTTCATTTACTTAGCATAGATATTATCTCTTGTTGTTCTCTTAGGGAGTCGTTGTGTTTATTTATAACACATTTTAGCTATGTAGGATGTGAAAACTGTGATCCGAGAAAGACTAGTTTGGGAGATATGTAAATATGATCACTCCCTTTATTACACCAAATAAAAACAACATTCTTTAACCCTTAGACAATTATGGTTAGAACTAGATTAAGGCAGTGTGAGGCTTTAATTTATACCAAGTGCAAAAATAATTCTGCATTATAACCAAGATTCCCTATGTATTTGTAAAGAAATGTATAGATTTTGTAGTCAGGAAAGCTCTTAATTGCATATATGTAAGACTACATTAAGTTGATTGGTTAGGTAAGACAGGACAAAAAACAAACAGGGAAGACAGAGAACTTCCTATCAGCTGAACATGGGCTCAGGTGGAGTTAAAAATCTTTTGTACTTATTACCTGGGCATAGTGGCATATAACTTTAGTCCCAACGCTCAGGAGAAAAAGGGAGGTGGCTTCTCTGTGAGTTTGAGGCCAGCCTATTTTACATAGTGAGTCCCACATGTATGGAGGTCACAACAGCTTTTTGGAGTAAGTTATCTCCTTCCACGTTTAGATTGGGGATTGAACTCAGGTCATCAGTTGGTAGCAAGTGCCTTTACCCACTGAGCCAATTCACCAGCTCCTCAGACTCTTTTATGAAATAAGGTCTTGCTATAAAGACCAGGATGGACTTAATGTGTGGTCCTTCTAATTCGGTCTTCATTGTACTTGGATTGTGCTGATGTGCCTGACGAGGCTTTCATCTGGATGGCTCCTGCCCGGACTTCCCTCAGTGATGAACTGACGATGCAGAAATGGAAGTCAAACAAACCCTTTTCTCCCCAGCTTGCTTTTGGCCATGGTGTTTCATGACAGCAACAGTAACCCTAAGTAAGACAAAGGGGTTGGATCCTTGGAACTAGAGTTATGGATGGTTGTGAGCCACCAGGTGGGTGATTGATGGGAATTGAACCCTGGTCACCTGGAAGAGTAGTAAGGTGCTCTTGACCACTGAGCCATCTCCCCAGCCCCAAATTATTTTCTTGAAGCTCCAGCTGGCCTCTCAGCTTTGATAGTTTATGAGATACAAATAAAAATAAGGCAGAAAACTGTTATAGCAATGATTAGCAAGCTTCCTTGTTGGTGTCACCAGTTAACATCAAGCTATTAAAGTATTCTCTGCAGCAAGAATAATTATACTCATTTATCAGTTCTGAATGACTGAAAAAATACAGTTTACCCATGTTTTAAGCCGTTTGGTTTGATTTATTACACTTTGAGGAGCTACAAGGATAGTTGTTTTCTGTGTTCTCTCACCGGATGTAAAAGGAAAAAAATTCAAAGGGTTGAAAGCAAGTGCATGTCATCATAACTTGAAAATTTAAAGCGTGGAGAGCAGGAAGAAAGCTTATAACACCCAGGCATGGTCTGCCGTGCGTCCTGGAAATAGTCTGGAGGCATATGCATAGAAGCTACTAGAAGAGGTTGGTAACAGCTGGACATTCCTAGAATTGATAGCCATATACAGCAGATCTTAAAAAGCAGGAGAGAATTCAGTTTATCTCAGAGAAACAGTCGGCGGGTGTTGCCAGGCTACTGGAGGAGCCAATCCCAGACACCAACAGGGAGCCACAGCCAAGCTCATGAGCAGGAGGGATGCCTCAGTATTAAGAGCATACACTGCTTGCTCTGCCAGGGGATTCAAGTTCATCTCCTAGTACCCACGCTGGGTGGCTTAAACCACCTGTAACTCCAGCTCCAGGTTATTTGAATTTTATTTTAGATTTATTTTATTATTTTGTGGGTTATGAGTGTTTGCGTGTGTGTTGGTGGACTGTATGCATGTCTGATGTCCACTGAGGCCAGAAGAGTGAGTCTCCTGGGATTGGAGGAATGAACAACTTTGAGCAGCCATGTGGATGCTGGGAATTGAACTCCAGTCCTTTGAAAGAGCAACAAGTACTCTTAGCCACTGAGCCAACTCTTCAGTCCAATTTTTTTTTTTTTAATTACATGTGTGTGTGAGTGCAGGTACCTGAGAAGGTCCGAAGCATGGAATCTCCTTGGCACTGGAATTACACCTGGTTGGGAGCCACTGGATGCGGATGCTAGGAATTGAACTCAGACCTTCTTAATCACAGAGTCATCTCTCCAACTCCTAAATATGTTTTTATTGATAGCATGGTTAGAAATTTAAGTTCAGAGACCTTGTCATTCAGATATTGGTAGCATGGACAAACTCTGTAGGCCTAGAACATATTATATTAATACTTACGTTGAATGAGTTCTCAATAGTGCACTATTGTTAGGTGTCAGAATAGAGACGAGGTGCTTAAGGACTCTCTAACAGGCCTGAGAATGTCAAACGTGACTTCAGCAGATTTTGCCTTCATCCCTTCCCTCTCCCTTGCTAAATGGTTGGATTAGGTACCTAAAGCTAGCACCAAGGTCTATTCTCCTTCCTTTTGCCTGACTTAAACTCCAAAGCCCAGCAATCAGAACTGGTTACTTGGCTACACTGACTCAAGCATCCAATGAGGACTTAGCGACTCACCCTAGCCTGTGCTTTCTGCGCTTCCCCTTTCTCCTTACACCCACTCCTGCAGAGACAGCTGCTACCTTCCAGAGGACACCACGCTCCCTCTCCGTCATGCCAGGGTAATGAATCTCCTTTTTGCTGAGAATTTGGTGTCTGGGTGTGTTCTGCATCGACTCCGAGGCCCCTTCAGGTGCAATCATCAGTGTGAATAAAACTTCTTTTTCTTTAAAATTAAAAATAAAGCATTTGAACAAATAGATAGAAATTTTATAGATGAATGCTATAAACCGGATTTTTTTTCTGACTGCGATTTAAATATATATATACTTTTATAAAATCTTTGAGGCTATTCTATAATGTTTTGATCATCCACCCCCTCCAGATCCCTCTACGTTCACTTTTCATCTCTCCAGCCCCATCTCCCAACACGTTCCCCACCTTATAAAAATGACATTTGACATTTGCTTTAATATATCTAATATACATATATATATCTTCTTAAAGAAGCAAAACAAAACTCTTGTCTCTTTTCCCCTTCTTTTCTCCACCCCCTCCACCTCCATGTTTTCTCAGTCTGCAGAACCATCTTATTAGTCCCTACATTTCCTTTTCTATTTAATATTTCACACACACACACACACACACACACACACACACACACACACACACACACACGAAGTGACATTGTCGTCTTGAATGGAAAACACATTCATGAGATTCAAACACCCCAAATTGTAAGGTCTTAAATGGAAAGGTGCCTCCACTCCTATTCTCACGCTTTTCGTTGTTCCCAATAAGCAACACCTTTTTTGTTTGTTTGTTTGTTTGTTTTTGTTGTTTCAAGACGGGGTTTCTCTGTGTATCCCTAGCTACTCTGGAACTCACTCTGTAGACCAGGCGGGCAGCAAACGCAAGAGATCCGCCTGTCTCTGCCTCCCGAGTGCTGGGATTGAAGTGTGTTTTTGTTTGTTTGTTTGTTTTCCTTTCTCTCTACTCGTTTCAAAGACTGTTTAAAATGGATACAAGCATGGCATGGTGGCGCACGCCTTTAATTCCAGCACTTTGGATGCAGAGGCAGGTGGATCTCCGTGAGTTCCAGGCCAGCCTAGACGCCATAGTGAGACAGTCTCAACACCTCCCTCGCCCTCATTCCCCTAAATAAAGATACAAAAGGCAATGGACGTTTAAAGAGAAGCATAGACCATCCTATTAATTTTTTCCTAGGCGCTTGTATCAAATAAAATAAAAATGTTTAACACAGTTTGTCCCAGGCCCTTGGGGACGCCCACTATTCTCAGTTGCGGCTTGTAAACCGGAAGCGCCTTTGGATGGGCAAAGATGAACCGGAAATGCTGAGCGGCGACTCGGAGCCCGCGGTCTCCGCTGAGGTAACGGGATCACCAGGTTGCTGTTGGGCCATTTAGGAGGCGACGCTGATATTTTCACCCTGGGTTCTAGAAAGGTTGCCCTGGACATCGGCCGTTCCGCCTTCCTCGTGCCGACTTTCCGGTCGTCAGCCTCGAGTCTCTGTCAGGTGTGTCTAGAACCTTCCACCGCCAGCCGCCGCCCGCTGCTGGTCGGCGCTGACGCCTGTGTGTAGTGAGAGACGCGCGTGTGCTGTGTGCTTTAGGGTTTTGCTTTTTACTATTTACCTTTTGGATACAACGTTGAATGTTGGCCATTCTTGTGAAAAAGTTTTAAAGAAGTTGGCTGCTCAGAGTTTTGTCACAATTTAATAACTCAGTGAATTGGCGGGATTTACGGAATAGTCCAATTATAGGGCAAAAATTCCTAGTCTCTAAATTATGTAAGTATGATTGCCTTGGAAATATCCAAGGAAATTTTTAGGTTTTTTTTTTTCTTTATTCTTCTAGTAATTTTCTTCTGTTAAAATTTAGGTTTTGAGTCAAGGTCTTGATTTGTAGTGCAGTATGACGTCTAACTCTTCATCCTCCTGCCTTAGCCCCGGGATGCAGGGACTTGACAATATTCTTTAGGTGTTCTTTAGGTGTGCTTTTTATAGACAGATTTAAATGAAAATTTTCTGGGAATAAAATTACTGTCTTCTTAATCCCTAAGATGCCGAATTGAATTATGGGTCTAAATTATTCCTGCATTGTCTTGCTCTTCTACCTCACGTTGAATTTTAGAAAAAAAAAAAAAAACCTGAGTGTGAACTGTGGAAGAATTTATGGGAACCGCATAGTTGCTGCCTTTCATTTGGGGCATGGAAGCCATCGAGAGTCGTCCATTTGGAAGAAGAATTGGACTTTGCTAATCTCCGGTCATTTTCTCTTTTGCCGTAGTTGTGACAAATGTCTATGACTATCTTTGTTTTGTACCTCAAGAGGCAAAAGAAACACGAGCCTCAAAATCAGCAAACTCTGTGTGGTGGAACACGCTCTCTAGTCTTTTTCAGTTCTTCGGCCGGTTTGTGTACTGACAACACTCGTCAGTTAATGGGTTGGCCTAAGGTGGTTAATGGGTTATGGGAAAAAAAATCAGATTTATACTTTGATAACATATGAAGTGTGTTTACGTGACTTGAGAATGTTTAATGGCTGCGTCGCTTTTAAATCATAGTGCCCACTAGGCGGCAGCATAGTGTTTTCAGTGTCGACTGCCTGTCCTAAACCCGCTGATGCTGTTGTTCTGACAGTAGTGAATTTCATATGCTGACTGCTTCTCCCGTGCCATGACCTGACCAAATGATTCATGCTGATACTGCAACCATAAAGTGTTCTAGGACATTGCTGTTTGTTTTTTTATTTTCCTTATACCACATCCAAAATGCACGAACAATAGATACTTTTCTATTTTATTTTTGTATAGGCAACTGCTCCATTAAAAGAAGTCCTGGTCAAGGTCTAAAACATTGATTTATTTTTATTAATTTTTTTGACATTTATTTATTTTTATTTTGTGTGTGTGTGTTTTGCCTGCATGTGTCTACCATGTTCATGCAGTACCCACAGAGGCCAGAAGAGGGTGTCAGATCCCCCTTGAAGCTGGGGTTACAGACTGTAAACAACCATGCCGGAGCTGGAAATTGAATCCAGGTCCTCCGGAAGAGCAGCAAGTGCTTGTAAACGCTGAGCCCTCCTCTCTCCAGCCCCCTACACTGATTTCTTGACTCATGAACGGATCATTCTCTGTAGTTCTACTCCACTGTAGGGCCCTATTTTATTTTGTGAAGAATTTATTAATGGACCGCACACTGGGACATGTGCAGACTATAGTTGAAGGAAGTGAATGACGTTATGATTGCTAAATTATTTTGTTAGTTGTGGTAACAGATAAATGAGAATTATATTATTTATTGGAAACTTAATCTGTATAATCAACTTAGGCCTATAGTGAAATGAAGAACTTGAACAGGTTTGTAGACGAGAATTCCCACAATATCGTTCTAGGAATGTAGCAGTACCTGTAGTAGTTAGCTCATGTTATCACGGTTCATATGATCCTCACACGGAGAACGCTTTCAGTTCCTTCACATCTTTGCACACTTCAGACTTATGTTTAGTTCATTTTAAAGTTTCTGTCAGGTTTTCTATCCCTCATAAAACTTGCTGAAAAGAGTAATCTTTCAAGAAACTCAAAATGTCCTTTTATGATTTTTCTAATACAGTAATTTAAATATTTATCAAATACTGTTTTCGAGATTTTAGAGCTAAATGAATATTTTACAAATAGCTAATGAAAGACAACATTATGACAAAATTATAAATTAATAAAGAACAGAAGATATTTTTAATTTTTTTTTTTATGATCACTGGTGTTTTGCCTACATCTATGTTTGTGTGATGGTGTCAGAAGTCCTGAACTGGAGTTATAGACAGTTGTGAGCTGCCATGTGGATGCTGGGAATTAAACCCAGGTTCTTTGGAAGAGCAGCTAGTGGTCTTAACTACTGAGCCATCTCTCTATCCCTCAAAACAGAACTATATAGAATAGGTCCTAAGAAAATGGGTTTATATGTAAGATGCTAATCACATGGTCTGAACCATAGGTGTAGCTTAGAAAAACAAGAAGTGAGGCATTCATTAGAAAAGGTTCACTTAGGAAGACTGGAGGGGCCGTTCAGCAGTTAAGAGCACTTGCTGCTCTTCCAGGGAGGGGACCAGGGTCTGCTTCCTAGCACCCATGTCAGGGGTCTCAAAATTTCCTATAACTCCAGTTCCAGAGGGTCCAGTGACTCTTCTGGCCTCTAAAGGCACCCACACAATCATGACGTATACATATATACACATAATTAGAAATGAAGATAAATATTAGTAAATACATAAAATGTAAAATTTTATTTGTTTTATTTATTTTTTTGTGGCAACCTTGTTTATTTTCTTATTTAAAATATTTCTTCCATTTATGCCTTTAATTATTCTCTTTTCTCTTCTGAAATAACCTTGCCTAATTTTTCATTTTACTAATGTTCTGACTTTTTAGATTTGAAGCCTCAGCCTAGAAGTCACTTGCTTCTGTAAGTCTCACCTTCCCAAGATATCCTTGATTTTCCAATGCTGGCTTTGATGTTCTTTCCTTGTGCTTCTGTAATATTCCCTGCAGATCTTTGCTGTCATACATGATCAAATTGTTACAATTTTATTTTATATGTACTTATGTTTCTGTTTTAGAATTCCTTGAGGAAAAAGTAAGTCTGCGTGCCTATCTGTCTGTCTGCTTTCTTATTTTAAGATCAAGTTTTGCTATTTAGTTCAGGCAGGCCTGAATTAAATTCTCCTTGTAGCTAGCCTTGAACTCAGAATCCCCCTGCCTCAGTCTCCTGAGTGGCAGGTTCTGGGAAGATGGAACTTTTAGACTCAACTTCTATTCTTTTAAATCTGTTCTTGTTTTTAGTGGTTTTTTTTTATGTGAAAGGTTGTTTGCCTGTATATATGTGTACCATGTGCATATCTGGTGTCCTCAGAGACCAGAAGAGGTTGT
>NW_026067937.1:4584720-4587220 GCF_014885135.2 Alexandromys fortis | reverse complement strand
TAAAAAATTCAGATTTTTCACTTTACTTGGAATGTTTTGCTTGTATGTGTATATATGTACCATGTGCATATACATGTTGGATCAGCTAGAACTGGGGTGATGGATGACTGTGAATCACCATGTAGATGTTGGGAATTGAACACAGGTCTTTTGCAAGAGCAACAAGAACTTTTAATTGTTGGGCCATCTCTCTAGGCCCCCATAAAACATTTTTTTATTATTTTTATTGTATGTACAGTGATGTTTTGCCTGCAACTATGTCTGTGTGAGGTTATTGGGTCTTTTGGAACTGGAGTCACAGGCAGTTGTGAACTTCCATGTGGGTGCTGGGAATTGAACCCAGGTCCTCTGGAAGAGCAGCCTGTGCTCTTAACCACTGAGCCATCTCTTTAAACCCATAAAATATTTTTTGACAGTGATCCATAGTAAGAAATGTATTTTACATTTTGATCTTGTATATAGACTATCTATATACATTGTTATATTGGCATGTAATTAAAGATTTATAAAACATGAATGTTACTGATATGTTTTAAACCATTCTGATTATTTTTTCATAGAAATATTACTTTCAACTAAATTGATTTTTTATATCTCTAAGGGTTGTGCTTCAACTTAAAGCTTACAACAAAGTTTTCCTTCCATTATAGAAGTTTTATATGCATACATACATATATATGAATATATATGTATACACACATACACACAGCTTAAATGATCCTGAGGATCCAACTGAAGTCATCAGGATTGTTGGTATCTTTACCCACTGAGCTATCTCATTGTCCTACTCACTTAAAAACATTTGTTTATACAGGGTCTCCCAATGTAGACCAGGCTGGGTCTAATTCAAAGATCTACCCGACTGTGCCTCCTGAGTGCTGGGATTAAAGCCATGAACCACCATGCTTGTTACCTTTGTATTGTTTGAGGACCACTCTCATTTAGGGTGTCATTCTATGCACACTCGTGTCTATGTGATCAAATAGGAAACTGGTTTTGTAGTCTTATTTGAAATTCTAGGTTAGACATAGTGAACTAACCACATTCAGTTTTCCTGCCACACTTGTTGTAATGGTTAAAAGTATTCTAACTCATAGACAAGAGGGGACAAGAGGTGATTGAAAGTTTTTGCTAGAGGGGCTGGAGAAATTGTTCAGTGGTTAAGAGCACTGGCTACTCTTCCAGAGGACCCAAGTTCTATTTCCAGAGCCCACATGGCAGCTTACATGCATCTGTAACTCCAGTACTAAGGATCCAGTGTGGATCTGACTTCCACCAGCACTGCATACATGTGGTTCACAAACATACAAGTAGGCATTCTACCAATGCACAGAATAAAAATGAAGGCAAAAACAAACAGAACAGAACAAAACAAAACCCATGGATGTGTTTGTATGCAAAAAAGTAATTTCCAGAAAGTAGGTAGAAGAGTAGTATGATTGTCTTCAAGTTTGGAAGTATGCTTGACTCTTGGAAACACCGAGTCTTCTGAAAGGCATGGATAAGATTTGCTCATAATAAGGCAATTTTATTGAAGATCTATGTATATTATGTGAATCTTTCCAGTTTTCCTGACCCAAGGAGATGGAAGTTGGTGCTCTGCAAAAAAAAAAAATAAATTGTGGTAACAGTGACAAATACATACTGCTTATGACAGATGATATCTCTTGGGGATGAAAATGAAAACTGAGTAGAAATCTCACTGAACTTTGGAAACATCCGAGCTTTCATGCATCTGTTGGAGTGTACACTGCCCTTTCCCCTCTCTTTCACTTCAAGAAAATGGGAATTCTCTGGAGAAGATGAAAGGCCTGAGAGAAAACGTTGGAGGGAAAAACCCCTCGTGAGTTCTCGTTTTGTTACCCGATCAGCCAGTAGTGAAGCCTGCCAGTCAATTAGCCTTTTCTCAGTTTCCATTGATATTTTTTCACTGCATGCTTCCATTAAAAAAAGATAAAAAATGGCCCCAGCTTTATTGAGGTAGATTTTCCGTGCTGCATAGTTCATTCAGAGTGTGTAAGTTGGTCATCTTTAGTCTGTTCAGAGTTGTACAACGATCATCACAATCAGTTCTAGAACATTTCCTTCAAAGAAACCTTACACCCATTGGTAGTCAGGTCCTGAATCCCCCATAATACCCCTCCCACCTTGCTTGCCCTAAGCAACCATTGATCTGCATTCTGTGTCTATGAGTTTGCCTATTCTGGACATTTCATATAACTAGAACAAAATGTATCTCTATTGATTATATTCCTACTATGTATATACTGACTGAAGTTAATCAAAACATTATTATTTTTGTATAATGTTGTAGTTATATTTCTTTTATCTCTCTTTGGGTTTTTATAAGCTTCTGTCACACTCTTCATATTCTTTATTTCACCTTCACACAGTTCTGTTGTCATTTTATAAACCAGAGGTAAGTTTTCTGACATATTTGCCATCATTCTTCTTCCTCCTTCTCCTCTTTTTTTTTTTTTTTTTTTTTTTTTTTTTTTTT
>NW_026067937.1:4560319-4583915 GCF_014885135.2 Alexandromys fortis | reverse complement strand
TAGGATAGGGTCATTTCAGGTTCTCTGTCCTCAGCTGCCCCAGGAACTAACTGGGGACATCGCCCTGGGCACCTGGGAGCACCAAATCTCTTGCCAACCCTAAGATGGCTCCCTTAATTAAGATGTGTGCTTCCCTGCTCCACTATCCAACCTTCCTTTATCCCAAACATCCCGTTTCCCAAGTTCCCCCCAACCTCCCCTTCTCACTTTTCTCTCCCCATCTCCCCTTACCTCCCTCCCACCCCACCCCCAAGATCCCATTGCCGGGTTCATTATTTTAAAATTCTTTTGTGAAGTTCTGTCAAATTTTCTGTTTCATTTTCTCTGAAAAAAATGTGCATTCTTTCCTCATGAAAATGTCTTATTTAGCTAGATATGTGGTGGTGAATGTCTTTAATCCCAGCACTTGGGAAGCAGAGGTAAGTATATCTCTAGTAATTTCAAGCTGACTGGGGCCACATAGTGAGACCCTGTTTTAAAAAAGGTCTTTTACAATTTCTTTTTTCAATCACTTAAAAATATCTTATTTTGTGCATATAAGTGTTTTGCCTTCATATATGTTTGTGCATAATGAGTGTGCCTGGTGCTGGCAGAAGTCAGGAGAGTGTTGGATCCTCTGTGACTGGAGTTATAGATGGTTGTGAACCACTATGTGTGTGCTGAAATCTGAACCCGGGTCCTCTGCGAGAACAGCAGATGCTCTTAGCCTCTGAGTCTTCTCTTTTGCCTCTTTCTCTTTTTTTAATCCTTAAACATACTCTCCTAAAACAGAATTGTAATTCCGTGAAATTCACACTTTTAAAACATACAGATCAGTAGTTTTGTTATAAATTCTGAAAGTTGTGCAACTACCACCATCACTATTACATTCCAGAGCGTTCTATTATCTCAACAAGAAACCATGCTCTTATTACTTATTCCCTGTCTTCCCTCATACCTGGCAACCACTTATCTATTCCTGTCTGTATAGATTTGCCAACTCCAGATGCTTAATGTAAATGCAATCAAATAACATGTGGCCTTTTGTGTTTGGTTTCTTTTACTGAGCATAATGTTGTTTAGGCTCATACATCCTATAGCATGTACCAGTATTTTATTCTTTTTTATGGCCCATACTAGTCTACTATATAGACATGCTGCATTCTGTCACTTCGTTTACCCATCCATCAGTTGATGGACATTTGAGTTGTCTCTACTTTTTACTTACTGTGATTGATGCTGTGATGAACACTCATGCACAGTTGTTTTCATGGGAATTTCTGTTTTTACTGGATTTACACCTAGGAGTAGGATGCTGGTCATCTTGTAGCTTCATGTTTAACCTTTTGAGGAACTGCCAAACTGTTTTTCAGAGTAGCTTAATGATTTTATAATCCCACCAGCAATGTAAGTGATAAGTTTTCCTTGTCTTGCCAATACTTGTTAATGTCTGTTGTGTGTGTGCGCGCGTGCGTGCGTGCGAGCTCACATGTTCATGCATTGGGGGTGCCTTGGGAAGAGGGGTTTGGGGGTGAATACAGAGCTTTACACATGCTAGGTAAGTACTCTGCTACTGAGCTACACATCTCTCTCTCTTTTTAAAATTTATTCAGCTGTATTATCTTAATACTTCTGAAATGTATCTCTGTGGTTTTGATTTTTATCATTTTAATAAGTAATGATAGCAAATATATTTCATGATATGGCCACATGTACACTTATGCACTTATTCTAATCTCATGGCTGTTTTGTCTTTTTACTGTTTAATCATAGTAAGCTATTATATATTCAGTGTAAAAATTTCTTTGTCAAATATATGCTTTGCAAATATTTTTTACTTCATAGGTTATTATAGTCTTCAAAGTACAAACATTTAAAATTTTGATAAATCCAATCTGCAAAACCAAATACCTTTATGGTGTTCTTGTTTATTTCTTAAAAGGAAAATTCTAAGTCTTTAGCAATTTTTTTAACTGCATTTATTATTGCTGTGACCAAAATAGCTGACAAGGAATAACTTTACAGAAGGAAGGATTTATTTCAACTTTTGGTGTGAGAAGATTCTGTCCATCGTGGTGGGAATGGTCTCTCAGGTGGAGACAGCTAGGCTCTGTTTGTGGTGGCAGGAACTTGTAGCAGGTATTCATTTTTACATGTCGTTAACCGGAAAGCAAGGTTGGCCTGTGATCCTCAAGACCCATCCTACAGTGACCCTCATCCTGCAGCTAGGTTCTACCTCCCAAAGGTTCCACAGATTCATCACAACAGTATCACAGCTGGGAACTAAGCATTCCAACACAAGAGTCTGTGGGCAGCATTTCACATTCAGAGCACAAACACTTGCTGTCCGTGTGAGTTTTTCATATATTCCTTCTATTAGGCTGACATTCCCGTCTGTCCTTACTTTGTTGAGAATTTTATCATGAGAAGGTATTGGACTTTGTTAAATACTTTTCTTGCATTTATTAAGATGATCCTATTGTTCTTTTCCTTATCCCATCAATATGGTTTATTACACTGAAAGATTTTTTTAGCATATCAAAACAACCTTGTATTCCTAGGATAAGCCCTACTTGGTTATGATGTGTAATTCCTTTTGTGTATGTGGTAAAATTTTATTGAGCACTTACATGTTCTTATTCCTAAGGACTTTTGGTTTATGGTTTTACTTCCCTGTGAAATATTTGTCTTGTTTCAGTATGAAGATAATATTGGCTTTGTAAAATGAATTAGTAGTGTGTTTTCTTTTATATTGTTATCCAGAAAGTTTTGTGTATTTATTCTTTAAAGTTTTGGTAAAATTTACCAGCAAACAATCTGGTCCTGAGCTTTTTATTTTGTGAGAAATTTTTCAACACTAATTCTGTCTCCCTACTCATGAAAGGTTTATGTTGATTTTTTTTTTTTTTTTTTTTTTTTTTTTTTTTTTTTTTTGTTTTTTTTTTTTTTTTTTTTTTTTTTTTTTTTTTTTTTTTTTTTTGGTTTTCTGAGACAGGGTTTCTCTGTGGTTTTGGAGCCTGTCCTGGAACTAGCTCTTGTAGACCAGGCTGGTCTCGAACTCACAGAGATCCGCATGCCTCTGCCTCCCGAGTGCTGGGATTAAAGGTGTGCGCCACCACCGCCCGGCGTTTATGTTGATTTTTGTCTTGAGTCAGTTGGGAAGTATCTGCTTTGAGGAATTGTCCCATTTATTCATAATACCTCATTTGTGGCTAACATTCTTTTCCATAGTAATGTGATGAAATGATTCATTTCTCCCCATTTGACTCAGAGCAGAGAAGAGCAGTTTCAATACTATTTAGGTAGTATTAGTGTTAATCAACATCCATTTTAATTTTTTTTTCAGATGTTGAGGGCTGACTTGGCTACCTAGGAACAGTTGATGGACCATAGTTTGGTATGGTGCCTCTCTGCCTTGATTACAGGATGTGCAACAAAGCAGCTCCTTTTTACCAGCTGTTCAGACCTCCCTCAGGGCAGCTGCTTTGAACACTCTTTGGATGTATTCAGTAAGCTGCTCAGTATGTGACTCCAGAAGGCACTACAACTGTTCAAACAGCTTGGGCCAGTCTTTTTGCCATTGCCAGCCTCAGTGCACTCCTAATTCGAAGTCATTTTCATCCAGGCCAATGTGGAAGTTCTTTCCATGGTGACCCAGTAGAAAATCTATAGTGGGGGCAAACACGATACTCTATTTGCATGAAGGGGCATGGAATGACTGGTGCAAAACTCCCCTGCCACTCACCCTCTTGTTGGCTACATAAGCAGACTCTTTGACTTTCTTTTCAAGACATCCTGGTACTACTGTCTTATGTGGCCTTCTGGTGGCGTATATTAGCTCTATTAAAAAGATTTTCTTAAGTGGGTTTGTCTCCTTTTGATCTTTATCATTAGTAGAGCAGGCTGAGTTGGTAACTTGGAAACAGTGGCAGCAGATCAGTAGCTGTGGTGGTAGTTGTGGCTGTAGGAGTAGTGGTGGTGGCAGGAGGGGTGGTGGTGGCAGGAGGGGTGGTGATGGCAGCAGTAGCAGTAATGGTTAGAGCATAGATCAGTAGGGGAAGAAACAGTGAGGAACAGAGATGCCAGGGCAGATTGTGGGTTCCAGTTGCTAGAAGAATTTCAGAGATGTGCCAAGCTTTAAGGGCCAAAGGTCCTGAAACCCAAGACTTGAGAGCTATAGCATTAGCTGCAGTCAAAGGCAATGGTTCTGACACTGTAGACAAGAGAGCTGTAACTGTTGCCACTGTAGTAGCTGAGAGTTCCAACGTCCAGGCTTTCCCAGGGATTGTAACACTGCAGTCACTATCTGCTGTTGCTGCTCACTGCTATTGGAAGTTGGTAATGACAACAGCTGGCAAATGTCAGGGACACTGTGGTTAAAAGCCAGGACAATGAGCGTCTAGCTGAGGGTCTAGAGCAGTAACTCACTGGCTTCTAAACCAGGAGGTTAGGTCTCTGACTCTCAGACCTGAAGTAAACCTCAAGGATGCTGGTCTAGCTCCTGGGTCATGGGTCCTCAGGCGTCTAGGGCTGCCAAACTAGAAGAGTCTCTTCACCTCTTCACGTCTCCACAGCTTTGTTCATGCAGAACAATAGGACTCAGGCAGCAGACGGCGTCAGCAACATTCCCTCGTTCATCCTTGAGTTTTGCCATCTGAATCTTGATAAGTCTACCTAAATGTTTGTCAGTTTTAAAAATATTTAAATTTTTTGCATCATTAACATTTGTCTCCTTCTAGTATCTGGTTAATTTATTTCTGTTCTCTCTTTGTAATTTTACTTTTGATTTCTCAGAACATGGTTGTCAACTTGACATACCTGGGAAGAGGAAACCTCAACTGAGGAATTGCCTTTATCAGATAGGCCTGTGAACATATCTGTGGGAAATTCTCTTGATTGCTGATGGGGTTGGGGAGAGCCTAGCTTACTGGCCACCCCTGGGCAAGTTGTATAGGGAAGGTAGATGAACAAGTCAGTTTGCAGGATTACTCCAAGGTCTCTGCTTTAGTTCCCACCTCCAGGCTCCTGCCTTGAGTTCCTGCTTTGACTTCTCTCCATGATGGACTGTATCATGTAAACTGAGATAAATTCTTTTCTCACCAAATTACTTTTGGTCGTGGTATTTATCACAGCAACAGAAAGCAAACTAGAACACTTATTATCACTCTACGTGCTAATACTCTGAGAGTATCAATCTTTTTTCCTGTGGTTGATTTTAAGATTTTTTTCACATTATTTTGGGTCACTTCACTGTGATAACTGTGTTGATTTTTTTATTTACTAATTGTGGCCAGTCTACTTCAAACATACCAGTTATCTGTTTTTTTAAAATTATGTATCTTAGATAATAGAGATTTAATGAATTAAAAAAGTCTGCCAGTGGCACATACTTATAATCGATGAGAGGCTGAGTTAGGAGTATTGGAAGAGGGAGGTCGACCTAGCGAGACCCTGTCTTAACAACACCATGCTGTTTGATAATTTCAAGACTGGCCTTATTTCTTTAAACATAGTAATTATATGCTAATGAAGTGCGTATCTGCTTCTCTTGTCACTCGCCTCTCTTTGCTGGTTCCTATAATGCCATACATCTTTCTTCTCCTGGTTAACTTTGTGTGCTGTTTATGGTCCTGGAAAAGCTCTGTGTGAAAATTGTTTGACTTCTCAGGATAATAGGAGGAACTTTATTTGCTTCTTCCCGTTTCTTCAGGACATTACCAGTGTGGAAGCATTTAAAACTGTGTTAATAGTTTGAAGTTTCTTTCACTTAACAAATGTATCTGAAATTAAAATTAAGGTAACTGTTACAGAAGTTAAGACTGGGAGAAGGGAATGTGGCAACAAAGGGGCCTGTGATAACGATAGAATTCTGCATTTTGATTGTGATATTAGTAGCAATAAATGTGCACAGAAGTATGAATATATATACACAAATAAATCCATGTATCACTGTACAACTGTATGGATTGTACTAATATCAGACATACATTGTAAATATTGCATCATTGTTATACAGGATGGTAATACTGATGATGTCTCAATGATACTGGAGATGTCTGGTTCATAGGACTCCCCTGTGCTTATCTGTGCAACTGCTTTTGAGCTTATAATCATGTCAGACTGTGAACACTACCTTTGCAAAGTAGCTTCATGTGAAAGCAAAGTTCAGAAAGAGAATGCATGGCATCAAGCCTCTGGTGAAGGGTCAATATTAGGAACCCAGCCTTCACAAGTTTGCTGTATAGGGTCAGAAAGTGTAGTCTTAAAGGGCACGCAGGTACAAGAAAAACCCTCAAGCATGAGAAGTAGAATAAAGCCATTTCTGCCAAGTGTCTTTCTATAAATATTGGAGTATGAGGGATAGCAGCATTATTATTTAGTGTTGAACTTGGAGGATTATGGGGTAATGTCTTTTTATGGGAGCTGTGGGTTTTCTAGAAAAACATAAGTAATCTTTTTGAATTGCAGGAAATGAAATAAATATTAACATGGAGGATAGCACTAAATCCTCAACATCTACCGTCACGCTTCAGAGTTCTTTAAAGACAATGGCTTCTATTCAGCTCCTGGATTTCAGAACAAATTTACTTGAAGCAGTGGAAGAGCTACGCATGAGAAGGGTGAGCCCCTCTTAAGGTTTTAAATAGAAAGCTTTGATTTTTCCAGTTTCTTTTTTCTTTCAAGACTCCCAAACAACCTCCTATTTATAAAGAAAAAATATAGCTTTGTGGAGTTGGTTCTCTTCTTCCTCTTCTACTTGGGTTCTGAGGATCAAACTCAGCTCAGAAAGTATGTGTGGCTAGTATTTGTAAAACGTACTGGCTTTAGCAGGTATGTTGGCTAGGTATGATGGCTTGACACCGCTGAGGCCATCTGAGAATAAGGCATCTTAATTGAGACTGGACTGTAGGCAGGTCTGTAGGGCATTGTTTTGATAGATTTGGGAGGGTCCATTTACCCAGGCTGCTACCCCTGGGCAGATAGTTCTGGATGGTATGAGAATTTGAGCAAGCTAGAGAGAGCAAGCCAATAAGCAGCTGTCCTTCCTCGCCTCTGCCTTAGTTCCTGCTTCCAGGTTCCTGCCATCATTTCCCTGGACTGTCTGGATTTCCCTGGACTAAAGCCTAGAAAATTTGATAAACTCTTTCCTCAAGCTGCTTTGGTCATGGTGCTTGTGCTGGCTAGTTTTATGTCAGATTGACACAAGCTAGAGTCATCTGAAAAGACGGAACCTCAATTGAGAAAATGCTTTCATAAGATCCAGCTGTAGACAAGCCTGTAGGACATTTTCTTAATTAGTGATCGATGTAGAAAGGCCCAGCCTATTGTGAGTGGTGCCATCCCTGGACTGGTGACCCTGGGTTCTATAAGAAAACAGACTGAGCAAGCCATGAAAGAAAGCCAGAAAGCAACATATGTTCACAGCCTCTGCATCTGCTTCTGCCTCCATATATCTGCCATATTTAAGTTCCTTGTCTTCAATGATGAACTGTTATATGGAAATATAAGTGCAATAAGCCCTTTCCTCCCCAAGTTGCTTTTGGTCGTGTGCTGTAGGAATTCCTGCCACCAGTAGTCTTTAAGTTACCTGCCCACTTGGGCGTGACCTCTTATGCTGATTAAAAGCGTGTGTCTGGCCTCTTTTCTTGCTGTGGGATTTGGTTGCTGTTCCCCTTTCCAGCAGAGGATTGTGATCTGTGAGTCTACACCTAAAAAAATAACCTTCTAATATACTCAGTTCTGAGCTAGTGTAAGATTTCTTTTAAGCATCCTTCTTCAGTCGTGGAGTTTTATCACAGCAATATTAACCCTAACTAAGACAGTGTTTTTATTATAGCAATAGAAACCCTAAGACAGCAAGATAGCTTTATAATGCAAAACTTCAAAAGCATTCTCTTTTGGGATTGTGCTGATCTAAGTCTGAAACTGTATTGTTAACTCTGTTGTAGGGTAGACTGCAGCTGCTTCTGGAAAGAGGAAATGAACAGAAGCCACTGTAGTAGTAATCTGGTTTTATTTGCTTGGCTTTGTTTCGGTTTGTTTTTGTTCTCATCTAATGTTCATTATTGACCAGTCATTCTCTTAAGTACTTTGTTGTTAGTATTTCTTTTCTTTTTTTTTTAATTTTAAAACTTACCAATTTTTTAAAGAATATATACTCTGTCTGCATTATGCTTTTATGTCAGAAGAGGGCATCATATCCCATTATAAATGGTCATGATCCACCATGTGGTTGCTGGGAATTGAACTCAGGGCCTTTGGAAGAGCAGGTGCTTTTAACTACCGAGTCACATCTCCAGCCCCCAATAAGTATTTTGTTTGTTTGTTTTGCGTTTTGAGACAGGGTTTCTCTGTGTCCATGCTGTCCTGGAACTTGCTTTGTAGACTAGGGTGGCCTCAAACTCACAGAGATCTGTCTGCCTCTGCCTCCTGAGTGCTGGGATTAAAGGTGTGTGCCACCACCACCTAGCTAGTATTTCTTTTAACATTTGCAAAATCTCATATTCTAGACAAGTGAACCAACACTCCTGTTCTGAAAATAAGCTACAAGTGAGAAAAGAAGCTGAAACATTATAAACTTTGTTCTGTTTTAAATTATTGAAATTTACTATTATAAATTTCATGCTATTTAAGTTACCTATTAGTGTAATATATAAAGATTTATATAAAAGTTATCTATTAGTGTAACAAAAATGTGTTTAAAGAAGAAATCCTGCAAAGTAATTTATAAAGTAATCTATAAAAACATGTCTTGATAAATGTAAAATGTTAACTTTCCTAAGTGAAACAACTTCAAGACACTAAAACTTCATGCTTTATGTTTCAAACGTTATATTTTGTTTGTTATTTGCAGATTGAAATTCATAACTCTTTAACTGTCTTCTGAGGAGGACTGGGTTTGATCTCCAACATCCATTAACAGCATGTGTGGTAGTTCAAGTAGTTAATCCCAGGGAGATAGAGTCAAGAGGTCAGAAATTCAAGGTCATCTTGGGCTACTTAGTGAGTTTGAGGCTGGCATTGGCTACATAAGATCCTGTCTCAATCAAAGAAACCTTTGCTGTATTTAAGGTTAGTAAAAGAACAGTGCATGTATTCAGTTAGTGTGTATGTGCATATCATTTGTATATGTGCGTGTGTGCACGTGTGTGTGTACGCTAGAGATCAAACTTAAGTTTTTAAAAAATATGTTTATTATTTTTTTGAGATGGTTCACAGAAATTGCCTGCCTTCCAAGTGCTGAGATTAAAAATGTGAGCCACCATGCCCAGTTTTAATACATATTTTTGATAATTCTTTGAGAATTTCATATATTTTAGTTAAAAATTTATATACTATTTTATTTTACTGTATGAATGTTTGCCTGCATGTATGTGTATACATGCTTCCCACAGTGAAGAAGGAATCAGATCCCCTGGAACTGAAGATACAGACAGCTGTGATCAATCATGTGGGTACTGGGAATTGAACCTATGTCCTTTGGAAGAGTAATCAGTGCTCTTAACTGCTGAGCCATTTCTCTAGCCCCTCTATATATGCTTGTATGTGTGGCCACCAACTGGAGTGTGTTCCATCTATGAGATGCCACACCATTAGGGAAAGTTCATTATCTAGGGGTAGGATTTCATGACTACTACTCTTTATATGCTGAATTTTTGTCAAGCTTGAGCTTGCATAGGTCTTGTATATGCTTTTACAACTACTGTGAATTCTTTTGTGTAACTACCATTTTATATCTGGAAAACAGTTTTGCTGTTGTCATCTACTGCCTCTGGCTCTTACAGTCTTTCCTTTCCATTTTCTGTGTTATAGAGGTCCCATTTAGGTCGGAACACTTGGCAGTGTAGGCTGAAGTTTCTGTCCTGCAAGCTGCTCCTAAGTAACTACACAGAGGCTTAATATTATATAAATGCTCAGGCTTATTACTAGCTAACTTACATTTTCAATTAACCCATATTTTTATCTACGCTTGCCATGTGATTTGACACCTTTTCTCAGTACAGCATGTCCATCTTGCTTCTCTCTGCGTCTGCTCCCTACTCTTATGATTCTACTCTTATTCTTCCCAGCATTTTCTGTTTGGCTCTTCCCCTAACCTTATCCTGTCCAGATGTTGGCCAGTCAGGTTCTTTACTAAACCAATCACAGAAAACATATATTCCCACAGTGTACAATAATATTTCACACTGCAGTCTCTTATTCTTTGCAGCTTATCTACTATGGGTCTCATGTTAATTGCCATCTCATCCAAAAAAGAAGTCTTTCTAATGACTTTTGAAAGATGTAGTAATTTATGGGTATAGCAATGTCATTAGGAGTAGGTTTAATACTACGTTCCTTTTGTTAATTAATGGCAGTAGGTTGTCCCCTATGGTATATGACCTTTCATTTTTTTCTTTTTCATTTATTTATTTATTTATTTATTTATTTATTTATTTATTTATTTATTTTGTTTTTCAAGACAGGATTTCTCTGTAGCTTTGGAGCCTGTCCTGGAACTATCTCTTGTAGACCAGGTTGGCCTCAAACTCACAGAGATCCACTTGCCTCTGCCTCCTGAGTGCTGGGATTAAAGGCATGAGCCACCACTACCTGGCGGCATATGATCTTTCTAGCCATATGTTTTTGGTCTCAATAATGGTACCAGGTATGGATTCTATCTTGGGAAGTGGCCTAAAATCCTAGAAAGGGGTTGGATACTCCCATGACATTCATGCCACTACTATACTGGTGGGCATATCTTGTCAGGTTGGTCATTATTTTAGCTCATAGGTTTCATAGCTGGGTAAAATTGATGCTTAATTTTCCCTCTGGTAGTGTACTTAGCACTGTGAAAGATTGCCATGGTTTAGGCAAGGGATGAAGCTTTCAGGTCAATAGCAGTTTGATTTCTTCATGTTCTGTGACTCAGGTATGTGGTATCTTCACCAATAGGGTCTTTTCATTAAGTTCTGGAGAGCTTGCAATAGTTGGGGGATTCTATGGGACTTCACTGGCCAACAACTACAATAGGAGTAACGCATTTCAGACATCAGATTTTTGTTAGCCTGTGATTTCTAGTTGAGGCATTATTGTCCTGCTATAGGGTAACTCCATAAACTCCTTTTATATATACAGATGCATATATTTATATTTTAGAAAGTTTTTTTTTCTGAAGTAGTTTTCATATGACTTTTTCAGAAGCCTTTAGTCTTAGTTACCCCTCCCTGTGTTCCCTACTCTACCTGCCCTCCCATCTCCCAACCTGTAGCAGAGACTGCTTGTTCATTTCTGGGTCACCCTGACCCAAAATAATCACACAGAAACTGTATTAATTAAAACACTGCTTGGCCTATTAGTTTATGCATATTTCTAGCTAGCTCTTACATCTTAAATTAATCCATCTCTATTAATCTGTATATCACCATGAGGTACCTCACTGGAAAGATTCCAGTGGGCTCCAGTGAGTGTCTTTCTCCTTCAGCGACTACATGGTGTCTCTCTGACTCTGCCTTTTTCCTTCTTTATCTGCTTAGAATTCCCGCCTTACTCTATTCTGCCCTGCAGTAGGCAAAAGCAGTTTTATTCATTAACCAATGAAAGCAACACATATACAGAAGGACTTCCCCCACCACCAACCTGTTTAATCCTCTCTGCTCCATTATCCCACTTTCTCCTTCTATCTCACTGTGCTCTTTCTTCCTTTCCTTGAAAGATCTAATTTTCTGATCTCTGTGGGTATTTAAAATGAAACACGTGCATTCATTTATTTTTCTTGCCACAGGCGGTGCTACACACTTTTATTTATTTTTAAATGTTACATACAATATATTTAGGTCATACTCTTTCCCTTCTTCCAACTTCTATCAAATCCCCTATTTTCTACCGACTCAACTTCATATTTTTTTTAATTTTATTTATTATGTATACAACTTTCTGCCTCCATGTATACCCACATGCCAGAGGAGGACGCCAGATCTCATTATAGATGGTTTGGAGCCACCATGTGGTTGCTGGGAATTGAACTCAGGACCTCTGGAAGAGCAAACAGTGCTCTTAACCACTGAGCCATCTTTCCAGCCCCATATTCTTTTTTTTTAAACAAACACAAAACCAATATGTTGGGATTTTGTCTTGTTTGAATTTGTGCGGATTCTGTGCATTCATTGTCAGCCCTGTTGTGTCTGGAAAACATTGTCTCCTTTCATTCATCACCTCTGGCTCACAATTGTTCCAGCTCCTTTTTCACATAGATCTCTGAGTTTTGAGTGGAGGAAAAAACACACATACTTATAGATTCAAAGTGAACACCCACAAATAATTCATTTTTCAGTTTTAGCAGACTAGGCTCATCATGTAGCCCTGGCTGGCCTGGCACTTGTATAGATCAGACTGCCTTGAACTCGAAGGGCTCCACTTTCCTGTGTCTCCCCAGTGCTGGGATTAAAGGTGTTCACCACTATGTTGGACTAAATTGGTAATGATACAATTTTTTTTTTTTTTTGGTTTTTCGAGACAGGGTTTCTCTGTGGTTTTGGAGCCTGTCTGGAACTAGCTCTTGTAGACCAGGCTGGTCACGAACTCCCAGAGATCCGCCTGCCTCTGCCTCCCGAGTGCTGGGAAATGATACAATTTGAAAATAATTGAATGCTTTAAATTAATAAAGATGTACAATTTAACAGTCTGAATCAACAAAATAGCCCATATTGAATCTATAGTATGTGCAATTTAGAATTTTGACTCCTTTTCTTATTTATTTTGAGGCAGTCTCCTGTGCTTCAGACTTGCCTTAAATTGGTGAAGCCAAGGATAGCCTTGAATTCTTGATCATTCTGCCTCTGTCACTGAAGTGCTAGATTTTTGATATGTACCAGTACATGCTGGAGATTGAACTCAGAAGGCTTCATTTATGCTAGGCAAGCTTTCCATCAACTCATTCCAAGATTTGAGTTTGATAAATAACCTTGTCAGACAGACCCATGGGATTGGTGATAAGGTAAAAGTGATCCATAATAGCACAGGGATCACAAATTGAGGATTCAGGTGGTTGGTATATGACTGGCATAGGGTAGGACTTATGCTGAACTTGAGAGTCTATATTGTATTGTATTGAAAGTAACATAGAAATTCCTATTTCAATGTAAAATCTATTGGAGTCAAAAAATTAGAAGGAGTTTGAATGTTTTTTAAAAAGATACATTTCTGATCCAAATCAGTTGTATAAGGAGGATGAAAGACATTTACCATGAGGCCTTTAGAACATTAAAATATACATTTACTTGTTGTCCTCCTATAAACCATTTCGGGGTCTTGTACTTTAAGAAGGTCCCAGTTTTGTAGGTACAATATACCATGCCAGTTAAGAACTGTGTTACCACATAGTGTGCGTCATGATAAAATTATAAATAAAATTACTTGAAAAAATCTGTTAAGTATCCAAATAGTAATAAGTCCTTGGGCTCTATGTAAACAATAAATATAATTCAGTGGACTTTTGGATAGTGTGAAGTAACAATGATTTGCTAAGGAAACTAAGAGAAAACTGACCACACAGTAGTATACTCTGTAGCAAATAATCTTACATCATCTTTCTGTGCTGCAAAATCAATGCCATTACTATTGATTGAATCATTACAGTCTGTAGAATACATATCTTTATTTTCAATGGAATTGGATAAATGGATATTAGCCACATTGCCAAAGTAGCATTGTTGCATACTTATACTTTCTTGGCATTTTGACTCCAAATTTTCCATTAAACTTATTTTTAATCTTTATTACTTAGCTTTTATGTTTTTCTTTACTCTATCAAGTGACTTTAAAAAGTTTTAATAAAAATGCCTGTGAGATTGTCAACGAAAGAAAATAAATTTAGCAAGAAAAATCCTATCTCCAAGTTCAATAAAGTATCCCAGAATATAGGATCCTAAAAGTGCTTATTTTTTATTAGATGCCTTAGGACTACAAGGATTTAAGTGTTTTTACAAAAACAATAAAAGAGGAGTAATTTGATGGTTTATTTACTCTTTATAACCTTTAGAAAGTGTCGTGCCTTTTTAAAGTGCTTGCTTCAGGCTGTAGTTTTACAAGATGGGCTGTGTTGGTCAGACCCTTTCAATTTCTGACCCTGAACAGATTTAGGGACCTAGCACATACAGTAGGCATGTGTTCAGGAAACCCAAACTGTAACTGGCTACTTTTACTCTCCTTTCAAATTTATAATCTGTCTTTCTAAAATTGCTCAATTCAGTTTCTCCATGTTGTTTGGTAAAAATACTGTGCACTTTTCTGTATATTTTCTTAGTTTAATTAGCCAAAAGTTGCTCAAGATAAATATCTCTACTATTGATGAAATGACCCAAAAGTTCATTTTTAAATAGTATTAAAGAGGCTGTTTTTATATTAACAGATTACTATTAGGAAAGTTTCTCATTAACACATTCCTATTATTTATTTTAAAATTATTTATTTTTGCTTTAATTTAGATGCATGTATATGTGTCTCTTTGTGACTATGTGCATGTGCCTGTGAGAGGCATCAGATGCCCCTTGAGCTTCAGTTACAGGCAGCTGTGAGCTGGCTGATGGGACTGCTGGGAATTGGAACTCATATCCTCTTAAACATTGTGCCATCTTTCAACCCTCATATCAATTCTTAATTTTTATGTTTTTCATACAACAACTATTTCTAAGTTTTATTTGAAAATGTTCTACCAAAATCAGAATGTACTTACATGTAGGCAAAAGGTTTTAAAACACATGTATGCCCTAGTGTGTGTGTGTGTGTGTGTGTGTGCATGTGTGTGTGTGTTGTATTGATGGACTCAAATGTATCATGGCATGTGTGTAGAAACCAGAGATCAACTTTGGTAGTCTGATCTTCCCTTCTATCATGTGGGTCATAGGGGTTAAACTCAAGTCACCACACTTGTGCTCCAAGTACCTTTACCCACTGAGCCATCTTACTGGCCCTGGTAAAGGGTTTTCTAACTTGTGTGGGCTATAAAGAGTATGAGGAGTTTTTCAAGAGTGTATTATAACAATCCCTATGTCTTATCATATCCACAATCTCTCTCTCTCTTTTAAGATTTATTATGTATACAGTGTACTGTTTGCATGGATGCCTGCAGGCCAGAAGAGGGCGCCAGATCTCACTACAGATGGTTGTGAGCCACCATGTGGTTGCTGGGGATTGCACTCTGGACGCCTGGAAGAGCTGCTAGTGCTCTTAACCTCTGAGACATCTCTCCAGCCCCATATCCACAATCTCTTAAAAATGTAATTCAGTATTCAAGAGACTTTGGAGGCAGATAATTTGGGATCAAATACAAACTCTTGACAGAGTTAAGACTGTTGTAGTATCCATTACTTGGGTGGTTGAGCCAGGAGTTACAGACTAACCTGGGCAGTATAGCAAGATCTTACTTCAAATATGAAACAAGAAAACAAATCAGCTGTCAACCTGACACAAACCTAGAGTCACCTGGGAAGAGGTAACCTCAACAAATTGCCTAGACAGATCAGACTGGCCAGTGAGCATGTCTGTGAGACAGTTTCTTAATTGTAACCGATGTAAGAGAGTTTGCACTACTGTGGGCAGTACCATTCTTGGCTCTGTGGGCCTGAAGGTAGTGAGGCAAACCAGTAAGCAGAAGTCCGTCATGGTCTCTGCTGCAGTCTCTGCCTCAGCTCCTGCCCACTTTCCTTGTTGATGGACTTAACCTGTAAGGCAAGTAAGCCCCTTCCTTCCTGGGCTTAGTGTTTTACAAGTTGACACAAATTAGAGTTGACTGGAAAGAGGAAAGAAGAAAGAGGAATTTTCCGTATTCGATGGCCTGTAAGCATATCTGTGGGGGCATTTTCTTTCATCTCTCTCTCTCTCTCTCTCTCTCTCTCTCTCTCTCTCTCCCCCCCCTCTCTCCTTTTTTTAAATTAAGATTTAAAAAATATAATCTTTCCCTATTTTACATATCTATTCCTGTTTCCACTCCCTCTCCTGCTCTTTCCCCATCCTACCCCCACTCTTCAGAAAGGATAAGGTGTCCCATGAAGAGTCAACAAAGTCTGATACTTTGAGGCAAGACCAAGCCTTTCCCCCCCTATATCTAGACTGATAAAGGTATCCCTTCAAAGAGAATGTGCTCCTAGATTGCCAGTTCAAGCACTAGGGATAAATCCTGGTCCCACTGCCAGTGGCTCCACAGACTGCCCAAGCCTCACAACTGTCCCCACAGTCAGTGGGCCTAGTTTGGTTCTATGCAGGTTCCCCTGCTATCAGTCTAGAGTCAGTGAGCTCTCACTAGCTCAGGTCAGCTGTTTTTGTGGGTATCATCATCATGGTCTTGACCCCTTTGCTCTTCTTTTGCACCTCCCTCTCTTGAAATGTAAACCAAAACAACTCTGAGATACCATCTTACTCCAGTCAGAATGGCTAAGATTAAAAACACCAATAATAGCTTATGCTAGAGAGGATGCTGGTGGGAGTGCAAACTTGTACAGCCACTTTGGAAATCAGTATGGCGGTTTCTCAGAAAATTGGGGATCAATCTACCTCAAGATCCAGCAATACCACTTTTGGGCATGTACCCAAAGGATACATACTCCCACCACAAGGACATTTGCTCAGCTGTGTTCATAGCAGCACTATTTGTAATAGCCAGCACCTGGAAACAACCTAGATGCCCCTCAACTAAAGAACGGATAAAGAAAATATGGTACATTTAAACAGTGGGGCATTTTCTTGATGGTTTATTTGGGAGTAGCCAGCCTACTGTGGGTGCTGTCACCCCTGGGAAAGTGGTTTGGGCTTAGAAAGCAAGCAAAGTAAGCCAAAAGCAGTGGTCCTCCATGGTCTCTGCTTTAGTTCCTGCCTTGAGTTGCTTCCTTGGCTTCCCTTGATGCTGGAATATAAACTGTGAATTGAAGTAAATCCTCTCCTTTCCCAAGTTGCTTTGGTCATGGTGTTTGTCCCAGCATCAGAAAGCAAACCAGGGCACTGAGAAACTATCCTTTTGCTACTTTGATTTTTTCAACTAAAATAGGAAGAATACCTGTCTCATAAATCTTTTCCTGGATCAATCAATATATAAATACATAAAACTGAGAACAGTATCATGATAAAATCTTACAATCTGCCTACTTAAAATAGTGTACCCACACTGACATAGTGAAAGCTGTATCTTCTACATTAAAAAATCTTTTAAAAGGTTTATTTTATATGTTTCAGTGTTTTCTCTTGTGCTCTTGAAGTTCAGAAGAGAATGGCTGATCCCCTAGAATTGGAATTAGTTGTAAGCTACCATGTAGGTGCTAGGAACTGGACCCAGGTCTCTCCTGAGCAATATGTGCTCTTAACTGCTGAGCTACCTCTCCAGTCCTCTTCTACATTTTAACACAAGTTTTTTTCAGAATAAATGTATGCATATTGTGTATAATGCACATATATGTATTTATTTATTTTTAGGTAAGTCTCCCAATGTTACTCAACCTGGTCTTGAACTTGAAATCTGTCTGTTTCCCTCTAGAGTAGGTGAGTTTACAGGCATGTACTACTATCTCTGGCCATTCAATTTTAATTATAGATCATATTATTACAAGATATTCTAATGTCACCTTCACTTTTTGTGTAGCATATAATGTTGGTATTTGTTGGCATGCACTTTCTTCCTTCTTTCAAGTTTAGAAAAGCCATGGTTGTGTCTTAGGGTTTACTTCTTACTGGTGTGAGTCAGAGAAGTCCTCATTGGTAGTTATTCATGAAGTACTCTTCTCTGCCAGTGACTTTATTTAGCGAGTACATGTAATCCCATATGGCAATGAGATAATGGGATGTGCGTGTTGGGAAGCTTCTGAGAAAGATTTCCTTTTTATTAAGACTGTGTTTTTTCTTTAAATAAAATTCTGTTTATGATGATGATTATGATATGTGTGTGTGTGTGTGTGTGTGTGCTCATGCTACAACATTTGTGTGCTGGTCAGAGAAAGCCTTTGTAGAGTAGGGTTTTTCCTTCTCCCTTTACATGGATTCTAGGGTTTGAACTAAGACCATCAGGTGCTAAGAGATGCACCTGTGCCTGCTTCTGCCTCCCAAGTGACAGGATTAAGGTTTATGCCACCATGCCTAACCTCTATCCAGATTTTGGATTACTTGATTGATATGGAACCACAGTCCTCTGCTGGATTTATAAATTTAATTTGAAGAATTCCAGGTTTCCCCCTGTGAATGTGAAGGTGTGTCATTTCTGTCTCACTAGAAAGAGCTGGAACTAAATCTGTGAAGTTTTCATTTTCATAGCATTCTTTTTTCTTTTCAATTTAGGAAGCAGAGACTCAATATGAAAAGCAGATTGCTAAAATTATTATGGAGATACAGGAACTGAAATGGCAAAAGGTAAGTATTCCCTTCTCAGATTATCATCTTCAGCATCTATTAACATTCCGGGGCTGGAGAGATGGCTCAGTGATCAAGACCATGCTTCTCTCGCAGAGGACCTGTGTTCTTTTCCCAGTACCCAGATAGAGCTCATAATCACCCACAGCTCCAGTCCCAGGGCGTCTGATACCTTTTTCTGTTTTTTTTTTTCAGGTTCCAGACATGGACATAGTATATATACATACATGTAGGCAAAAACATGTATACACATAAAATAAATCTTATGCTCTAACATTTACTACAACATTTTAAAATTTCTCACATATATTTAGAGGTACTGTAGCATTTGAAATATAGGCTCATGACAGTTCCCACCAAAATAAATGATATTTGTGGCTTCAGAATTTTTAAGCTTTCTAATATAACACCGAAGACAATTCTGTTGAAAACTTCTGTTTGCATCTAACAAATACTAAAGGGAATGAGTGTTTCTGAAGGTGCTGAAAGCTCAGGGCTAGGGCATGTTTTTGCAGGGTGGTATATCATGTACCCAAATAGAAAACGTATGAGCTATGATTTCATCTGTTATCTTATCTGCATTAAAACATCCAAGGTAACAGTTCTTATACCTTTCCACCAAAATAAAATTAATACCCAAAGAGCAAAGATTAAGTTGATGTTGCCTCTTCTTAGGGGTAATATCTCAGATTAACAATTCAAATGACAGAGCTTAAATCTGACTAGAAATTAGGGGGCATTTGAAGGTAAGACTAGCAACCAGGGCAGGATTATGTAAGGGACATATCTACATTCCTGTCCATGGAGAGAGAAAACAGGTGAATACTAAGTGCAAATTGAACTATGAGTAGATTTTTAAATGTAAGTTGTGCTTGGCTTGGCTTCTGAGTTTGAGACTGAGTCTTGCTGTATCCAGTCTGATCTTGAACATCTGTGCTCAAGTGATCTTTTTACCTCAGCTTTCTAAATAGCTGGGATTACAGGTATTTTCAGCTGCACCTGGCTATATCTTTTAGTTAGGAAGAATCAACAGTATTAAATTCAGAATAGGAGGATCTGGAAAGGTGGCTCAGCAGTTATGAGTACTGACTGCTCTTCTAGAGGACTCAGGTTCAATTCCCAGTAACCACATGGTAGCTGACAACTGTTTGTAACTCTAGTTACAAACAAGAGATCCAGTGCCCTCTTCTGGCCTCCACAGGTACTAGGCATGCAAGTGGTACACAGATATACATGCAGACAAAAAAAAACTCATAAAAAAATTAAAAGTAACTCAGATAATTAAAAAAGTTAATGTAATTCTTTTTAAAAATACCAAGAGCATGTTTGAGGGCTCTTAGGCTGATTCCAAAGCTTGTATTAACATAGAGGAATAGCTGGAAAGTATTAGAGAAAAAAAGGAGAATGATGTAGTGGTATTTTGATCCTTAGACATATTATAAAGCTATAAAATAATTAAAATAGGGCTAGTAAGGTGGCTCAGCTGGTAAAGGCACTTACTGCCAAGCCTAATGCTTGAGTTCAATCTTCCCACTCCCCAGCCTGTGACCTTCACACATATGTGCATACACACACACGCATACACGCGTGTGCACACACACACATTTAAAAAGTTAAAATAGTTTTGTTGTATATATGAATGTATATTCAGCAGATGTATCATAATACAACCCAGAAATAGAGCCAAATACAAATGGTAATTTAATTAATGATAGAATTAGCTTTCAAGTTAACAAGGAAGAATATATTATTTAATAAATAGTATTGAAGCTGGGTTTCAGTGGAAGAAAAAATAGAGCTAGATTCCTATAGTACTTTATAGACTTGTATAAATAAACTGTCCACACTGTTAACAGTGTGAAAATGATTGTGCTGTCTTAATCAGAATGTCATCAAACAACCTGTTAAAAATAGCCGTATTCTAACTCATTGTAGTTTGAACATTTTGTAATCTCAAGGTTTCAAAAGAGGCACATCAGGATGAGAATATAGAGAGGGTTTCTGGCTTTAGGCTCAAATGCCTTTATGTGGATAATTTTAAGTTGGAGGGTTGATTGGAATTGAAAAATTGTTATGTAATGTTTTAAGATAGGTCAAGGTAACAGCATGAGGATCTTGAAGCTACTTTTGAGAATGAAGCATTTTTTTTTTTATAAACTAGGTATTTTACCCAAGTAAACAAGTACTTTAAAGTTTCTTCATTGGTCCAAAACAGAAAATACTAGGCACAGTTTTCTTCCACAAACAAAATAATGTTGATGCTGGTGTTCTCAGACCTCTTAGTTCTGAGTGTTCTTCTTTCAGTTCTCAGTCCTTCTTCCTTTCTTCATCCTGATCTGGAGAGGAGACTATTTTTATTTAGAATGTAATAAATCAAATCTACACTGTTTTATCAAGTCATGGTAGCTTGTATGATTGATCCTGGCAATGACTGTTTATAATTTATATTATATTATATTATATATTTCCTGTCTTTTTAATATTGGTCCATTAGATAGGACAGTAGTTATAAAACAGTCCCATATTTGAACATGCCAACATGGAAAAATGCAAGGAAAAATGATTATTATCAATTATCCTAAATTAATAGCTAAGAGCACCAATTTAAACCAAGAGAACAGAAACTGTCTCTAAGTCACAACTTCAGTCCATTATTGGACTCATCTCACAGGTGGCCGAGAATTCGGAAAACAATATTGAGGCTAACAATTGGAGATATCACTTAAGAAATAGTATGCATTTACTCATTTAAGGTTCTGGACTGCCAACAAAGAGGAGATAAAATATTTAGGCATGTATAAGGAATTAAAACCTTCATAAAGCACTGCAGTTGGTGACTCTGATGACCTAGATTAGGAGACCACTTGCTTTTTATTTATAGAGCCATATGGTAAATATTTCAGACTTTGTAGATCAGATAGTCTTCCATCACAACTATCTAACAGCCATGGGCAGCCAGCCCTTAGATGAGTAACTATGTTCTTCTTTTTGGGGGGTTTTCTTTGCAACTATTTAAAAACATAAAAACAATTCTCTACATACAGGTCCTGTAGGACAAGTAGTTGGTCAAATCTGACCTACAGATCCTAGTTTCTTCTTTTTATTTTATTTTTTTTAGGTCTCACTTTATAGACCAGGCTGGCCTGGAACTCACAGATTCACCTTCTGCCTCTGCTCTCTGAGTGCTGGGATTAAAGGCGTGTGCCACTATCCCAGGCAGATTCTAGTTTCTTGACTCCTGATGTAGATCTCACTCTGTAGGCGCAGGAATAAAGGCCGCCTGTATTATGTATTTGCCTTACTGACACATTTCCTTTGATTGGGAGCTGTTTTGTTTTGTTTTCCTAAGACAGTCTGTTTCTACAGTTTTCTTATCATTTTCTAGTCTTAAATCACTTGGTAGCATAGAACTATAGGTATTGAAGAATGAAACCTAATATCTGTTTATTTAGGAGATCCCAAGATCTGTGCCCTGGAATTTAGATATTGTGCTGAAAGCCAAAGTAACTGATACAATTTTTTCAAACATGGTTTTCAAGTATTTCATTTCTTTCGAGTTTTCAGAAGACATCTTTGAGTTTTAAGTCATGTAGAAGAAATGTGCTAACATTCAGTATTGATACGATTTTGAAACCTAGTACTTTACTAGGTTTGACTGAAGTAAGGAAATACCTCAAATCGGGGGGCTTTGTTTTCCCTTAAGACTGCAGATGATGGAGACAGTGAGTTTCTGAATTAGGGGCAAGGGTTTACAAGGATTTCTGAGTGCTCTGTCACTAGAGAGCCTGTTTAGAAACACAACATCAAGAGATTCTTTTTACTTTCACAATGGTACCTCCATGGCAAGACATTTTATTTTAGTCCATCCTGGAAAGAAGTAGGCAATGATGAGAACACAGTCAGAACCCTAATTTTAGGAAGTCCATTTACAGGAGCTGAGGTTAGGATATACAAGAATGACAGTTTAACCAGGAGGGCTCTGCTGACACAGGAAGTATCAGCAGGGACAGCCTCAGCAATCTTAGTAAAACTTCTGTTGGTGCTATAATTGAGTTCGTTTCCAGTCAGTCCTTATTCTGATGGGTAGTTTCATGTAAAGGTTTTTAAGAAATTCCATTAAGGTCCTCTGGTGCCACCAAGTGTTTGTCCTTAAAGTGTCCTGAAAGAGATTTCTTGTGTAATTTACAACCACATTTTCTTTATAGTATGGAGCCTGTTGTGTGCATTACAAATAGCCTTTAAAAATCTCTCAAAAGATTTGGCTTTGGGGTATTACAGAGCCCAGGATCACGTATCAGTGAAGATTAGCTAGGGCATTTGCTTTCTGCTTTCGGTTATCCTTTTTAGTGCATATGTGCCCTCAGGAAGCATTAGAACACTGATGGTTGACTTTACAACTTGGATTCCTGTTGAAGTTCTAAATCTAAAACCTCTTTATATCTATAGTATTCTGAAATCATGGCTATCTACAGACGCACACCTGGTGATAATGTTAACTCACTTCTCTCATGATAATTGGCAAGCTTTGCTGAGTAAGATAATAAGTTCTGTCATCTTTGTTGATTTACCTCTGTTAAGGAATCATAATCTAGAGGTCAGTGGAGACTGTTGTAGCATGTCTGATAGTTCTCCTATTTCCATTAGAAATCTTAGCTATAAACAAATAAGATTGAACCTAGATTTAACTTAGAGAGAGTGCCTGTCTTAGGGTTTCTGTCATTATGAAGAGATATCATGACCATGGCAGCTCTTATAAAGAAAAATATTTAATTGGGATGGCTTACATTTCCAGAGGTTTAGTTCATTATCATCATAGTGGACATGGCAGCATGCAGACAGACATGGTGCTGGAGAAGAAACTACATCTGGATCCTGCAGGCAATAGGATGTGGTCTGGGATACTGGGCATGGCTTTAGCATATATGAGACCTCAAAGCCCACCCCACAGTGACACACTTCCTGCAACAAGGCCAAACCGATTGCAACAAAGCCATAGCTCTTTATAGTGCTACTCACAGAGTTACCTGCTTCTGCTTTCTGAGTGCTAGGTGTACATACCACCACACTTGGCTGATCATTTTTCATTCAAAACTATATTACATCTAAATCCTAAAATACACATATATAAATAATATATAAAAATAGATGCCAATGTGTATTTATGTATGAATATAAAAATGAATAATATAGCCAGGCGGTGGTGGCGCACGCCTTTAATCCCAGCACTTGGGAGGCAGAGGCAGGCGGG
>NW_026067937.1:4559399-4560210 GCF_014885135.2 Alexandromys fortis | reverse complement strand
TGGGAGTACGCGACCAGCCTGGTCAACAAAAGCAATTCCACAAACAGGACAAAAAAACACAAAAAAACCCTTACTGAAAAACCAAAAAAAAAAAAAAAAAAAAAAGAATAATATAAAAATAGAATAAATATCCTGTGTATGTTGTGGAAAACTGTCCTCCAGGCATGGCATGGCTGTTGCTGTCTTGAAATTAGAACCATGTGGCAGCTGCACGAGATTCTCACACAAATTGGCCCACTGGTGAGAGATCACATGCCAGTTGCTGATATGCCAATGAGAAGGAGGTTCTGACTTACCATTTCTTACAGATGGGTTGTGGTGAGGTGTAAGGAAAAGAGAGTACAAATTGTATCTGTGTTAAATATCTCCCTATGGCATTTAAAATTTTGGGACCCATGAAAAAAATTTAACAATGAAGAATTGGAGACCAGCGGTGGCTGGAACCGGACGCGCACGGCAGCTGCGGCCGGAACCGGACACGCACGGCAGCAGCGGCCGGAACCGGACACGCAAGGCGGGCGACATAGCTGGCGCAGCGGCCGGGACCGGCGGGTACTGACACAGTGGCAGACAACGCAGGCGCAGGCGACAGGGACCAGTGCAACACCAAGAGCAGATCGCCCCAGGACAATTAAATCAAAGAGGTAGGCCTTTGGTTGGCGAGGTCCCTGGCAAACAGGGAACCTGGTTCTTTTCCTGAAGACCCGTCTGAGGGGTGAGAGGGATCTTGGCCCCTGGCAGGAGCCAGGAAACAGAACGAGGGAATTTTGCAAGAGGGGCCTCTGGCCAGCAGGGAAACCTGATCTGGTTT
>NW_026067937.1:4527280-4557107 GCF_014885135.2 Alexandromys fortis | reverse complement strand
TTGATTCTACTGGACCTATTGGTTTCGTGGGAGCCTAGGCAGTTTCGTGGATGCTCACCTTACTAGACCTGGATGGAGGTGGGTGATCCTTGGACTTCCCACAAGGCAGAGAACCCTGATTGCTTTTTGGGCTGACGAGGGAGGGGGACTTAACTGGGGGAGGGGGAGGGAAAGGGGAGGCGGTGGTGGGGAAGAGACAGAAATCTTTAATAAATAAATAAATTAAAAAAAGGGAAAAAAAAAGAATTGGAAAGTAAGGTAAAGATGAAATCAAGGGAACAAGGCATAAGGGAAATGGGGTGTGATGTCCAGTTCACCAGGCTGGTTAGGTCTGTGTTTTCCTCATAGTTGAGAAGGAGGAACCCTGGTTCTAGCATGGTTGTGTGAGAGTGTTTGTGGTCTTGCTAAACTCCACAGTGAGTTGTATTATCTTAAAGAGGCTCTGGTCCATCTGGGTGACTTAGATTGGCATATGAATTGGATTTGTAAAGTACAGAAGTGATTAAGAGGGGATGAGGAAAAAAATAGAAAAAGGGACAAGATTTGTATCAAGACAAATTATTTAGGAAAAAATAACAATAAACCAAATTTAGTGCTTTTAGGCTCTGAACTCCAGAAAAGCAGCAGTGTTCTTAACCATTGAACCATCTCTGTAGCCCCTTAGCTTCGAAATAAATAGAATAGAAAACACTTTAAATTAAATATTGAACCTAAAGAATCAGACATATAACGTTCACCTGAAATAGGGGGGAGGTGAGAAATGGGATTGTATAAATGCAATAAAAAAGTGCCTGGGGACTAGGAAAATGGCCTCCAGGGTAAAGTGCTGTACAAACATGAGGACCTGAGTTTGGATTTTCAGAACCCATTTAAAAGCCACGTGAGATAGTGTAAATTCCAGTGATCCTACAGTGAAATGGGGAGGTGGAGACTGGTCAGTCCCTAGAAACTTGATTGCCAGTTAGCCTGAAGTACAAAGCAGTGAGTAAGAAACCCAGTTTCAAATAAGGTGGACAAACACTTGAGTTGTTTTTGACCTCCACACTTGCCTTTGTGGCACATGTGTAGACAGAAGTTTCTGTCCTGCTCAGCCCCTCAGCTATTCAGTAAAAGACCCCAGCTTAGCTGCTGTAATGCCAGTTTGCAAGGCTTTAAAACAAACAATTAAATTTCAGGGTAAGGTCAGTACTCCTAGGCTGCCAAACAGGATATCTGCGGTCAGATATCTGGCCTAGGAGGGGAACGAAGAGTTCTGGGGAAGACTGCATAAGCCCTAGATAGAGCCTATTCAGCTGTTATCAGACGTTTGTGTCCCCAGCCAAGAGCCAGGGGGTTTGTCCTCAAGTAAACCCTTCACCGCATTTGAAAGGACCAATGGGATCCCTGTAACCATGCATCTGCTTCTGTATGCCTGCTTCTGCTGCCCGTTTCCATATCAAAGACCCCCTTCCTAGCCTGAGGGCGAGCAAGTCTTCTGAATAGACTCTGCTGCCCTCAGGTACCTGTGTACTCTCAATAAAGAAACCTCTTGCCAGTTGCAGCCAGTGGTCTCAGACTGTTCCTTGGGTCTAAGGGTCTCCTCCTGAGGGAAGGTCCTCCCCAGGGGTCTTTCATTCAGCTCCAAAGAAATATACAGAGGATTATATTAACTATAATCTGTTTGACCTATTAGCTCAGGCTTATTATTAACTAGCTCTTACAACTTAAATTAATCGCCGGGCGGTGGTGGCACACGCCTTTAATGCCAGCACTTGGGAGGCAGAGGCAGGCAGATCTCTGTGAGTTCGAGGCCAGCCTGGTCTACAAGAGCTAGTTCCAGGACAGGAACCAAAAAAGCTACGGAGAAACCCTGTCTCAAAAATAAAAAAAAAATTAAAAAAACCCAACAAATTAATCCATAATTCTTGTCTTTGTTCAACCACATGGCTTGGTACCTTTTCTCAGTAAGGCATTCTTATCTTGTTTCCTCTGCATCTGGCTGTGACTGCATCTCTACTTTTCCTCTTCCCAGAATTCTCCTAGTCTGGTTGCTTCACCTTTAGTTTCTGCCTGGCTACTGGTCAATCAGTGTTCTATTAAACCAATATGAGTTTATATGATCTATAAAGTGTATAAGAGCATTATCCCACAGAACACATGCAGGCTTGAACTCACAACACACATAAACAAAGATAGAGAAAAGTTAAATTCTTTGCTGTATTTTGGTTTTACAAAAAATAGTTTGGCCAACTTAAAGAAGTAAATGTTGGCTGGGCAGTGGTGGCGCATGCCTCTAATCCCAGCACTTGGGAGCCAGAGGCAGACAGATCTCTGTGAGTTTGAGGCAAACCTGGCTTCTCTGGGAATTCCCACCCCAAGACTACAATTCTTCTTGTATACTAGGGCTGTTAATTTTAATCAATTTAGTTAAAATTTCTTCCATTTTTCCTCCCTCCCTCTCTTTCTCCCTCCTTCCTACCTTTCTTTTTTCCTTCTTTTTGTTCTTTCTTAACAGCTTAGGCTAACAGTCTCTGGAACCATGGTGGGCCTTGAATACCTAATCTTCACCTTCCATATGCTATGACAACAGGTGCACTTCATCACATCTGGCTTGGCATTGAAGAAAGTTTGAAGCCAGCTGTTTCTAGTGTCTAAATTTTTAAAAAAATGTTTTATATATTTTTCTCTGCTCCCTTCCTATGCTATTTCCTCCCCTTCTGCCCTCTCCCATGATCCCCATGCTCCTAATTTACTCAGGAGATCTTGTCTTTTTTCTACTTCCCATATAGATCAGATCCATGTATGTCTCTCTTAGGGTCCTCTTTGTTGTCTAGGTTCTCTGGGGTTGTGAGTTGTAGGTTGGTCTTTCTTTGCTTTATGTCTAAAAGCCACTTATGAGTGAGTACATATGATATTTGCCTTTCTGGGTCTAAGTTACCTCACACAATATGATGTTTTCTGGATCCATCCATTTGCTCACAAATGTCAAGATGTCATTTTTTTCTGCTGTGTAGTACTCCATTGTATAAATGTACCACATTTTCCTTATCCATTTGTCTGTCAAGGGGTATTTAGGTTGTTCCAGGTTCTGGCTATGACAAACAATGTTGCTATAAACATAGTTGAGCATCCTTTGGGTTATACCCAAAAGTGGTATTGCTGGGTCTTGATGTAGGTAGAGTATAAAAATTTAAAAAGCAATGTGCTTTTATTATGAATAAGCAAATGAAACCAAAATTTATGTATAATTTTATCACCAAAAGATAATGACATTTTAAAGTCATATTTCAAGGGAATAAATAGAAATAAATGTGCTTTAAAATATTTTCATTTTGATTATTTTTTATATGATGTTTTGTCTTTCTGTATGCATATGTATATCATGGGCATGTCTGGTGCCCACATAAGTCAGAAGAGGGTATCCAATTCCCTGGGAACTGGAGTTACCAATGATTTGAGCTACCATGTGGATGCTGAGCCTGGGTCTTCTATAAGAAGAGCAAGTGCTCTTAACCTCTGAGCCATCTCCCCAGCTGCCTATGCTTAACTTATTTTAACTGTAAACCTAATTGAGTTTTTAAAAAATATTTATTTATTTATTATGTATATAATATTCTGTCTGCGTGTATTCCTACAGGTCAGAAGAGGGCACCAGACCCCATTACAGATGGTGGTGAGCCACCATGTAGTTGCCGGGAATTGAACTCAGGACCTTTGGAAGAGCAGGCAATGTTCTTAACCTCTGAGCCATCTCTCCAGCCCCCTAATTGAGTTTTAAAGTTAGAAAACTTACCAAACTTTGTTTTAACTTCTCGTAATGTTTTTTTTCCTTTTCTCATAATTTTAAAAACAGGAGACTCTTCAGAATCAAAAGGAGGCGCTAATAAAGCAACATAAGGAAGCAATGGAAGTTTTTAAAAATCAGGTGATTTCATGATGGATTAACTACAATTGAAAATTGTGTATTTTTTTCCTTTGCAGTGAATATTATGATAAACTATTCTCTGCACACACAGAAAACAAAAGAACATTATGGAAAACAAGAAATAAATTTTTTACTTATAACTCACGCTAGTGTAGAGAAATTTAAAAAAATGTTTTCTTGGTGATATAGATGTATCTGTCCTTAATAATTTTGATATGTGCTCATTCATCCTCTTTCTTTTGTAAAAGTATGCTATTGCCATCCCTTTCCCATACTGCTCCTTTACAGAAGTTGATCTTTTGAATCATGCATGGTGCTTGGGTCAATTCACCAGTAATTAAAAATATTAAGAGAAAGATGTGAAACCAGGCATGGTGGCACATGCTTTTAATCCTAGCACTCAGGAAGCAGAAGCAGATGGATTTTTGTGAGTTCAGATTGATTTCAGTGAGTTCAAGGTCAGCCTAGTTTGTATTTTGAGTTCCAGGCCAGCTGGATACATAGAGAGACTTTGTCTCAACACAACAAAACAAAAAGCGAATAGCAGCAACAACAATACCCCCAAAAGAAAGAGGATATGAAGGAGGGAGAGAAGAGGTGATCCTTTTTGCTCTCTGCTGAAATCTCCATGAATAACAGCTACCAGTAATTGAAAAATAAAGAAAATAAAACTAAAACATTTTAAAGTAATGAAAGCTATACCTTCATTAATTTAATTTTATCATCTTTGACTTTCTCGGATTCATCTCTGCTTACTAGAAAATGTTAGCTTAGATTTTCATTGGCATTAATTTTACTTAGCAAAAAATTATGCTTCCTGTAAAACAGCAACAACAAAAGCAAATGTTAGATTAGGAAAATACACTCAGAAAATACAATACCTTCTAGAATGCTGTCTTTATATCCCACTGTTCTCATTCTTTCTTCCATCTCTTTTGTCTTCATTTTCATACAACTATGTGTGGAAAAAAAGAAACACAAAGAAATAAACCTGTGTACCTAACATCATAGTTGGTTGAGGTTAGTAATAATTTATATCTTGGGATGAATTGTATTAAACAAGGCAAACTTTCTCTTAATTTGAAATAATTCTAACCAATGCTGTAAGAGTTTTAGCTGAAGGGTTAGGAAGCAGAAGTGTAACACAGTGTTCTGGACTGCAAAGTCTGAGTCTTTGCTGTCACAAGACACCGAGCACATCGGAAGGTCCTGGTACCCTCAGGAGACATCTTCAGATTCTCACATTTGTTTATTTTATAGTACTAGAGCTCAAACATAGGGCTTTCACATGGTTGGAAAGTTCTTATCACCATGCTGCATTCACAGCCCGTGCTTATTTTTAAGTAAAGAACTATTGAATGCAAGTGAAGAGTGTGGGAGATAAAGATGTCTCAAAGAAAAAGTATTGACAATTTTGTTAAAGTCCTTAATGCTGCTTAGGATATTTTATTTTTTCCTTTGGCATATTCACTTTCATCTTGCTATTTTAGAGTGACATTTTTAAAGTAATAAAAGTCATTTTAATTTCATTATCATAAGTATTTACTCAAACTCAGAATGTAAGTATTGCTCATGCAAATATAAATGCTGTGATTTCATATACTTATACCTTTAGAAAATGATACATGATATTGCTTCAAAGTAGATAGTAAATATTCAGACATTTAAGATTTTTGGAGAGTTAAACCAAACTTCAAGGGAATTATTGATATTTAAATGTGATTTAGTTATTTATGTGCTTTAGTGATTGCCTTTCCTTCTCTTTATTTATGTTTTCTGAATGTGAGAATATGTTCAAATTGTATAAATTCAATATAGAAGTATAAAATGCTTTCATATCCTTCCTGATGAGCAGAAATCACTAGTTTACTTACCTGTATTTTAATTTTAAAACTTACCAGCTGCAAATGAAGATGTATGCCTTGGAAGAAGAAAAGGTAGCTATTCATTTTAAGATATAGTTAAATGAATTTAGCATCACTATTCACAATAATAGAAATGGGTGTCAGTAATGAAATAATGGAGAATGTTGGTTGATTAAAAATCTTATAAGCAGGTCATCATGTTGCTTGACTTTATGATTTTCTGATTGAGAATATTCAGGCTCAACAGATGGGATGACTTTACATGGTAAAACTGGGACTAGAATTCAGGCTTCTTCAGCTGCCAAAGGAATTGTGCTTCCTTCTGCCAGAGTGCTTCCTTCTACGGTCATCCCATGCTCTAGTGCAGTGGTTCTCAACATGTGGGTCATGGCCTCTTTCGGGGGTCACATATCAGATATCCTGCATATCAGATGTTTACACTGCGATTTACAACAGTAGCAAAATTACAGTAATGAAGTAACAATGAAAACAGTTTTATGGTTGGGGGTCACCACAACATGAGGATCTGTACTAAAGGGTCACAGAATTAGTAAGGCTGAGAACCACCGCTCTAGTGCCTTTCCAGTGTGAGCAACTGCTTTCAGTATAAACTCTTGAGATGATTTGTATCTGGTTGCCAGCTAATTTAGAGAAGAGACATGATTTCTAACAAATCAAGAAACTTACCTCGCACTAAATATTTTCTAATGCTGACAATTAACATGGATTATGTTAAGTATGCCAATGGACATAGATAGAATTTACAATATTAATTTATACACATACTCTTAAGCAAGAGACTTTTAAGGAAAATTCTCCCTTATCTTTATACTCGTAATATAGATGCACCTATGTCTTATTAATTAGAATATATTTGCCCCTCTGCATCTACAGTTTTGTATGCATGGTTTAACGACACTAATTAAAAATACTAGTTAAGAAAAATTGCTTCTGTGCTGGATACATAGATTTTATTCACAACATCATTTCATAACCAGTGTCTTACAACAACTATTTATATATAATTTATATTGTTTTAAGTATTATAACTAATCTAGTGATAATTTGAAGTATATAAGAGAATGTGTGTAGGTTATGAGCATCCTTAGATTTTGGAATTTATAGAGGGACTCTTAGACTCAGTTCCTTGTAAATTCTGAGAGATGATTGTATGTTCTATGTAAGAATTTAATAATTATATAGTGCCTATAAGTTTGCTTAAAAGTGTTCTTATAAATTGAGTTATAGGTAAACCATTTTATTTTATGATAATTATAATTATATAAAGGTTATTGCAGTGTTTGATGTTTAAAGGCTGTTATAAGTATACTTTGTCATGTAGATGTTTGTTTAAAGTCTGTGAAATATTAGGTTTAAAATACAGGTTTTGGTTCTTGAGTTCTATTTTCTCCTTTTATATTTATGCTAAAAATAAAATATTGGAGTGTGACTTTTTTTTTCCTTAAAGGGAAAATACAAACTTGCTAAAGAAATCAAAGAAAAAGAAATTGAAGGATTGAAAGAAACATTAAAAACACTGCAGGTAAAGTAACTTACAGTTTAAAAATCAGTTTTCTATTAGCATGCGTCAATGAAATACCATGCAGTGTGAGGAGCCATTTCCCCCCTAAAAATCATTACAGGAACCATCACCCTGGGGAGTCTGCAGGGAACCCCACACCCATAATTATGTTAAGAATTGTTCTATTGACAAAACCTGCCCCACACCCAATTAGCTGTTATCTGTTAGGGGAACCTGCCTCACATTCCAGCTATCCAGGGAACTAGGTGTGGCAACTCGTGACTTCTTGGCCTACCTTACCGAACGTAACCTCCTGGCCTACGTGACCTGGACCACGTGACAAGAGTCCAGGCCCCTGTGGCCCCCCCCCATTCCTTACCCTATATAAACTGTAACTCGTCCCTAATAAAGGGAGGCCATGACAAACTTAGCATGGCCTTCTTCTTCTTTCCTAGCCCATTTCTCTTCCAGATAGCACCCCTCCGTGACCCTGGAGTAACTGATTGCAGGGTGGGTTACAACCCCTAGACTCAGTGACCCACCCATCACAATCGACAATGCAGCATGGCTAACAAAGATAGTAATAGTTTTTATTACATTATAATTTATATAATACTTTTGCTTGTGTACCATAGTTTGAAATTTCAATTTTTGTTTGATAAATATTAAATAGTATGTATATACAGATATTAAGTAGAATACACATATACATATAGTATATGTATATTAAAGTAGCCTTCATTGTTTGTTACTGCAATATAGGTGACTTACTGTTTTATTGCTGTGAAGAGACACCATGATCAAGGCAGCTCTTATAAATGAAATCATTTAATTGGAGATTTGCTTATAGTATTAGAAGTTAGTCCATTATTATCATGGTGGAGAGCATGGTAACACACAAGCAGACATGATGTTAGAGAAGGAACTGGGAGTTCTGCATTCTGATACAAAGGTAGAGTGAGACTGGTCTGGCTTGGGCTTTTGAAAAGCCCACTCCCAGTGACATGCTTCCTCTAACAAAGCCACAACTACTCTAACAAGGCCACACCTCTTAATCATTTTCAAATAGTGCCACCCCTAGTGACTAAGCATTTGAGTCTGCGAGGCCTATTCTTATTCAAACCACCATAGGTAAATAGCTATAGGTTTTAACATTACATGTATGAGGAAAACAAGTAAGGCTTATATGTTACAATTTATCTGTGGCCCTTAAAAGTTAATAAGTATTCTAGCACTTGGGAGACAGAGAAAGGCAGATCTCTGAGTTAAAGGCCAGCCTACATAGTGAGTTTTAGGATAGCTGTGGCTACATAAGGGAGAGACCCTCTTTCAAAAAAACAAACAAACAAACAAACAAACAAACAAAAAAAAAAAAACAAAAATTCTGGCCTTAACTGAATATTTGCTGCATGGTACAAGTATTACAACTCTGAAAGGAAAAGTAGTCGGAAGCCAGGCCATACCTACAACTCTGAAGAGAAAGGTATTCTGGATGTTTGTTCTGGTGGGGGATGGTTTCCCCACAGGAAAGTAGTTGTCCAAAGGAGCTGTTACAGCCCAGCTCTCCTAGCCTCTGCTAGGGGATTTTCCCCTCAGAAATGCCTGTTGTCTGTGCTCTGGTGAAAGTTGTTACTTTGCTTCACTCTGCTAAGGGGGATGCCCTCCTCCAGCAGAAATATAGCAGTTTTCTTCTGTTCTGGCAAAAGTTGAAAAGTTGTTACTTCTCTGCCCCACTTCAGTCTGGGGAAAGAAGGTCTTCAACCAAAACTCATTCAAGAGGTGTATGGGAGGGAGAAATTCAGGACAGTGGCTGCCTCTGCCTCAGTGGAAGTAGGCAGCTCCCAACTTGTCAGTACAGGCTTATATAGGGCTTCTTAGGGGTGGAGTTTTTCCAGGGTGAAGATTTTCTGGGTGGGAATTGGTGGGATTTCAATCCCAGAGTTTGGACAAGTTTAGAGATTGACTGGATTTTGTTATCAATGATTGACTTGTTCGTCTGCTCAAGGATTGGTTGATTTTCATGCTGAGGCAGAAGACCTCAGTTCAGGGGCAGAGTGTCTCCTTGACTCTGGTTTTAGGGCCAAAGTATGTTTCTTTAACTAGTTTTTGTGTCAAGTCAGGTTGTTTCTTTGACTGGCCCTTTTACTCTACACATGTGAAGTCCTGATTTTTTGCAGAGTTAAAGACTGAGAAATGATAGCCTTTGCCCTTAAATTGTTTAGTCTCATACTGGTAATTTATTCAGTACATGTGCACAGAAAGTCTGCTGTGTGCCAAACACTTTTCTTAGTGGGGTGGATACTGCGGTGAGCATAAAAGAGGAAAGATTTCTGCCTTGAGCCTACAAAACTAAAATTAAGTCAAAATGGAAATATTACTGCAGAAAATGTTTTTATGATTTCAAAGTATTACCATATAGATAGCATTGCTTACAGAGAACAAATAAGAAGATCAAATGTAAAATTGCTGATGATGATTCCTTGGGTTCAGTGTCACTGTGACATAAGGAGCACATACCTTTATCTGTGTAATTTTTTACAAGCTTATACCAATCGAACACTGTAGAAACAATGAGAGACTGTCTCAAAAACAGAACAAAGATTCTAGCATTAACTAAATAATTGCAACATGTGAATTCCTTATTTTCTGCAAATATAAAGGCTAAGAAATTATAGCTTTTGCCCTTAAATTGTTCTCAGTCTCATAGAAAATACAGAAGATATTCAGTTATAATTTGGAGTATCCCATTAAACAGCTGACTTGGGATATTAAAATCTGTCAATGTTAAGTAGTAGTGGCACACCCCTGTAGTTTTGGCACTTAAAAGGCTGAGACAGGAGGCTTATGAGTTTGAGGTCATCTTGAGCTACATACATACCTTGTATCAAAACAGAAAAAAAATTCACTGTCATAAAAAACAGCAAAGGCAAAATACTTTTGCTTAGAGAGAAACTATATGCAATACATGGTCCTTGATTGGATCCTGCACCAAGGAAAGACATGTCCATACAAAGAATAAGGTTTCAGTGGGGAGATCTGGATAGAACTATTTGTTAGACTCTAAAAATTATTGTTACTATTTCTCTGGGTGTAATTGGTATTGGGGTTGTATAGAACAAAGTCTTTGTTCTTAGAAAATGCTTAAAATATTAGGGGTGAAGTTTTCTGATTGAAAAATATAAAACATTGCTCAGAGAAATAAAAGGTGAGATATGACATGATTATTGAGTATGAGTCAGTAATTTTAAGACTTTGTTTTTGTTCTTCTGTGGACTACTTTTTTCTTGCCTGTATTTCTTTATCATCACTGGAAATTTTAACTAAAATTTACTCTAGTTCATTCTTCTTTTTAATTAGTAAGTTTTGTTCTTTCAACTTTATATATATATATTCTGGTCCTGTTCTCTCCTACCCTTTCTTATTTTTTTTCTTATCCCAACCAACACCCTGCAGTAAACTTGTTTTCCTGTTTGCTAGTTTTGTTTTTGTTTAGTGTCCCACAGAGTTTGGTGAGGACTGATTATGTCAACCTGAGTTTTGAACTGACCATCAGAGCCTGGTGAACTCACCAATGGTTACCCACTTGGATATTGTCCCCCCCCCCCTATAATCTGTCAGTTGCCAGCAGATCAGCAGTGTATGGTAGGTCCCAGTGAGTCCATCCCTTTGCCCCATAACTGATTGTTGGGAGAGTCTGACTCTAATCTAGTGCTAGTGCACAACTGCTGAGTTTGTAATTGCTTTGACAGTGTCCTGCTTACAAGATGGGATTTTATATGAACCCACATACGGCTAAAGACTTGATCCCTGTTTCCAAAAATCTAGGAAGAACTGAGGAGCCCTCACAGGCAAGGTTTCTTAGCTGACCATTTGCTCCCCAGGGAACATCTTGCAGTACCTAGGGCAGTGGTTCTCTACCTTCCTAATGCTGCGACCCTTTAATACAGTTCCTCATGTTGTGCTGACCCTCCAACCATAAAATTATTTTTGTTGTTACTTCATAAGTATAAATTTGCTACTGTTATGAATCCTAATGTAAATATTTTTGGAGATAGAGGTTTATATCAAAGAAGTTGAGACTCACAGGCTGAGAACCCACTGGCCTAGAGAATTCTGTGGACAGTAGATGCTGCTACCATCTAGCAGGCAAGACCAGGGATGCTACCTCACCCTCCAACACAAAGCACAAGGCAGCCATTGAGAACAAAGAATTGTCAGGCCTAATACATCAGCAGTGCTGAGTTTGAAAATCTGCCTTAGAGTACCATCAGCAAAAGAGACCGCAACATCACTTTGACCAGGGGTAAAATCGGAAAATTTACGGAAGAGGAGCCTTGGGCCACATCTCTCCTCTCCAATTCCTCCCCAGTGGAGTAGGGAGATGCCCTTCCCAGGCTAAAGAAAGGTTGGTGAAAGGATTAGGGAGATGACAAGAGGCATGGGCTGCTGTTGGATACAGTCCACAAAGGGAACTGTAGAGACCCTAGTTTAACTAGGAGAGGAGACTCCATGTGGAGCAGTATGACAGTCAGAGCCCATGTCAACTCAGGGCAGATGCGCCAAGATCCCTAAATATACTGCTAGTATGTTTTGAAATCTCACAAGTCAAAGACAGCATAAACTTTCAGGTTCACAAAGATCATCTTTGGCATGCCAGCCTGTGGTGTACGTACAGATACATATTTTGCCCCTCCCCACATTATTTCTCACCACTTACATAGTGGAGATTTGTTGTAAGTCCATTTAATATCACATTAACTTTCCTTCTTTTCCTTTTCCTTCTCCTCTTCCTCTTTCTTCTCCTCCTTCTCTTTTCCTCTTCTTTCTTTTCTCCTCAAAACACCAAATGGCCGATGCAGTGGGAAAGCCAGGAGGAGATTATGAGGCCACAACTGCTTCCATGGGGGATTCAGCAGCAGTTTTAGGAGCCATGATTGTTGTCAAGGCCATGGCCATGGTTGAGGCCATGGGGCTTGTGGGGGTAAAGCCAAAGAGGAGTGGCTCCTCATCTCCAGACTGTGTCACCTAGTTAAGGACGTGAAGGTCACGTCCCTGGAGAAGCTCTACCTGTTCTCCCTGCCCATTAAGGAACCAGAGATTATCCAGCTTTTCCTGGATGCATCCCTAAAGGATGAGGTTCTAAAGGTAATGCCAGTGCAAAAGCAGACTTGGACTGGCCAGTGTAATTTATTCTTTTTAGATTGTTTCAGTTGCTGTCATATATACAGCATCTAATTATTTGAATCATGAGTATTTTGAAAGCAAAATAAATTCTTTCATACGGCTGACCCTTGAATAGTTTTAAGGACATGTTTTGTCTTGCTGGTGACATAGTACAGGTCACATACTACACAATATCTGATCTGTCAAACAATGCTTGAACAGAGTAGAACAGTGAAGGGTCACTGTGAGTCCCATATCCCCCACCTCAACTTGAAGAAGCTCAGGTAAAGCTCCTGTTCAGATACAGATCTGACACAAACCCACCTGACAAAGACCTTTTAACACAGAGCCCCTCCCCTGCCTCCTCTACTTCCTGGTTACTTAGTTTTCTTCCTCTCTTGTCCTTTAATAATGTAATACTTTACCAGGTGCTGGCTACCAAGAATAACTGGATAGCAACTTTCATTGTGGAACTCATAGTTAAGGGCTTCTAACTACCGAATTCCAAAACAAATAGAAACAGAAAACCATACACTCCAAAAAAGAAAGAAACAGAGAAAATATTTTTGTTGTGATAGATATTTGAATTTTTCCTTTCTGTATAATCATGGTACCCAGTTGATTTCAAATGAGAGACTTTCCTTAACAAAACAGTATGTCTAAATGGCTAGATAACTTTGCTGATGTTTCTGTGGATTAATGGCTTATTGTATAATGTGGCAAGACACACTTTTCTTGAACTTCAGGTTTCTTTTAAGTAAAATGAAGAAGTTGAACTATATTATTATTTCCCAAACAAGATCACTTCTATAGAGTAATAAAGTATGTCCACTATCTACTTGGTATAAAAGGAGTGAACCCGAAGAGTCAGTTTTATTGACTGTCCAGAAGCATGAAGAGGAAGATGGGTAGAATGTGATAGTCCTGGGTAGGAACTATGGCGATAGATGACCTCTATAGCTCTCTCTCATTATTTTCTCACTAACTGCATACTGTTCTTATAGACTCTAGGATACTAATGACTTGCAGATCTGAAGGCATATTTAATAATTTGCTCTTTTTACTATTGAAGTTTGATGGTCTTAAGTCTCACCCAATCACTTTGATGAAAGAGAACAGAATTCTTGGAGCTGTGACTATGTGTATGTTTTGATCCGTGAATAGGTCTTAGCCATTTGAATGATGTTTTCATCAGGAGGACAGAGGACATGTAACACAAAAGGTCTTGGTGATAAATGAATGATACTGGAACAACTTGGCATTGTGAAAAACTGACTCTAAACACAGACACAGTTGACACAAAATAACAAAATGGATCAGACTAGAGAAGCTAAATAAGAAGGTGAACCCAAAGAAAAACATATAGGCATCCTCCTGAATATTAACCTTCATCAGGCGATGAAAGGAGACAGACAGAGACCCACATTGGAACACAGGACTGATATCTCAAGGTCCAAATCAGGAGCAGATGGAGAGAGAGCACAAGCAAGGAACTCAGGACCGCGAGGGGTGCACCCACACACTGAGACAATGGGGATGTTCTATCAGGAACTCACCAAGGCCTGCTGGCCTGGGTCTGAAAAAGCCTGGGATAAAACTGGTCTCGCTGAACATAGCAGACAATGAGGACTACTGAGAACTCAAGAACAATGGCAATGGGTTTTTGATCCTACTGCACGTACTGGCTTTGTGGGAGCCTAGGCAGTTTGGATGCTCATCTTATTAGACCTGGATGGAGGTGGGTGGTCCTTGGACTTCCCACAGGGCAGGGAACCCTGATTGCTCTTTGGGCTGACNNNNTGGTTGCTTTTTGGGCTGACGAGGGAGGGGGACTTGATTGGGGGGGGGGGAGGGAAATGGGAGACGGTGGCGGGGAGGAGGAAGAAATCTTTAATAAATAAAAAAAAAATGGATCAGAGACCAAAACTATAGCAATTCTAGAACACAATGTAGGAAAAAATCTAGGAGGGTTTGGCATTGGCTTTTGAGGCATGAGACCAAAGGAATGATCCATGCAGTGACTGGTAAACTGGGCTTCATGGAAATGAAAAGTTTCTGCGTTTCAAAAAGACTTTCAACATAGTGAAAGACAAGCTCCAGATGAGAAGACAGTATTCACAGAAGGCTCTCCTGATGCAGACTGCTCTCCATCACATTCAGTTTCCTCTTAAACCTAGTAAGAGGAAAACAAACAACTCAAATAAAAAATATGCTGTAGATCTAACACACACCTTACCAAAGATACACAGACAGATGACATGTGCTCATATAAAAAGATGTTCCACATCATATGCTATGAATTGTAAAGTAAAGTGTCAAAAGTAACACTGTGCTTTAAAATTGAAATAACAAAAATCTAGATCACAGAAAAGCTGTGGAGACAATTTGGCTGTTTCTTACAAAATTCAACATTCTTTGTTAAAAAGCAGAGGAAAAGAGTAAAAAAGAGACAGAAGCATGTTAATAGTGAAACACGGTGTATGGTGCTGTAGTGCTGGGCACATTACCCACTCATCCAGACACATAAACTGTTCAAGAGTGAACCCTATTGTAATCTGTGGACTTGGAGTGATAATGTGTCATTGTAGGCTCACTAATTGTAACAGGCACATAATTTGTGTGTGGGAGAGGAGGAGAGGGAGGAGGGAGGGAGGTGTTAATAGGGAGGTTGCTCTTGTGTGAGGAGAGCAGGGGGTCTATGGGATATTTGTACTTTTCTCTCAGTTTTGCTATGAAACTGCATATATGTTTTTAAAATCTTGAAAAAGAGACCTACAGCTCTCTAAGTGCAGTCAGAATAATTCTTATCACCCAAATTTTTACCATCCTTCTAATTTTATATAATTCAAGGTATATATTTTTGTGATGTGAAATTAATACATTTGACCTTTTAAACTGTGATGACTTCAAGTTTCACCTTCCCCAATAATCTTCATCTTTTCTCCTTTCCATTTTCGAAGGAGATACATTTTGCATCTTCTCAGTGTGCCTTACGTGTCTTCGTACTCTCACACTCTCTCTTATCTCTGTGAGCTTGCTGTGTTTCATGTTGTTTCTTTACATTTATCTTCTAGTTCACTAATTTTTCAACTGTTTTATTTGTCATATAACTTGTCCATTAAGTTTTTTTATTTTATAACTGCATTTCTGTTTTATGGAAGTTCAATTTGGTACACTTTCAAACCTGCCTTTTTTTTTTATAGCGTCTTATACTTTTTCCATGCTTTTTACTTTGTCTTTTATGTCTTTAATCATATAAAATAATTTTATATCTTTGAGATTTTTATCTCTTATCTCTAATTATTGATGGTCAAGTCTTCCTGTTTGCAGTGTCTGCCTGCTGAGTTTCCCCTTGGAGGTCTTTGTGTTTGATGTGGTTCATAAATTTTAACTTGCTAGTCCCTCTTCACAGGAAGTACATTTTCTGCTGAAACTATGTCATGTAACTTTTCTACAGAACTCATTTAGGATACTTCCTTTTTTTCCTGAATCTCAAAATGTTAGTGATTATCCCCTGGTTGTGTACACATGCAGGGAATGCTTTATAATGCATGTTTAGGGTTTTAGTTTTTCATGGGATAACTTTTATTTTTGAACAAGTTTTAGTTAAAAACAAAGTTTTTTGTGTTGGTATACTGAATGTCTTTGCAATTAGGAATAGCTCACTGACAATATTTATTGCACATACTACTGGGCTACATAAGGATATTTTTCATACAAATATACATGTACTAGCCCATCTTACCCATACCTCCCTTCCCTGTTATTCATTCTTGTTCCCCTAGTTCCACATCTACTTTCATGTCATATATACACATGATTTTATGTATCTATGTAAAACCTATGAACCACAAATGAGAGAAAACGTATATTTGTCTTTCTGAGACTTATTTTAGTTTACTTAATATGATCATCTCTAATTGTGCCTATTTTCCTGTAAACCACATAATTTATTTTTTATTTTTAGCTAAAAATTCCATGTTTATTATATACCATATTTATTTACCCAGTCCTCTGTTAGTGGATACCTGGATTCATTCCATACTTAGCTGTTATGGGATTGCTGCAGTAAACATTGGTGTGTAAGCATCGCTGTCATATGTTGATGTGCTGGGCCCTATGGGAGATGCTGACTTCCATAGTATCTGGGCCAGTCTGCATTCACATCAATAGCATGTGAAAGTTCCTGTTTGTGTACATCCTTGGGAACTTTTTTATTTTTTGAGACAGGGTCTCATTGTGTAACCCTGACTAGGTTGGAACTTGCTATGTAGACCAGGTGGTGGTCTTGAACTCACAGAGATCTGTTTCCCCCTGTCTTCTGAGTATTTGGATTAAAGGTGTACATCACCAAGCTTGGAATTACTTGTTTTCTGATTGATTGTCATTCTGACTGGGTGGGATGATATACACTTAATTTGTGTTTTCTGATAACTAGCAAGAGTGGACATTTTTTAATATTTGTACTTTATCTTTTGATAACTTTTGTTAATTTTATTAGCACATTTATTGAGTGGGTTATTTGACTTTTTGCTATTTAATTTTTTGAATTCTTTTTATAGACTAGATATTAATCTCAAAGATTTTCTCTCATTCTGTAGGTTGTCTCTTAATTCAGTTAATTGTTTCTTTTGCTGTGGAGAAACGTTTTAGTTTTATGAGGTCCTATCTGTCAGTTAGTAGAGTTGAAGACTGGTTTTATGTTTTCATAGGTACTGTGTTTAGGCAGTTGCATCCTGGTATTCCAGTCTGGGCTAAGGATTTAAATGTGCTAATTATCCAGGTGAAAGTGGACCGCTTTATATATACATGAGAAATTTTCAATCTTTTATATGCCACATTTTATTTATATAATATTTATTATATTTATACTTAGTTTGGGTTTCAACTCTATTCAGAAACAGATACATATACTTTTGATTATTTTATATTATCTTTTTATGATAACTTAAAAATTTTTACTTCCTTGATAGTTTAATATATATATAATGAGTTTTAAACATTATGCAGTTTTAGTGTAATTTACACAGTTCTCAAGCAGTAACTTTGCAGATGACAGCATCATGTCATAATGTCATACAAAATAAGTGTATGTTTCCACTATTTGTTTAAATGGCTGACTGGTTTCAATAAAATATGTTCCCAGCCTTGTCTCTGTTCACTCTTTGAACTAACTTAAATCAGAGCAATTCTTTATAACAGCAATCAGCATATTTGCTTGAAGCTTTTTAATGAATTTGCAAAAATCTAACTCCTACCACAAATTACAAGGTTAACAATGATTGCATTCTGCCATTTCTGAAGTCGTTTTTGTTTATTTTTCCCATTTACTTCCTTCTTTCCACATGAGCATTCTAGTTCATTGAAACAAAGATACAAAATAAGGTTATTGACTGTGTTAAGGGCTGTGAACTTGTTGAAATTTTCTTCCTTCTTTCTTAAGACTTTAATCACAAGTTGCTGACTCCGGAGGGTCTTTACCGACCATGCAATGAAATTACATTTTTTGATTGTTTTTCTTTAACTCTTACAACGTAGTTTAACTTAAGTACATTGCTTATGGCTTATCTTCCTCAGAATAAAAGTGGGCAAGCATTTCCTGGGTCCACTGTTGTTACCCCCAGTACCTGCATTTATGGACTTTCCTTACAGGGTCCAAGCACTCAGTATTTACTGAAGAAGTGACATACACATAAGTATTCTGTTGAGGTTATGGCAGCTAGCTAAGGCATTTGTTTCATAGTGAATGTGAAACAGTTATTTTCTTTTCTTAAAGTTTAACAAATCTAAGTTATTGAAGAAAATGAGAATTCATACATGGCTGGTTAGAGTTTAGCCTGGTCAGCTATTCTGGAGGACTAAGTGACAATTTTCAAAAACAAAAATGTATCCAGGCCTGCAAGAAAAATATGAAAAAGCGGAGCGACATTCTGTTAAGGGAAGGCCCAGAGATGAAGGGCTTCTGTCTCTGTCTGAAAGCAGAGAATCAGAATGACCATCCGCTACTAGCCCCGGGGATTTGGAGATCTTGCAGCAGAAGCAAATGAGAAAGACCTGGGACCCCAGCAGTTCTGAGCCCTTCACCTGTGTGCCTGGCACCAGGCTCACCATACACCTGCTTTGCTCTGTAGTGATCACAGGTGGCAGCACTGATGGCATTCCCTTTGCCCGAGTCGGCAGCTAGTCCCGTTGGTGCTTCCTTCCCTCAGGTAGCTTCTCTTTCTCTGGACCACTCCTGAGAGTGAGGAGCTGTACTCTTTCCTTCCTAGTCCAAAGTATTAAAAGTAACTTTGTAATTTTTTTTAAAAGAACAAACCTTAGAAATTCTACTTTTTGAAATTTGTTCTGCTGAAATGACTAACTACAAAATTCAAATATAAGCACATTTCAGAATAATTCACATTGTTAAAAAGCTGAAAACTAGGTAAGCCTATAAACATGAGAGGGATTAGGTAAATTGGTGAAGTTAAACATTGGGCTACTATATTTTATATAGCCATTGCAATTTCTAAGAGTCCTACAGACTGGGACATCTTTTGCCGTCATATCCCTCTAGCTCTCCTTTAAAGTGCAATTCACTAAAACCAGAAGCACTAAAGTAGTCAGTACTTACGGAAGGTCGTGAGATTTTTTATTTTACTTAAAATAATTTTTATTCCTATGTTTTTTTGTTCTTTAATATGTCCTTCACCAAACACTAGTGTGAAGTATCAAACTCTACCAGACGCAGTTTCTTGAAGTTACCATTCTTTAACATGGTATAGTTCTTACCACTCACTGTCTGTCTACTATTACTGGACCAGAAAATACACTCTTATGGCCAGGGATCTGTCTTATTCAAGCAGTATCCCAGGAACAGATGTAGTGATAGTGTTCCTGTAAATATATTGTGAACAAAGGCAATAAATGTGTTTTTAAAGACAGGATCTCAACTATGTAACCCCTTCCTTCCAAGTGCTAGGATTATAGGCATAAGACACTGTACTGCCTTGAATATACTAGTGTTGTAAGGAAGAGAGTTACTATAAAAATTTGAAAAAAAAATCACTAAAAGTTGTAATAGATAAATGCCACATTTGGTAGCATGCAGTTTTGATGTCAGAAGGAATTTAAAGTAAAGAATTCTAATAGATTTTCCTTCTCTTTTCAAGGTTTCTCAATATTCTTTACAGAAGAAAGTGAGTGAGATGGTAAGAAAATTGCATAATATATATTTTTACCACTTGGATTAGAACACAAGATCCATAGTAATACTGTAATATAACTGTGACTTTTAGTAAAAAAAAAAAATTCTAGAAAATTGATACTGTGTATTGTTACAGTTTAAAGGCCTGCCACAATTTCAAAGTCATTATAACTTAGATCAATTTTGCAAATTTATTTGTAGATTTTTTTTTGAGACAGGGTTTCTCTGTGTAGCTGTGCTTCCTGTCCTGGGACTAGTTCTTGTAGACTAGGCTGGCCCCAAACTCACAGAGATCTGCCTGCCTCTGTCTCCAGAGTGCTGGGATTAAAGGTGTGCACCACCACTGCCCGGCCAGATTTCTTAATGCTTACATATTACAAATAAATAAAATATGTGGCAATGTTCATCCTTTGTTCTTCTACATTCATGATAATTTATGGTATGGTACTTGTTATTGTTCAGGTAAGTATTTGCTTTTTATTTCTATGCATATAAAATTAATATTTACTTTACAGAATAACATTTCATAAAATACTTACTTTTTAATACTCTCCCTCATATTTAAGGAAGAGATTTTTGTTGCTGTTGTTATTGAGTTTTTTTATGGTTTTAATTAAACAGAATTCTCACTATATCTACTTAAATCTTCAGAAGGCTTCTTGGGTGGGCTTATGCTATTACAATCTCATTCTTTGGAATAGACTGTAAAGCAAGTACAATTAATTTTTGGCTATATTTTGGCTATCACATAGATAAGAAATAGAGACTGTTGCTGTAACATTGAATACCATTTTAAATATTTTGCTTTTTGAAATTATTTGAGGTGTTAAAAATAATAGGAAGATTGTTAGGCTTGATTGAATAGAAGATGTGAAAATTCTGTTGCTATTCAACTGGAGAGAATAAAGATGATATTGTCAGACTATTTTAAACTGTGATTTTAATTAAGAAGCTGAAAAACTATATTCCACTTTAGCTGTAAGTACCATGACATTTGTGCTGAAAGTCATCCTCAACGCTACAGTGGTTTTACACAAAATATAGAGAAATTGAATAATGTGCCCTTTGATCTGGGAGATAAGGCTACAGTGAAGGATCAAAGGCCACGTAAAATGTATTTTACTTTATTCCAGTTTAAAATTTCATTAAACAGATACTCATAATCTTTAAAAAAAACCACAGAAATATCTCCAAGTTTTTTGTTAGTATATGAATGATAAATTATATTTTTTCCTGACAGTTGAAAGCATTGTATCAGTTTTCATTAAAATTATCTTATATATTGATATATTGATATTTTTTTGCCCATTCATGGGCACTATTCTTATATAAAAGTTAAAAACCATATTTTTAAACTATATATGCCATATAATTTTTAATTTATTATTCTATTCTTATATAATTCTCACGACACTTTCTTTATTCAATGTTATTTTTATTTTATGAAAGTAGAACATTATCTTCTATACTATTTAGCAATATGGCAAATAGTCAGGACACAGGATAGACATTCTAATATTGTCCAGACAGAACTTGTAGAACAGCAGAGTATCCTAAAATGAATTACTTAAAAATAGTATTGAGGGCACGGCAGTGGCGGCCGGAACTGGACACGCACGGCGGGCGACATAGCTGGCGCAGCGGCCGGGACCGGCGGGTACTGACACAGTGGCAGACAACGCAGGCGACAGGGACCAGTGCAACACCAAGAGCAGATCGCCCCAGGACAATTAAATCAAAGAGGTAGGCCTTTGGTTGGCGAGGTCCCTGGCAAACAGGGAACCTGGTTCTTTTCCTGAAGACCCGTCTGAGGGGTGAGAGGGATCTTGGCCCCTGGCAGGAGCCAGGAAACAGAACGAGGGAATTTTGCAAGAGGAGCCTCTGGCCAGCAGGGAAACCTGATCTGGTTTTAAAAGACCAATTAGAGATCGTCAATAGGAGGAGATGGGCAGGCGCCAAGGCAAAAATTCTCCCAATAAGCTGAAAAACAACATGAAAGCACCAGAACCCAATGATCTTACAACAGAAGGACTTGAACACCCTAACACAGAAGAAGTGGAAAAAATCGACTTTATGAAAGCAATAGAGTCCCTTAAACAATATGTAAAAAACACCTTTATAGAAATGGATGAGAAGTATAACAAAAAGTTTGAAGAATTGAGTAAATACGTACATGAGACCCTGGGAAACCAAGAAAAAACGAACAAACAGGTAATGGAAACAGTTCAAGAATTGAAAACTGAAATGGAAGCAAGGAAGAAAGCACAAACTGGGGACCAGCTGGATACGGAAAATCTAGGTCAACGAGCAGAGCCTACAGAAACAAGCATAATCAATAGAATACAAGAAATAGAAGAAAGAATCTCAGATTCTGAAGACACCATAGAGAAAATAAACGCACTGATCAAAGAAAACAGCAAAGCCAACAAATTCTCATCACAAAACATTCAGGAAATATGGGACACAATAAAAAGACCAAACCTGAGAATAATAGGAATAGAAGAAGGGGAAGAATTACAGCTCAAAGGCCCAGAAAATATATTTAACAAAATTATGGAAGAAAACTTTCCCAACATAAAGAAAGATATTCCTTTGAATATCCAAGAAGCATACAGAACACCAAACAGACTGGATCAAAGAAAAGCATCCCCTCGCCATATAATAATCAAAACACAAAATATACAGGTTAAAGAAAGAATATTAAGAGCTGCAAAGGAAAAAGGCCAAGTAACTTATAAAGGTAAACCGATCAGACTTACACCTGACTTCTCTATGGAAACCATGAAAGCCAGAAGGTCCTGGATAGAGGTTCTTCAAAAACTAAGAGACCATGGATGCAAACCCAAACTTCTATACCCAGCCAAGCTAGTATTCACTATCAATGGAGAAAACAAGACATTCCAGGATAAGAACAAATTTAAACAATACGTAGCCACAAATCCAGCGCTACAGAAAGTAATAGAAGGAAAATCGCAACCCAAGGAATCCAACATTGCCAACACTGACTACAATAACTCAGGAATCTAGCGAACCTTCACCAGTACAACTCAAAGAAGGGACACACACAAACTCTACTACCGAAAACAGTAAGAATAACCGGAGTAAACAACCACTGGTCACTAATATCACTTAATATTAATGGTCTCAATTCACCTATAAAAAGGCACAGGCTAAGGGATTGGATACGAAAACAGGATCCAACATTCTGCTGTTTGCAAGAAACACATCTCAACCACAAAGACAGGCATCTACTCAGAGTAAAAGGTTGGGAAAAGGTCTTTCAAGCAAATGGTCCTAACAAAAAAGCAGGTGTGGCCATACTAATTTCCAACAAAACTGACTTCAAACTAAAATCAATCAGAAGAGATCGAGATGGACACTTTATACTCATAACAGGAACAATTCATCAGGATGACATCTCAATCCTGAATATCTATGCCCCTAATATAAAAGCACCCACTTATGTAAAAGAAATATTTCTAAAACTCAAGGCAGACATAAAACCACACACACTAATAGTAGGAGACTTCAACACACCTCTCTCTCCAATGGACAGGTCAATCAGACAGAAACCTAATAGAGAATTAAGAGAATTATTGGAGGTAATGAAGCAAATGGACTTAACAGACATCTACAGAACACTCCACCCAAATAGGAAAGAATATACCTTCTTCTCTGCAGCTCATGGAACCTTCTCAAAAATTGACCATATACTCGGAAACAAAGGAAACCTCCACAGATACAAAAGAATATCAGTGTCCACCTGTGTCTTATCAGATCACCACGGATTAAAGTTAGATGGCAACAACTATGCTACCCCCAGAAAGCCGACAAACTCATGGAAACTGAACAGTCAACTACTGAACCACACCTGGGTCAAGGAAGAAATTAAGAAAGAAATTAAAGTCTTCCTTGAATTTAATGAAAATAAAGAGACAACATACTCAAACCTATGGGACACGATGAAAGCAGTGCTAAGAGGAAAGTTCATAGCACTAAGTGCCCACTTAAAGAAAACAGAGAAAGCATACATTGGGGACTTAATGGCACACCTGAAAGCTTTAGAAAAAAAAGAAGCAGAGGTGCCCAGAAGGAGTAGAAGACTGGAAATAATCAAACTGAGGGCAGAAATCAACAAAATAGAAACACAGAAAACAGTCCAAAGAATCAATGAAACAAAAAGTTGGTTCTTGGAGAAAATCAACAAGATCGACAAACCCCTATCCAAACTAACTAAACAACAGAGAGAGAACACGCAAATAAATAAAATCAGAAATGAAAGGGGGGACATAACCACAGACACAGAGGAAATCCAGAGAATCATTAGATCTTACTATAAAAGCCTGTATGCCACAAAACTGGAAAATGCAAAAGAAATGGACATTTTTTTAGATAAGTACCATATACCAAAGCTAAACCAAGACCAGGTGAATGATCTAAATAGACCTGTTAGTCGCGAAGAACTAGAAACTGTTATCAAAAATCTCCCTTCCAAAAAAAGCCCAGGACCAGATGGGTTCAACGCAGAATTCTACCAGAACTTCCAAGAAGAGCTAATACCTATACTCCTTAACGTATTTCACAATATAGAAACAGAAAAGTCATTGCCAAATTCCTTTTATGAAGCTACAGTTACCCTGATACCAAAACCACACAAAGACCCAACCAAGAAAGAGAATTACAGGCCTATCTCACTCATGAATATCGACGCAAAAATTCTCAATAAAATACTGGCAAACCGAATTCAAGAACACATCAGAAAAATTATCCATTATGATCAAGTAGGCTTCATCCCAGAGATGCAGGGCTGGTTCAACATACGCAAATCTATCAATGTAATCCACCATATAAATAGACTGAAAGAAAAAAACCATATGATCATTTCATTAGATGCGGAAAAAGCATTCGACAAAATTCAACACCCCTTTATGATAAAGGTCTTGGAGAGAATAGGGATACAAGGGTCATACCTAAATATAATAAAAGCTATCTACAGCAAACCGACAGCTAACATTAAATTAAATGGAGAAAAACTCAAAGCCATCCCACTAAAATCAGGAACAAGACAAGGATGTCCACTCTCTCCATACCTCTTCAATATAGTGCTTGAAGTTCTAGCAATAGCAATAAGACAACATAAGGGGATCAAGGGGATTCGTATTGGAAAGGAAGAAGTTAAGCTTTCGTTATTTGCAGATGACATGATAGTATACATAAGCGACCCCAAAAATTCTACCAAAGAACTCCTACAGCTGATAAACACCTTTAGTAGCGTGGCTGGATACAAGATCAACTCCAAAAAATCAGTTGCCTTCCTATACACTAAGGATAAGGAAACAGAGAGGGAAATCACAGAAGCATCACCTTTCACGATAGCCACAAAGAGCATAAAATATCTTGGGGTAACCCTGACCAAGGAAGTGAAAGATCTATTTGACAAGAACTTCAAGTCTTTGAAGAAAGAAATAGAAGAGGACACCAGAAAATGGAAGGATCTCCCTTGCTCTTGGATTGGGAGGATCAACATAGTAAAAATGGCAATTCTACCAAAAGCAATCTATAGATTCAATGCAATCCCCATCAAAATCCCATCAAAATTCTTCACAGATCTGGAGAAGACAATAATCAACTTTATATGGAAAAACAAAAAACCCAGGATAGCCAAAACAATCTTATACAATAAAGGAACGTCTGGAGGCATTACCATCCCTGACTTCAAACTCTATTACAGAGCTACAGTATTGAAAACAGCTTGGTATTGGCATAAAAACAGAGAAGTCGACCAATGGAATCGAATAGAAGACCCTGACTTTAACCCACAAACATATGAACACCTGATTTTCGATAAAGGAGCTAAAAGTATACAATGGAAAAAAGAGAGCATCTTCAACAAATTGTGCTGGCAAAACTGGATGTCAATCTGTAGAAGAATGAAAATAGACCCATATCTATCACCATGCACAAAACTCAAGTCCAAGTGGGTGAAAGACCTCAATATCAGTCCAAACACACTGAACCTGATTGAAGAGAAAGTGGGAAGTACTCTACAACACGTGGGCACAGGAGACCACTTCCTACGTATAACCCCAGCAGCACAGACAGTAAGGGCCTCATTGAATAAATGGGACCTCCTGAGACTGAGAAGCTTCTGTAAAGCAAAGGACACTGTCGCTAAGACAGAAAGGCAACCCACTGACTGGGAGAAGATCTTCACCAACCCCACAACTGACAAAGGTCTGATCTCCAAAATATATAAAGAACTCAAGAAACTAGACCGTAAAAGGCTAATCAACCCAATTATAAAATGGGGCACTGAGTTGAACAGAGATCTCTCAACAGAAGAAGTTCAAATGGCCAAAAGACACCTAAGGTCATGCTCAACTTCCTTAGCGATCAGGGAAATGCAAATCAAGACAACTTTAAGATACCATCTTACACCTGTCAGAATGGCGAAAATCAAAAACACCAATGATAGCCTTTGCTGGAGAGGTTGTGGAGAAAGGGGTACACTCATCCATTGCTGGTGGGAATGCAAACTTGTGCAACCACTCTGGAAAGCAGTGTGGAGGTTTCTCAGGAAATTTGGGATCAACCTACCCATGGACCCAGCAATACCACTCTTGGGAATATACCCAAGAGAGGCCTTATCACACAACAAAAGTATATGCTCTACTATGTTTATAGCAGCATTGTTTGTAATAGCCAGAACCTGGAAACAACCTAGATGCCCTTCAATTGAAGAATGGATGAAGAAAGTATGGAATATATACATATTAGAGTACTACTCAGCAGTAAAAAACAAGGACTTCTTGAAGTTTGCAGGCAAATGGATGGAAATAGAAAACACCATCCTGAGTGAGGTAAGCCAGACCCAAAAAGAGGAACATGGGATGTTCTCACTCATATTTGGTTTCTAGCCATAAATAAAGGACATTGAACCTATAATTCGGGTTCTTAGAGAAGCTAAATAAGAAGGAGAACCCAAAGAAAATCATATAGGCATCCTCCTGAATATTAAACTTCATCAGGCGATGAAAGGAGACAGAGACAGAGACCCACATTGGAGCACCGGACTGAAATCTCAAGGTCCAAATCAGGAGCAGAAGGAGAGAGAGCACAAGCAAGGAACTCAGGACCGCGAGGGGTGCACCCATACACTGAGACAATGGGGATGTTCTATCAGGAACTCACCAAGGCCAGCTGGCCTGGGTCTGAAAAAGCCTGGGTCAAAACTGGTCTCGCTGAACATAGCGGACAAGGAGGACTACTGAGACCTCAAGAACAACGGCAACGGGTTTTTGATTCTACTGGACCTATTGGTTTCGTGGGAGCCTAGGCAGTTTCGTGGATGCTCACCTTACTAGACCTGGATGGAGGTGGGTGGTCCTTGGACTTCCCACAGGGCAGAGAACCCTGATTGCATTTTGGGCTGACGAGGGAGGGGGACTTGATTGGGGGAGGGGGAGGGAAAGGGGAGGCGGCGGTGGGGAAGAGACAGAAATCTTTAATAAATAAATAAATAAATAAAAATTAAAAATAAAAAGCCACGTAAAGATGGAATAAAAAAATAGTATTGAGAAATTTTAAAGATGTCCATGACTCCATAGAGGTGAACATTTAACTCCTAACAAATGCCAGTCTACAGGGAGTTCAAGAAACTGACTTTCCTGTAAAGGTGGATTGTAAAGGTGGAGATATGTCCCTACAGAAACTAACACATCACAGATCAAAATACTTTTCTGTCTATCTCACCTTGGAAAAGTCATGATCATTACCAATAATAATGCAACAAAATACACTGAAAAGTAAATTTGGAACATCAATTTAGCCATTCTACAACTTGATCACTGAGGAAAATCCTATTGTATATAGTGAACCAAGCAGCCGATAGTGTACTTAAAGTTACAAATGACCATTATGACTGTACACTACTGTCTGCTTAATTTAGTAAAACCTTGTCCAGTGCCCTTTAAGTCATGTTTGGCTTCTCTTTGTATATTACTTTCCTTTAAGGAAAGAAAAGAAGAAAGATGTCTTCTTTCAAAATTTCAGTGTTAAAAGTTTTGATAAAATTCAGAGTGACAGTACGTTTTCTTTCAGAATAAAATGTCTCAGTTTATATCGTTGATCTGTATATATTTGTGTCTGTGCACAGTGTGCATGCCTTGTGCCCACAGGTTCAAATGTCAATATATGGCCCAGAGAGCTAAAAGTGTCCATGGAATTTATAAGTCTTAATAGTATTTATTTATCATGACCAGTGAATAGTCTGGAGTATCTGAAAAGCAGAATTTTATCATGCAAATCAATGAAATTTCTTTTCCTTGGATTTCACTTTGGCACCAGGCCAAGGATTTTTGGACCAAATATATTACAGTTTAATATATATGGAGTTCTACGGATAAGGAGTGCCTGTGAAAGGAATCTCCAGACTTCGTTGTATTTTTCACTAACAAGTTATTAACTTTTATAGATTTTTGACTGTCTACTTACTGCTTTTTAGCTAAAAGGCTAAGGAGACTGTTGTGGTATCATAAATTAATATGTAATAGTGTACTATTAAAGACTACATTAGTATGGATTGAAAGTGAAAATGTCCTTAATTTGAAAATGTTCCATTAGATTCCAGTTAAACTGGGTTATATTTTTGCATATCTGGTAAGAATTAGTGTAATTCTCTTGTGAGAAATTAATGGTATTTAAATATGGTTCATTATTTTCTGTTGCTTAGTAACTGATAATAGTAGTGACCTAAATGGATATAAATTTGTATTAATTTGTAGTATTAATCCTTCTCAGTAGGACTCAAATTTTACCAATTATGTCTCCAATTTTAGTATATTTTCTATGATGTTATATTGTCTTTCTACCATTGCAAAGTATTGTTCTTGGTCCCTATATTTCCATTTTTTATTACATTCCTGCTTCATGTGTGAGGATGGGGTGTGGTGGAGCACGCGCTCACTTGGGTCAGAGGAGAACTTGTGAGGCTGGTTCTTTCTTCCCACCATGTGGTTCCCAGGGCCTGGACTCACTTCATCGGGCTTTGTGGCAAGTGCCTTTGCCTACTGAGTTATCTGTCTGACTCCTTGTCATTCGATTTTGAAAATTATGTATCATCATTGTATCTTTATACATACATGTAACATGACTTGCTTATGAAAATCAGTGGGCAACTATCAGAAGTTGTTGTAAATGTATGTGTATGTTTATTTTATGTATAACTTCAAATTTTTTCTTGAAAATAGGAACAAAAGGCCCATTTACACCATCTAGCTAAAGAAGATTATCACAAGCAACTGAATGAAATTGAAAAATACTATGTTAAAATAACAAATCAGTTTGAATTGGTGAGAGAAAATCATGTAAAGTTAGAACAAAATGGTAGGTTGATATTTTATCTAAGTTTGTATATTCAGTAGGGAATATTTAGTGGGCTTCCTTATTATTAGTAAATTAAACTTACCTGATACTAGTAATAGCAAATGGCAGTTTAATGGAAATTAAATTAAGTTAGAATTATACATTGCATTAGGACTGTTTTATTTATATAATCTGTTTCTGATATCTTTTATGTTACAGTACAAGAAGCAATACAGTTAAACAAAAGACTTTCCACCTTAAATGAAAAACAAGAATCTGAAATAGACAGTTTAAAGAAGGTACGATTGATGTATTAAGCAAATAAAAAAAAACCTATAGTCTAAAATAATTGGTCTTATAAGATATTATGGAATGGGCTGGAGAGATGGCTCAGTGGTTAGGAACATTGCCTGCTCTTCCAAAGGTCCTGAGTTCAATTCCCGGCAACCACATGGTGGCTCACAACCATCTGTAATGAGGTCTGGTGCCCTCTTCTGGCCTGCAGACATACACACAGACAGAATATTGTATGCATAATAAATAAATAAATATTTAAAAAAGATATTATGGAATATTGCAAGAAAACAGTTGAGTAATTTTTTGATAGAAGTTAGCAAAATATAAGTTCATAAGTATTAGGTATGATTATAGCAAATATAATGTATGTTTTTCCATCTATTAAAAATATTATTTGTTCAATTTATCATCAGAGGTATGGCCTGTAATTCTTTTTTTTAAATATAATTTTTTATTGAAAAAAAAATTCTGCCTCCTCCCCGCCTCCCATTTCCCTCCCCGTCTCCCTTTTCCCCTCCTCCTCCCTC